>NC_080459.1:5281887-5581887 GCF_028018845.1 Melospiza georgiana
CGCTGGAAGTCAGGGCGCGCGGCGCGCGGAACGGGGCTCGGCCGGGGCTGACCCGCCCCCCCACAAAGCCGAACCACCCGCCCGCCGGCCGGTCGCCGGCGAAGCGACCGGCCGCCGGCGAGGTTGGGCCGAGCGGGGCACGCTCGCAGGGAGCGAAACCCCGCCCGGCGCGTCCCCCCACCGGGCCGCGCGGAAAGCACCGGACGTGCTAGAGGAGACAGCGACCCGACGAGGCGGGCGCGGCCCGGACACCGAGGCCCCCTTTTCGGCCGGGGCGGCTCGCTCTGCAGCAGGCGGCGGAACGGCAAAGGAGCGCGCGGATCGGGCTCTGGTCCCCCGTCCGCGCCCCATCGGGTTCGGGTCATTTTCAGCCTCTCTCTCGCTCTCTCTTCTCTCTCTCTCCATCATCCCCGCGGCTCAGCTCCAACCGCACCGCCGCCCGGCGCTGCTCGCGGCCGGCACCCACGGGCGCTCCCCGGACCGGGGCCGGCACCGGCACCTCGCGTGGCTTTTGAAGGACACCTGAAGGCTAGCGGGGCCACGCGGCCGTCACACAGCTGGGGTCGGTAAAGACGCCCTCCCCGGCAGCGGGAGGGGCGACACCTCGCCTGCGACGGGAAGCGAACTGGAAAAGGAGACCGCCCTGCCCGAGCACCGGACACCCCCGCGCCGTGACTTCCCCGCGACAGAGAAGCCCCGGAAGGAGAGCCGGCCGGCCGAGGGCCCTCTCCGATGCCACCCGAAAAGCCTCATCGATCGGGCGCGCAGCGGAGGAAGGAGCCGCGCCAACAGCGACAAGGGCCCCACGGCCACGGTCCTGGGACAACGGCGACGGCCGCCCAAGCCCCACCTGCGCGCCAACAGCGACAAGGGCCCCACAGCCACGGTCCTGGGACAACGGCGACGGCCGCCCAAGCCCCGCCTGCGGAGCGCTCGCGGCAGAGGAGGAGCGCGGGGGGTGCCGCCACCCGCCCGCCCGTCTTCCCGCGGGCTCCAACGGCTTCCCCTTTCGGCTAGGCAACGGCAGGACTGGGACTGGGCTGGCCCGCCAGGCCGGGGGGACTCGGCTTCCCCTTCCGGCCCGGGGAACCCGGCCGAGCGTGCGAGAAAAAGTGCCACCGGACCGCGCCACCGGCGGCCGGCTCTCCCTTTTCCGGGAAAAAATTGCCGGGGGAGCGGCACGACAAAAAGGCACATGGAGGCGCGTTCGCAACGATCCGTGCTAGCCACGGGGGCCGCGGGCACGGGGCACCGGGGACCCGGGGGGGCGAGACGCGAGACTCACTCCCCCCACGGACCCGCCGGCTTCCCGCTCGCTCCCTTCTCTCTCGCCGCCGCCGCGCGCCCCTTCGTCGCAACGCTTCTCGGTGCCGCGGCTTAGGGCCGCCGGAGAAAAATTAAGAAGATCCGCGGAGGCCGGGCGGGCGCCCCCACTCTGCCCGCACGCCGGCGCGCCTAAACCGCGGAAAAAAAAAAGCCGGGCCTGCGTGGCAACCCAGCCCGCCCGGCATAAGCGGCTCGGTCCGTGCGGCCACGACCGAGGTGGGCGAGGCGCCGCCGCCTCGCCCGGGACAAGTCTGGGGGGCTCCCTCCGTCGGGTGCCGGGTCCGTCAACTCCAAAAAACTCTGCCCGCCAACGCGGGTCCACGGCTTAAGGCCGAGGAAGGGGGATGGTTTCAACAACGCGGGCCGGGGACGGGGCGCCCCGACCCCGGGCTCTGCAGCTTTACCGGGCGGGCCGACCGCCGCCGAGGCGGATCGACAGCCCAAAAAAGTGCCCGCTGAGTGGGCCCCGGCTTAAGGCCAGGCACGAAAGGGACGAGGCGCCGCCGCCTCGCCCGCCACCGCTGCCCAGGGGGGCCGCCCCCCCTTGCGAATCGGCCGGCAGAAGCCGGGCCGGTGCGGGAAAGCTCGCAGCTTCTCTCTCCGCCTCGCCTCGAACGCCAAGCGGTTTCCCTCTCGGATCGTCTTTCGGCAGCCCTTCTCTCTCGGCCTCGCGGGGAGATCGCCCCGATTCTCCGGCAGCCCTTCTCTCTCGGCCTCGCGGGCAGATCCCCCCGGTTCTCCGGCAGCCCTTCTCTCTCGGCCTCGCGGGCAGATCGCCCCGGTTCTCCGGCAGCCCTTCTCTCTCGGCCTCTCTGTACCAAGCTTTTCCGGGAAAGACGGGAGCCGGGACAAAGCCACAGACAGACTCGTCCCGGCTAGGCGGCACCTCCTCTGCCCTGCCGACCGCACAAGCACGGTCGCTCCCTTCCGCCTTAAACACAGGCACGGCATGAAGCCAACCTGTGGGGATGCGGCCCGTCACCTCGCTCCCATAATACGGACAGATGAGTCCGAAGGCGCTCAAGCCTCCAAGGGGACTGATGGAGCTCGACCGGGAAAAGGCGCCACCGCAGGCCGCCTCTTACGATGAGGCAGCCGGAGGCAGCCGGCAACAGCGACCCCTTGGTGAACTTCCGCAGCCGGCCGGGACAACATGTCTACCCAGCACCGGCCGAAATATGACTAAGTCCCGCCGGATCCGGGGTAGACCTGGTGTCCCGCCGGCCCCGGGGTAGACCTGGTGTCCCCGGCCACGGGGTAGACCTGGTGTCCCGGGCCCCGGGGTAGACCTGGTGTCCTGCCGGCCCCGGGGTAGACCTGGTGTCACCGGCCACGGGGTAGACCTGGTGTCCCGCCGGATCCAGGGTAGACCTGGTGTCCCGGGCTCCGGGGTAGACCTGGTGTCCCCGGCCACGAAGTAGACCTGGTGTCCCGCCGGATCCGGGGTAGACCTGGTGTCCCGGGCTCCGGGGTAGACCTGGTGTCCCCGGCCACGGGGTAGACCTGGTGTCCTGCCGGATCCGGGGTAGACCTGGTGTCCCGGGCTCCGAGGTAGACCTGGTGTCCCCGGCCACGGGGTAGACCTGGTGTCCCGCCGGATCCGGGGTAGACCTGGTGTCCCCGGCCACGGGGTAGACCTGGTGTCCCGGGCGGCGGGGTAGACCTGGTGTGCCGGGCGGCGGGGTAGACCTGGTGTCCCGCCGGATCCGGGGTAGACCTGGTGTCCTCGGCCACGGGGTAGACCTGGTGTCCCCGGCCACGGGGTAGAGCTGGTGTCCCGGGCGGCGGGGTAGACCTGGTGTGCCGGGCGGCGGAGTAGACCTGGCTTCCCGGGGCCCGGGGTAGACCTGGTGTCCCGCTGGCCCCGGGGTAGACCTGGTGTCCCGGGCGGCGGGGTAGACCAGGTGTCCCGGGCGGTGGGTGAGACCTGGTGTCCCGGGGCCCGGGGTAGACCTGGTGTCCCGGGCCCCGGGGTAGACCTGGTGTCCTAATAACCGGGGTAGACCTGGTGTCCAAGGCCCCGGGGTAGACCTGGTGTCCCGGGGCCCGGGGTAGACCTGGTGTCCCGGGCGGCGGGGTAGACCTGGTGTCCCGGGGCCCGGGGTAGACCTGGTGTCCTAATAACCGGGGTAGACCTGGTGTCCCGGGCGGCGGGGTAGACCTGGTGTCCCGGGCCCCAGGGTAGACCTGGTGTCCCAGGCGGCGGGGTAGACCTGGTTTCCCGGGCCCCGGGGTAGACCTGGTGTCCCGCTAGCCCCGGGGTAGACCTGGTGTCCCCGGCCCCGGGGTAGACTTGGTGTCCCGGGCCCCGGTGTAGACCTGGTGTCCCGGGCCGCGGGGTAGACCTAGTGTCCCGGGCCCCAGGGTAGACCTGGTGTCCCAGGCGGCTGGGTAGACCTGGTGTCCCGGGCCCCGGGGTTGACCTGGTGTCCCGCCGGATCCGGGGTATACCTGGTGTCCCGCTGGCCCCGGGGTTTACGTGGTGTCCCGGGACCCGGGGTAGACCTGGTGTCCCACCGGCCCCCGGGTAGACCTGGTGTCCCCGGCCCCGGGGACATTCAGGATAATTTTAGCAAGTTTTCCCCTATCTAGATGGAACAGGTCCTGGACTAAAAGAAAATAACCTTTCTTAACTGCTCTTCTTTTCATCCATTTTTGAAAAGGTCCTGTTGTTCCTTTTCCCTGGGTCCCCATTTTTCCCTTATCTCTGGTTGCTATTCTTATCTGGCTGATTGATTCAAAGCATCAGAAGCATTCCTGTGCTGATTGATTGACTGTTGATTGCATCTCCTGGCCATCTAGGAAGTGCTTGAATGCCTGTGGGAAGGTGTTAATTGTCCCAGCTGATACCATTCACTGAGGGTTCTGAGATAATGGGCCTGCAGCTGCCCCTCCCTCTGTCACTTGCTGTTTCTCAGCTGTTGTTATCCTTATCAGGGTGGTGACTCATCTTGGGATCTGTTTTCCTTCCAGCAGCTGCTCTCCCAAGCATCTGACTGCTCCCAAGATCTTTGTCCAAGTCCATTCTCAGGCCCTCATGTGATCTCCTGGTTTGATGACTCATCCCTGTTTCTTTATCTACATCCTCAACTGGTTTCTTGGGCAGCAATCTCCTTTTGTCCTTGCTTTGTTTAGCTCTTTTGCTTGTGATGAGTGTCCTGCAATGAGTTTATTGATGTTCTTGTTCCCCTCAAACTGAGCCTCCAATCTTATCAGTAGTTCTTCCTTCTCTTTAGTCAAGCATCTTTTTGTGGGCTCCTTGGTTGGAAGTCTCTTTTGGGTGGGAAAGCAACCCTTTCCTGATTTCTAATCAATAAATGTGCCAATCTTTTGTGTTGTCCCAGAACAATTTTCATCTTGAAGTCCATGCTGCATTCCTCACATATCCACTCCCTGCCTGGAGCCATTTCTGCTGTTCCCCTGCATTTAGGAAAGTGAGAAACAATACTATGATAATTACTCTACTCTTTTTCACATTGAGCACACTGAAAGCAAACCCTCATTTTCCCATGGGTTACCCTCAGATGTTCAATCAAGCCCAACACACAGTTCACCTGGGTACCACAGCAAGGACAAGGTGGATTTTTTACCAGGAACAGTCACAGTAAGGATGTCTTCCAGTGTCTGTTCCCTGCAGTTCTCTGTCTGAGCTGGGGATGTCACTGGCTGGGTGTTGTTCTCTTGCTCAGCAGATGATGTTTCTGGTGTGCCCTCCATCTCCCAATTGCTGTTTCTCTTCCAGTTGTCAAGCACAAACGATTCACAGTTCCTCAGAAGGCAGGTCTTCAGTCCCACACTTGGCCGTGGTGCAAGCTGTTCATAGACCTCAGGCAGCCTGCTCAAACCCTCCCAGCTTGTGGGAAAATGAACACATTCAAAGTTATTCACTAAAAACTCTGATCTATAAAACCCCAAGTTCACCAGCGTAGCCAATCCATGGTCTGCCAAAATGGGGGGTTCTGATGGTGAACTTTTCGGCATTAGGTCTACCCAGTTTTTAGACAAGAGGTCTACCTGCTTTTTAGAAAATAAAGACATCAAATTTCCCTTACAAAATTGAGTAAAATTGTCCACTTTAAAACCCTGGGACACCAAGGCTACCTAGTCACATTTAGAGGTTTGGTTTTAAAGTGGTTCCCCATTTTATGGATCTGGATAGTAAATTTGCCACAATTTTAGGAGAGGTAGAATAAGAATGATAGTGGACCCCCAAGGACGTAGCAATCTTTTGCCCACTTTCAAACTCTGATGTTGCAGTGTGATGTTGGAATTAAATCCTAATACTCTGGAGCCAGGTTTTGGGCAAAAAGCCACACAGCTCTTACTGTAAATTTGTTTCAGGAGGATGAAATTTCAACAGGAGGATGTTGAACTTGCCATCCCCACTGCCTCTGTGCTGGGACAGAGATTGACTGGGTTACATTACACAGGGTATCCAGCAGGACCACGAGGAAGTGCAATCTCTGCAGCAAAGCCCGGTTTGTAACTATACTCTCAAAAATGCCTTAGAAGAGTCATAGTCGCTCCTGCCACTTGCCTGCACTTCATTGAATTTCTTCACTTTGTCATTCAGAGCACTGGGCAGGAATCACATTGCAACAACACCCACCTCAGGCCTTTGTGATGCTTTGTTTAAATTAAACAGTCGGATTCCCCTGGTTTGCACCAGTTCTAAGCTGGCTGCTGGGTGCTGGCCCAGGTGGGGCACCGACCCAGGGAACCCCCCTGGTGACCTCCCCCGTGTGAACCACTCGGCCGACACCTTTTCACAGCAGTTGACAGCAGGACATGGAGCAACAGATACGGCTTGATGGTAGCCAGGTGTTCCACAGCAGCTGGGAGTCTCACAGCCAGGTACAGCTTGGCAACAGGCAGGGGCAGCTCCATAGCAGCCAGGAATGGCTCCGCAGCCAGGCCCCCCCTTACTGTGCCAGGGCGCTCTCCCGCCGGGGCTGGGCAGTGTCTCGCCATGGCTGGGCACAAGCTGTAGGGGTGCTTTCAGTCACAGCAAAGCACAGAGAGGTGGTTCCACCACAGGCAGAGATGGCTACATGGGCAGCAGCATGGCACAGAGGAGCTGGAATCTCACAGGGTCCAGGCACTGCTTCTGAGATCTCAGCTGGTATGGCAGGCCTGGTGGACAGGCAGCAAACCCCGCTCCATGGCCAGGCACTGTCCTGCAGGAGCAAGGTGTCTCACAGTGGTGGCAGCTGGGTGCCTTGCAGCGGCTGCAGGGGCAAAGCGCCTCCCTGCTGCTACCAAGTGCTGCTTCTGGGGTTCCAGCTGTGGCAGCAGGGCACAGCAGAGTGGCAGAGCAGAACACCTGTTCAGTGTGACTCTGCAGCATGACATCTCTCCACCCTCTGGATCAGCAGCAGCACTGCACTCCATTGACAACCCGTGCTGCTCTTGGCCAGTTTCCGCAGTTTCTGCCAGCAGGGCAGAACAAGGGGCAGCAGAGGGCACAGCTGCACAGCAGCCAGTGCTTTCAGGTGCCTTGGCAGCCATGGCAGGGCACAGAGGGGCTGCAGGATGCTCATTTAACACAGCCAGGCTGCTCGGGGCGCCTCCAGCACTGAGCTCGGGGACGGCACACTCAGCTGACAGCGCCCTCTCACCCGGGGCAGCGGCACGGCCCCGGGTGACCAGGGGACATCCTGATGGGCAAACACCTTGGCCAAGGGTGGCAGCACAGTCCTGGGGGCAGCAGGGCACACCCTGGGCAGGTCACCCTCACCTGGGGAGGCTCCACAGCTCTGCCTGGTGGCCTCCTGGTGGGCTGTGCCTTCTGCACTCATCCTCTTCCCTCGCTCACCCAGCACAGCATCTGCTCTCCCTGCTGCCTGCCCCAGAACCCTGCTTTCACTGTTAGCCTTGGTGGAGACCTAGTGAATGCCCCAACTTTCCCCTCTTTGTGACACTGCAGCTGTGGAAGCCCCAGGTCCCTCTCTCTCTGACACCACACCAGTGGCTGCCCCAACCTTCCCCGGTCTGTGATACCACAGTGTTGGCAGCCCCAAAGTTCTCCTCTCTATGACACTGCAGAAGTGGCCAGCCAAAATTCTGCTCTCTATGGTAGCAACACAGTGGCAGTTCCAACATTCCCCTGTCTGTGACTCCTCAGCATTTGCAGCCCCAGTGTTTCCCTGTCAGTGACACCCCAATGGTGGAAACCTCAGTGTTCCCTTCTTGGTGACATGACAGCAGTGGCAATACCAATGTCCCCCCGTTAATGACACCAAAGCAATTGCAACCCCAAGATTCCCCTCTCTGTGACACTACAGCAGTGGAAGCCCCAGTGTTCTCCTCTCTACGACAACACTGCACTGGCAGACCCAGTGTTCCTTTTTATGACACCACAGCAGCAGCCACCCCAACATTACCCTCTCTGTGACACCACAGCTGTGGCAGTCCCGTTGTTCCAGTCTCTGACAACACAGCAGTTGCTGCCCAAACATTCCCCTCTCTGTGACTCTGCAGCTGTGGCAGCAGCACTAGAACAGAAGCAGCAGCTGTGGAACAGCAGGAGTGCAGGGAAGGAGCAGAGAAGGAGCAGTAGAACAGTGGTAAATGAGCAGTGTTGGAGCAGCAGAGGAGCAGTGGTGCAGGAGTTGAGGAACTGTGCTCACACAGCACCGCACAGCTTTTGAGCAGCAGGGGAGTGAGCATGGAAAAGGCGGAACAGTGGTGGCACAGGAGCTACAGCCATGGAACAGTGGTGGCACAGGAACTACAGCCATGGAACAGTGGTGGCACGGGAGCTACAGCCATGGAACAGTGGTGGCACAGGAGCTACAGCCATGGAACAGTGGTGGCACAGGAACTACAGCCATGGAACAGTGGTGGCACGGGAGCTACAGCCATGGAACTGTGGTGGCACAGGAGCTACAGCCATGGAACAGTGGTGGCACAGGAACTACAGCCATGGAACAGTGGTGGCACAGCCCCGGAGCTGTGGAGCAGCGCCTGAGATGCCGAAGCTGTGGGACATAGAGCAGCTCCCAGCAGGAGCCAGCCCTGCACACACCAGAGCGATGCCCCTCAGGCTGAGCCAGAGCTGGGGACAGAGGCAGGAATTGCTGCTGGGCTGTGCAAGGCGTGGATTGAGTGCATTTAATGGTGACCTGGGGATTTGATCCTGCTCATTGTGGCTGCTTTTCTGCTGTTGGAACCATTCCAGTTCATCTCAAGTCATGAACCTCAGCAGAAACTTGGGACAAAAGGAATCAAAGTGCCTTCAGTCCTGCTGTCTTGGTTTGGAAAGACAGGAGTCTACTAAGGAAGGCAGGAGCCTCCCATGAAATGGAGTATGTAAACCTCCCTGCCTCCAAATTGCTATAAATTTTAAACTAAGGGGCTCTCAGGCAAAAAATATGGGAGCAGGAAATAACAGTTATTTCATAGGGAAGAAAATAAAAGGATAAAATAAACAATGCAGTAAACTAAAACAACTATGGCAGAGTCACAACACAACCTGACACTCTGTTTATTACAGCGACCTGATGAGGTCTTCAGGGTGAGAGAAGTGGACGAGAATCTTGGTTCATGACCAGAAGGCTGGATTTATTGATATATGATATATAATACATTATAACTATACTAAAAAGAATAAAGAGAGAAGTTGCAGAGGCTGCTAAGCTAAGAATAGAATAGGAAAGAAGAATAACAAAGTTCTGTGTCCAGCAGAAAGCAAGGACAAACTCTCCTGTGAGTGGTCAGCAAATCCAAACACTCACAGAAGACCAATCACTGCTGCACCTGTTGCATTCCACACCAGCCGATAACAATTGTTTACATTCTTCTTCTGGGGCTTCAGCTTCCCAGAAGATGAACAAATCCCAAAGAAAGGATTTCCATGAAAAAATGTCTGCGACATTGTTGGTCAGGGTGTTGGTAGCAATCCAATTGGAAATGTGGCTGCAGTCCTCCAGGAGTGGCAGGTGTGGTTCTGTTAGAGCAGGGGCTCCTGTAGAAAAGGGTGTAGTCTTTCTCTGAGGATCCAGTGGAAGAAGAGGCAGCTGCTGTTCCTCTGGGAAATCCAGGGGAGAAGCTGTGCTGCTATTCCAGAATCTCCAGGTTCTATCTGGCTAGAATGCTTGGCTCTTCCCTCTGGGCGGAGCATCTCCCAATGGGATGGTGTAGTTCTTATCAGCCATGCAGTGACATTCAATAGCCTGTTATCACCAGATGTCCCCCCAGGAGGGAGGAGTGGTTGTGGAAGAGATAAGGAAAACTGCCATACAGATGGCAAATAAAATCCATCTTGCCTTGCAATCTGGGACACCTGCAGAGAAACACATCTTGGTAGAAGTTGAATGATTTCTGATTTGGGAACTGAAGTGGGTCAATTATTGGCCTGTGGTTTGTTCTCATCCAGAAAGATGTTCCAAAGTACTGCAATTTGGCATTAAAAACCAGGAACGTGCCTCCTCATCTGGATATTGCCCATGGACTACACAGCTATTTGTGGTCAATATGGTAAGAAAACAACTGGAAATCTTTTCCTGATTTCCCTCTCTCTTCCAGTCTCTGGGATTAGGCCTCCAACAGTCCTTGCAGGTCTTCTTTCCATAATCTGCTCCTCTGGAGTTGGGATGGGACAAATCAGCAGTGGGAAGAGGGAGGATAATGGACCATTACAACTGCAAACTCTGGCTTTTATAGTCTCTGGATTTCCAGTGCTTAGAAACTGTCATGTTTTCAACTGTCTGAACAAATCCCACATTTGTCACTTTTTCCCCAGCAGAAAACCTTCCTTTGGCCCTGTTTAGGAACTGACCCTGGGAAACACCTCATTCCAGATGCGTTTTTGTTGGTTTTGCCAAGAGATGACAAGAAAATCAGCACAAGGGGCAGTGATGAGAGAAAGGGAAGAAACAATTCCTGTCTTTTCTCTTCCTTGTGGGAATTCTCCTCTAGAGGTTGTGCTCCAGCCAGAGACTTCCCAGGCCAAGGGCTGAGGGAAGCTATTCAGCTGAGGCAGCTGAGGCATCTCCCCCCTGGTCTGTAGCCCTGGAGCTGGGAGGGGACACGGGTGCCCCCCTTGCACCGCCTGGAATGGGGAATTCCTCCTGCCTCTGCCAGGCGCTCCTGATCCTGGCTTTAGCCCTGGCCTGGCTGCTCCTGCTCTGAGCTCCCTGCCATGGGCATTGCTGGTGCTGGAGGGCAGGAGGGAGGGATTCAGTGCAAACCTGGGAGGTGCCAGTGGGCTCAGAGATGTGTGGAGGTGACAGTGACAGAGTGACACAGGGAGGTGCAGAGGGACACAGGGACAAGACAACACCCCAGGGAAAACCTCTTGGAAATTTGGGGGACTTTGAGTGTAAAATACACATGAACACAGACACAAAGACACAGAATACTGCAAAGCATTTCCCAGCTGTCTTAGGTTGGACATGGGGCGTGTATTCTATTCCTATCTGATGGGGCAGTCACCTTCTGTGAATTGGGCAGTTTTCTTTATCTCTTCCACAACCCATCCTCCCTCCCAGGAGATATCTTCTGTTAATGGGCCATTGAGTGCCACTGCATGACTGATAAAATTCCATCATCCCATTGTGAGAAGCTCCGCCCAGAGGGAGGAGCCAAGCATTCCTACCCGGATATAATCAGAGGGCTGGAAGACCAGAGTCAGCCTTTTCCACTGGATTCCCGGAGGAAGACCAGGCCCAACACCACCACCACTGGATCTTCAGAGGAAAACTCCACCCTCCTACAGGATCCCTGCTTCAACAGAGCCACACCTGTCACTGCAGGAGGAATACAGCCACCGTTTATTGGGACAGCCACCGCCACCGTAACACATACGGTGTCAGGTCGTATTCTAAATCTGTCAATATTTTTTCTTCGTATTATTGCGTTTATATTTTAATTTTCCTGCTAAATAACTGTTATTCCGATTCCCATATCTGTTGCCTTAGAGCCCCATAATTTCAAAATTATAACAGTTCGGAGGGAGGTTGTTTACATTTTCCACTTCAAGGGAGGCTCCTGCCTTCCTTAGCAGACACCTGCTGAGACAATGCCCCAGGATACCCAGGCGGGTGAGGAGGAAGTCAGTGTCCCTGTCCTGTTCCCCCTCTCTCCTGCTCCATCTCTCAGCCTAACAGAGCCCCCGGCTGCAGGACAACCCCACTGCCCATGCCGTCCTGCCGGGGAAGCACTGGGGAGATCTCCTTCCCCTTCCCTCTGGTACACAGGCACATCTTAACCTCTCTTTGTCCTTCCTCCCCCAGAGCAGGAGATGCAGATGGTGACCTGGAAGGAAAAATCCCCACAGCAGAACCTCATGGAAGAGGCTGTTTTGAGCAGCTCCATGGCACAAGAATCCAACAGAGAGGAAAAGTCACAGAGATCCCTCAGGAGGAGGGGCTCCAAACCCAGCCCAGGGTGCTCTGAGGAGGAAAGACCCACCCTGGGCCAGGAAGGTCGACAGAGCTTCAGCCAGGGCTCAGAGCTGGTGGTGCATGAGCAGCTTCACGATGGGGAGAAGCCCTACAAGTGCTTGGAGTGTGGGAAGAGCTTCAGCAAGAGCAGGACCCTGATCCGCCAGCAGATGATCCACACCGGGCAATGGCCCTACGAGTGTGAGGAATGTGGGAAGGGCTTCAGCTGCAGCTCAGAACTCATCAGGCACCAACGCATCCACACTGGGGAGAGGCCCTACAAGTGTCCCCAGTGTGGGAAGAGATTTCGGAGCAGCTCCAATCTCATCCTGCATGAGCGGATTCACACTGAGGAGAGGCCCTTCCGCTGCCCTGACTGCGGGAAGGGATTCCGACGTAACTCCCACCTCATCATCCACCAGCGCATCCACACCGGGGAGAGGCCCTACGAGTGTCCCCAGTGTGGGAAGAGCTTCTCACACAGCTCTACCTTGACCCGACACCAACGCAGGCACCGGTAAGGGAAGCCCTGTGTGTGCTCCAACTGCAGGAGGAGCTTTGTGCACTGGTGCAGCTTCATCCCCATGGGAGGACCCACATTGGTCAGAACACTGGTGACCCACATTCCCAGTGATCCATGTTGGGAGGACACCTGGCTGGTTATCCTTTTGGCCCTAATTTTCTTCTGATTTGTCTTTATCACTTAAAACCACTTAAAATAGGACTAAAATGAAAGTAATTGATCAAGGATGTCTAAAGTCCCAGCATTTAACAGGTATTTGAGGTGGAATTTATGGTTTGTGAACATTTGCTCTGTAGGATTTGTGCGTTCTTGGGGGATTTCAGCAAGTGTTCTCCATATCTTTGCACTCCAGAATTCCAGATAGATTGGTCTGTCACCTCAAAACAATTCAATCCCATTGAAAACACCTCCATTTTACCCCAAAATTGACCAATCCATGTCAAAATGCCTTATTCCCACCTAAGAAAAACTCAGTCCATGACAAATCTACTTGATTCCACAATGTCCAGGGTGAGATGGGGTTGGAAGGAGATTGGGAGAAGTAGCATCCAAATTTGAGGGTGTGGGATTGAGATTGTGTGGGGCTGGATGTGTGGCCTGTATTTTGATAGTAAATAAAACTTTCAGAATTACTGACTTCTGTCCCACTCATTTTTTGTCAGTTCCAGTTTGTTTTTCAGAGTGCCACCTTCGCAGCTGATTGTGTTTGTGCCCTTCTTTCTCTCCTTCCTTTCTTTGCCTGCTCTGTTTCTCTCTCAGTGTCTCTCTTGACCATGGGCAGCTCCCACCAAAGATCCTGCCCTGATTTATTTCCCAATCCAGGAGCTACAACAACCACGGGTGAAGCTATGAAGGCTGGCAGTGAAATGTCACTGTAAGATCTTGCTCCACTTGGCCTTTTTCTCCTTCTTAGGAGCTTTGCCTTCCAGGGCAGGAACATGTTTTCCTGCCTGGGAACTGGAATTCCCGCCACCAGGAGTGTGTGCCATGGATCCCAGAGGGGCATTCCTGAGGCTCCCAGGGTGCTGCTCCTGCTGTGCCTCCCAAGGAGCTCTGCAGGGCCAGGGGACAAGGTCCAGCAGCTCTGTTGGTTCTGCAGTGCCACAACAGCTCCTGGTTCCATGAGTTTCCATACCGCAAACAGCCGTTCCTTGATTCCCATGATGCCCAGCTGTGTCACCATGGATATTTGGTGTCATGAAGTTCTTCATGGTCACAATGGCCTTCTTGGATGGGCAGTGCCACCATGGACCATTGGCTCCATGCAGCCCTGCTGGGTCACCATGGACTCTTTGGTTCCATCAGGTTCTGGGGGTGTCTCCATTGTCTCCTTGGATCCACAGTGTATCAATGGACCACTGGATCCACGTGGCCCTGCTGTGTCACCATGGCCCCTTGGTTCCATGGGTCACAACTGACTCCTTGCTTCCACGTCACCTCCTCAGTGTCAAAATGGCCCCTTCGTTCCATGAGGAACACAAAAGTTTTGTAGCAACTTGGAAAAATCGTGCTTAATACACCTGGGAACATCTGTTTGCATTCAAGAGAGAGGTAAAAGGTGAGGATGGCACCAGTAGCTTCATCTGCAACACAGATCCAGGGAAAGGACAGGGACACAGAATTCAGCTGCAAGACTCAGAGAATTCTGCTCCCAGAGATCATTTATGCTCACACTGTCCCTTTTAGAAGGGTGACATCATTCCAGGCAGCCTGGACTGAGCAGGTGGTTTCTGAGGTGGATTTGTTTTTCAGGAAACCCACTCAGGCTTTTCCATTTGCTCTGATTTGAAAATAAAAAAAGAGAGAGACTCAAAGTCAGAAATACAATTTATTAGGAAAAAAAATAATGCAATAATACAAAATAAAAAACACCGATAAAGTCAGAATATAACCTGTCACTCTGTTGGTCAGGGTGTTGGTAGCAGTCCAGTTGGAATGGTGGCTGCAGTCCTCCTGGAGTGGCAGATGAGGTTATGCTGGACCAGCGATCCTGTAGTAGGGTGTAGCCTACCTCTGAAAATCCAGTGGAAATGGCAGCTGTTGCTCTGGGGAATCCGGTGGAAAGGCAGCTTGTTTTGTCCCAAAGCCCAGATAATATCCAGGGGGGCATGCTTAGCTCTTCCCCCCTTGGTGGAGCATCTCATAATGGGCTGATATCATTCTATGAGTCATGAGGTGGGTCCATTAAAGGGAAATGGCTCCTGGAGGGCATTATCTCTGAGTCATGCAGAAAGGCATTGATGGGCCTATTAACAGGAGATAAGGAATAAAACAATGCCTCTCCTGTTTCAACAGCTCTTGAGGATGGGAATAGAATACATCTTTATATTGTAACCTAGGACATCTCTCACCAATGGAAGGGTGAGACAGAATAACTTCATATTTGGCATCATTTCATGCTCTGCTGGGAGTTTCCTGAGGGCTGGTAGTGCTGTTGGCTTCCCTAACAGCTTGGGTAATGGCTGTGGGACTGAAGGCTGGGTAAAAACCAGAACAGTATTCTTGTATTTATAGTCTTTTGCTACATGTCCAGTTTTCCTGCAGTTATAACAGTTTCCACTGCCTTTATTACATTCTGTATTGTGGGGAAGCACATTTGCTACAACCGGCATTTCAATTGCACCCTGGCTGGTGGCCTTGGCTAGGCTGGAGTCACAGTCTGAGATCGCCTGGCAAATGCAAGCATCAACCATCTGAGCAATGGTTGGCTCAGGGTCAAGGGGGAGGCTGTGAAGAACCTTTCTGCAGTCAATACTGCCATTACAGAAAGCTAATTTGCTAATAAGATAATCCTGGACCTTTTGATCATCTACCTGCTTTTCCAGGGCTTTCATAAGGTGCTTTATGATCTTGACATAGCTCTCATCCGAGCCCTGGTGAATGTAAGTGAAGTCAGTGTGGGGTGTAGAAGCATCAGGTGTTTGGAGGAGGGTGGACCATGCAGCGCCTTTGAGATCTTCCAGTATTGACTGGGGCATGACTTCAGCCTGATACTGCAGTCTAGTATAGTCTCCTTCCCTGGTAATGTGGTCCATTGTGAGGCATTGTCGCCCTTCTTCCTCAACATAACCTTTTGGTAACTCATGAACTTTATTTATCCAAACTCCTTTCCAGAAAATAAATTCATCAGATGACAATATAATTTTCATACACCATTTTAAATTTTAAATTGCTTTTAAATGGCTTCCTTCTAGTTGGTCCCATGTCCGGTTCCAGTGATGTGGGAACTGGAAGAGGCTGGACTGGACAAGGGGCCTGGAAGTGGAGAGGTGCAGCCCGCATTGGGGAGAACCTTTCTGCTGATAGGGGAGGGACTAATGTGGCAGTGGAATTCAACATTAAGGTGAGACCCGACACAGAGGAGGCACCTGGAGCAAAGGCGGGAAATGGGGATGAAGGTGGGAGGGAATCAAAAATGGCGGCCTCTCTAACAGGAGTATTGCCATCTTGTGATTTATAGGAAGGAGGATTAGAACTAGGGAATGAAGGAATGTGGGTGAGGGAATATCTCAAGGCAGCATGGCCACTACCACCCTGAGGAGAGGACAGAAAAGGAGGGGAGATGGCAGACAGCAGATGGCTTGTCTGTGCCGAAAGGCAGGCTCCATCTCCCATCCTGTTCTCAGGGAACCTGGGTTCGGGAATGTGAAGGGTGGTTTGAATAAACCAGGGCAAAGGTTTGGAACCATGAATTCATTAAATGATCCCATAAATTGAATGAAACAACAGATAAAATTTCTCAACTTTTAAAACCCCTTGTATTTGTAAAATATAAAGCTTATCCCCAACAGCATCCCAAAATGATAACTGATAGATAGAATCAACAGAGATATCAGGAAGCTCCTCAAATAACCATGAACAATACCTTTTAAACTCCCTTCAGAAAATTAACTCCCCTCTAAATTTAAAACTCTCCAAAACTTAAAAAAAACATCCTTCTCAGCTTGGGAATGAGTATTTCCCATAGCTGCCCCTAGTGGAAGAGGGAATGCCCACCCACAGGAACAGAAAATCAGAAGCCCAAACCCCTGGGAGCTCTTTGCCACTCAGTCACTCACTCTCAGTCTCACAGGCACAATCTCCAGCCAAAGTGGGGCTGTCAGAGAAGCGGGTCCCATAGATGT
Organism: Melospiza georgiana; assembly: GCF_028018845.1. Classification (NCBI taxonomy): domain Eukaryota; kingdom Metazoa; phylum Chordata; class Aves; order Passeriformes; family Passerellidae; genus Melospiza; species Melospiza georgiana. The sequence goes on from NC_080459.1 coordinate 5,298,246, forward strand.
TGAGGGGATTGTCAACTTCTTCTTTAGCGAGATTAGATAAAACTCACTTCAGTGTTGTGGCTGACCGAAGGGGTACAGCTTCCAGTGACGTCTGGCTGGCAGGATCACTGCTGGAGACACAAGGACCTCAAGGAATCTGGTTCTTCTTCAGACGCCATGTGGCCCTACTGAGGTCTTGGAGCGTCCAGCACTCATGAGCCCAAACCTCACTGCTACCTTAGAAAGCTGACAGAATGAGCAGGATGAGTCTTCATATGATCTCCAGCAAACTGGATTTATTGGTACACAAACAGGCTACACAGCTGAACAGGCCCCAGGGATAAAGGCAGGGTGTAGACTGAGGGAACAGGGCCTTATATGGGGTAGTGAGGGTGGAGCTGAGGGTCAGGGTCCAATGGATATGGGGGAAGATGGTGCAGAGGAGGGGTCAGAGCTGAGGTCAGCCAATAGGAAACAAGGGTGGAGGAATACAGCAAACTAGGGCCAATGGAGGGACAGAGAGAGAACATTTTAGGGCCAAACAAACGTGGGCAATAGGAGTTGAACTAGGGTAATTAGGCCAATGGGCCAATGGGGTAACCTAACGTAACATAAATCAGCATGTGTCTGCAAAGATCAATATGAGAAGAAAGCATCTCACCCTAACCTGAAAGCCTATTTCTCTTATCTAGAACCAGTCCTCCATGTCTGGGGGATTGAGATTCTGATGCTAGGCCTCTGGGCCTCCACACATCCTCACAGCTGGCCCAGGGCAGGTCTGGAGGGGTCTTGGTGGCAGCTTGGGCTTGGCACACACTTGAGGAGGGTGTCTGTTTTCAACAGGGAGCTTAGGAGTTTTAGAGTGCTAAAAGAAAAGAAAAAAAACCCTCTTTGCCTGAGAGCAGCCAGTTCTCCAAGCTAAGCTGATGCCAGGTGAGTGAGAAGAGACAGGATGGGGTTTGGAAATGTGGAGCAAGGCTCTCCACACTGTGTCAGATCTCAAGACACAGCTTCTCAGAGCAGGCCAGAGCTCCTTAGGAAAGTCCCTGGGTCAATATCAGTCACAGAAGGCTGCTATCATTTCTTCTCTAAATAGAACCATACACCCTTAAAACAGGAATGTGGATTTATTAGAAGCTCTTTGAAATATTTCTCCATAACAATAGAAAAAAAACTTCCTAGTGAACTGCACTTCAGTAGAGCGAAATCAAGGCAAAACCATGGTTTGTCAGGACTTGCTTGATTCTAATGAGCCACATGGTGCATTTGGAGCTGAGCCCTTGAATCTCAAGGTATGAGAGGAGATTGCACAAACCTTTCCAGGAGTCAAAGACAGAAGAAAGCCCCAGAGTGTCTCAAAGCATGAATGAGTCCCACTGAGGTCCCTCCCCAAACATGCTCCTCATGACTCCTTGGAGGAGAGAATTGGAGGCCAGATGGCACAAAAACCTCTCAGAAGCCTCATTGAGGAAAGGAAATTCCAAAGCACCTTAAAAACCATTATTACCTCAAAGTATTAATGAGTTCCACTGAGTGTCAATACAAAGCTCTCAAGGGACTCATTAAAGCAGATAACTGAGGCCATGATTGCACAAATCTCTCATGGAGTCTCTATCAAAAGGGAAACACCAAGTACCTTAAAATAACTGAAGTACCTTGAAGCATTAATGAGCTCCACTGAGGGTTGTTACTGACAAAGCCTCTCCAGGGACTAATTACAGCAGAAAATTGGAGGCTATGATTGCACAAAGCTCTCAGAGACTGCAAGGCCAAAGCAAAAGCCAAAGTCCTTTGAAAAACCTGCAGTCCCTGCAAGGAGCATTCAGGAGCCCCCAGCACCATTGCTGAGCAAGGCTCCCCAGGGACTCCTTCCAGCAGATCCTTGAGGCCACTGGGATGTGGGCGAGGGGGGGATGCTGAGGGCAGGACAAGGGGCTGACAGTGCCCAGCCTGGATGGGGCTGTGCCAGGAGGCCCCAGTGCCTCAGGACAAGATGTCTCCTCACAGCCCTTGGTGGCACAGACCCTGCTGTGCCCCAGGGCACCAAGAACTGGCTTCTCTTTGTCCACAGCTGCCATCAGTGCCTCCAGTTCTCTGCTCTGCCTGGGGCCTGGGGACACTTTCTCTGTTGTGTCCCTGACAGGGATCTCTTCAAAGTACAAGAAACTTCAGTGTTTCAATAGAACTGAGTTCTTAAGGGTTCTTGAGAGTTCTGTGACATCACAGAGCTAGCTGTGACATCACAGAGCAGGGTGTGAGACCATAGAGCAGTGTCTGCCATCATAGAGTGTGGCTCTGAGGCATCAGAGAGTGGGTTGTGACATCACCTGGTGGCTGTGTAACATCATAGAGGAGGCTGTGACATCACAGAACAGATTGTGACATCACAGGGTGACTTTGTGACATCAGTCTTCTGCGATGTCACAGCACTGCTGTATGAAATCACAGGGTGACATAGAGTTGGCTCTGTGATATCACAGGATCAGTGTGATATCACAGGGTCAGTGTGACATCTCAGGGGCTGTGTGACATCACAGGGTCAGTGTGACATCAGGGGGGCAGTGTGACATCACAGGGGTTGTTGATATCACAGGGGCAGTGTGACATCACGGGGGCTGTGTGAGGTCACTGGGGAGGTCACTCTGCCCCAGCCCCCCTCACAGTTCCCCCCAGAGCAGTCCAACCCTGCTCGTGCACAGCGGGGTCCCCTGTCCCCCTGGGTTCCACTGCCCCCGGCCCCGCAGCCTCCCCCAGAGGATTTTCCATGAGATCAACCCCAGAGCCTGACACGGGGACGGGGGGCCGGGGCCCTGGGGGTGGCACAGGGGGACAGGGACCCCCCAGCAGCGTCCCCGTGTCCCCCAGGGCCAGAGCCTGAGCCAGGGCTCCTTCACCCTGTTACAAACAAGGGGCTGAGAGCACTGAAAAATCCCCAGCAAGGGAGCAGCAAAAACCAGATTGAATATTAAGGGACAGCAGCACAGAGTTCCTTGGCAAGAGTCACTCTGCTCCTGACTGGACATTTCAGGCACACCAGGGAAACAAAGCAACAACAAAACCAAACAGAGTCCAGGTAATCAAACCAGAAATTAACCTAGAACTGTCCCTGTGTGTGTGTGTGTGTGTGTGTGTGTGTGTGTGTGTGTGAGACACAAGGACAGCAAAGGCAAGGATAAAAGGAACATGGTCTGAAAGTTTAACAGAGCTCAAACTTAACAGGACTTTACTTATACATTAACCTTAACTGATACTTTCAACCTCACAATTTAGCAAAAGAGCAGAGTATAACAGCATGTAACCTAACTTAAACCTATGACTTCGCAATTTAACAGAGGAATAACACTTAACAATATTGAACTTAACATATACTAAACTTAACTTATACTAAACTTAACTTATACTAAAGGTAACTGCTTAGCAAAAGAAGAACTCTCAGCAGCATTTAACTTCATTTAGGCCTTGTGATTTAACCTTCCCTACAGGCCTGACTGACTCAGCTATCCCAAGCACTCAAGCCCCTCAGAGAGCAGCATTTCTGCCACATTTCCCCAGCACAGGCACTCCTGTGTGCACACAGACACAAAGAGTTAGTGCAAGGCACCTGTGAGCAATTCCCCTGAGGGCAGGCAATGCTCACTGTGGATCCTTTGGCATCTCCCCAGCAAAGGGCAAAGGGCTGAGCCTGGAGGAGTGGGGGGATCGGCCCAAGCTCCATTGTTGTTCAAGATCCCCGAGTGCAGCAAATGGGAGAGTTCCCAGCTGGGAGAGGCCCCACTCAGAGGGAGTCGCTGGCCCAGGAGAGCTCCAAGGGCTCCTTTTGGAGTGCTGTTTGTAGGGCCCCAAGAGAGGGGCTTCAGTCCCAGCAATGGTTCATCCTGGCCGCACTTGGCACCAACAGCTTTCTTTGGCAGGGTGAGAACAGGGATGTTGTGCCACTGAGGGAACAAAAACAGTTCCCAGGGCTGCTGCTAAAGGAACCAGGAGCTGGTTGGGCAGCAGCAGTGCCTGGGGCAGACAGTGTTTGTAATGAGCTGCAGAGGAGCTGAGCCCAGGGGCTGCTGGCCAAGGCCGAGGCCCAGGGAGCATTTCTCAGCTGGCAGGGTGGCCTGAGAAGGGGAGGGGGGTATGCAGCAGCACAGGGCCATGGAACCAAGGGACCATTGTGACACTGTGGGGCCCTGTGAGACCAAGGGACCATTGTGACACTGTGGGGCCCTATGAGACCAAGGGACAAATTGTGACACTGTGGAGCCCTGTGACACCAAGGGACCATTGTGACACTGTGGGGCCTCATGGGATCATGGAGAGCACTGTGACATTGCTGGGCCTCATGGAACCAAGGGGACTGTACTGACGCTGTGTGGCTCCATGGAATGTAGGGATCATTGTGACATTGAGAGGCCCCATTGAACCAAGGGTCCATTATGACACCACGGGGCCTCATGGAACCATGGAGACCATTATGACACGTTGTGGTGTTATGGAACCAAGCAACCATTGTGACACTGTGGGACCCCATGGAACCAAAGGTTCATTGTGACATTGCAAGGCCTCGTGGAACCATGGAAAGACAATTGAGACACTTTACAGCCTCATGGAACTAAAGGGCTATTGTGACACTGAGGGGCCCATGGAATCACAGACACCATTGTGCCACTCAGGGGACTCATGGAGACCATTGTGACACTATGAGGCCCCATGGAATAAGCAAAGCATTGTGAGACTGTGAAGCCTCATGGAACCAGTGAGACCACTGTGACCCTGGGAGGACCACTGTGTATTGTGGGGCCTCGTGAAACCAAGAGGCCTTTGTGACACTGCAGGGCTGCATGGAAACAAAGGTCCATTGTCACACTGCAGGGCCTCATGTCATCAGTGGCCCATTGTGACAGTGGGCAACCCAAGGAAACCATTGTGACACTGCAGGGCTGTATGGAACCAAAGCTCCAGGGCAACACAGAGTGGCCTCCTGTCATCAGTGGTCCATTGTGACACTGTGGAGCCAAAGGAGAGCATTGTGACACAGCAAACCCCCAGGGTCCAAAGGTCCATTGAGACATTGCAGATCTCATGGAACAGAGGAGTCACGTGACATTTTGGGGCCTGGGGAACCACGGAGACCATTGTGACACTGCAAGGCCTCATGGAATCCTTGGGACCATTGTGACACTGCGGGACCTTGTGACACCTGGGGGCCACTGTGACATTGTGGGACCCCATTGAACCTGGGGGCCATTGTGACACTGCAGGTCTTCTTGTAATCAAGAGGCCATTGTGACACTGCTCGAACCCATGGAATCAAGTCACCATGATGACACTGCAGAGCCCCGTGGATCCAAGGCACCATTGTGACACTATGGAGCCCCATAAAACCAAGGGAAAACAGAAGAGGTCTGGCTGGTTTGGCTTCCCATAGACTGCCTGACTGGTCCAAGTGACCTTTGGATGTTGAGGGTCACTTCTCATCTGCTGCTGAAACACTGGGGCTCTGTGCTTTCCTTCCCAATGGAAAAGAACTGTCCTTCTGCTCCAGACACCCATGGCCAGAATTGGGATTTCACCTCGAAAGTTCCTTATATCCAGGGATTGTTTCCATAGGAATATTGCCAGGACAAGTCTGGCTGGCAGTAGTTTCACAAGGGTCACCTCTCATCTGTCCCCAAAACACTGGGGGAGGCTCCATGCTCTCCTTCCCATGGGAAAGAACTGTCCTGCTTCTCCAGGTGCCGATGGCGAGATTGGGTTTCCACCTCCAAAATTCCCTAAATACAAAATCTGCTATTACTGACATGTCTAGCTGGCCTTGGCCTACTGAGGCTGTCACCTTCCTTCCAAACCTTGAGGCTCTGTGCTTTCCTTCCTATGGAAAAGAACTGTCATTCTCAGCCAGGTGCCCATGGCCACAATTGGGATTTCACCTCCAGCACTGCCTGTTGTGACCGACCAGAGGAGATTGTTGGCTCTAAACATTTTGTGTGTGGGGGAGCAAGGGGCAGGTCCAGCCTTGCCCTGCCCTGTAAGCCCAGCCTTGCCCTGCCCTGTGACCCCAATCCCCCCAGGGGCCTCCAGTGGGTTTACGGTTTCTACCTGAAGGGTGGCACCCTGAACCCCCAGCCCCGCCGTCCCACCCTGGGCACTGGGGCCCTCTTGGCTCTCCTCAGTGTTGCTGCTGTACTTGGGGCACCCTAAACCCCGCTAGGGACCCGTGTCCCCCACTGCAGGGATTGTGCGTGACTCACACTGCCCCGATCCTCCACGCACCCGGAGCTCCGTTCGGGGTTTGCGTGCCAACTCACCAATTCATCTGCCACCTTTACTCGAGTTTGGTGCACAGGAAAAACACCAGCCAGATATCTGCAAGAGGTCAGGAATTACACAAAATTTTACAGGCCAAGTACAAAAAACAAGAAACTTTGGAAGAGGATTTCATGCAACATCCAATTACAAAGAAAATACTTATCATAGCAGTAACTTCATTAACTTAGTTCATTTGATGTAGAAATCATTGAACATGTAAGCTGTTGAGGTACCCAAAAATGTTCCATATAAAGAGCATTAGAAGGAGAAGAAAGAGAGAGAGCCAGAAAGACAGATGCTCTATAGAAAGACACACATATGACTATCAGCTCCTAGGGTTCCAGTGTGGGTGAAACACAAACCCCAGGAGAGGGCAGAGTCCATACCAGGGGCTGACCTTGTGCTCCGTGTTTTTAAGCCTCCGGGCCTTTGTGGGTCTCCCTCCAGGTGGGATTTCTGATCACTCAGGCAATCAGGGCTGGGTTAGCACTGTCCCCACTGTGTGACTGATTGACAGCTCATCCCACAGTGTCTCAGGACATTGATCTCATCCATCCTCTGATAGTGACTATGGTGACACTGGGGAACCTCATGGAACCATGGGTCAGTTGTGACCAGGTGGGTCCAAGGACACCACGGTGACATCAGGGAACCTCGTGGGAACAAGCGGCCATTGTGATGCTGTGGATCCCCATGGAACCAAGGGAACATGGAACACGCTGATGCCTTCAGTTTTAGCTGTCATATTTCCAGATTTTCTACTGCATTAGTCTGTAATTCTGGACTTCATACACAGTGTTATCAAGTTCTCTTCACAGTGTAGTCAGACAAAACAATCCTTTTCTGGCCCCAGAACCAGACATTGTTGCAGCTTCAGGCACAAAAAGTGCAAACAACAGCGAATTGCGGAGAGCAAACCAGGATGATGGGACTGCATAACCTGAGGCTGTAATTGGACAACTAAGCCCAATATTTAAACGGACTAAACCTTATGAAAGTGTGAAAACTCCTGACCAGTCATCCATTTTGAGTGTAGCCTCGGCTGGGCTCTTGACCTGCTCAAAGTGAATCCTTTGAAGGCCTTTTAATAAATCCCAGCAAGAGGCAGAAGCCATGAGAAAGCTGACAACTCTTTGTGAGAACAGAGTTGTGGAGCAGGGAAAAACAACTTTTTTTTCCTGAGACAGAGCTCTAGGACTGTGGAAAACAACCTACTTTCCCTGAAAAAGAGCTGTAAGACTGTGATAAACACCAGCCACCTGTATAAACCGTTTTTTCTCTTTTAGATAGAAAAATGAAGACTATCTCTCACAAACAACTTTTCCTGCACATACACACCAGGGGTTTGAGTGACTAATCAATACAGGGTAACAACTTGTTGCTGACCAACTGGGGATAGACAGGGGATGTTCTTAAAAAACCCTTCAAAAAGGCCTATAAAAAGACCATATAAAAATAGCACAGGATTGATCCTTTCTTTTTGCACCATAAAATGTGTCCTGCATCCCTCTTTATCAGGTGCTGTTGCAGTGCCCTTTTATTTCATAGCTTTTTGGATGGTCTGTTCCAGTTCACCCCCTGTCTGTTGTCTTTCCCCAAGCTGGATTATTCCCAGGTTATATCCCTCCCCTTTTACCCTTCAATCATTATAATCCCCACCCTGTATTCCAGTGCCTTCCCTATCCATCCCTGTAAACTCTGCCCCTGTTCTGGACCCTTCCCTGTCAGTCTCCTGTAAACCTCTCCCCTGCAGGTTCCGCCCCTCGGGAATTCCCCTCGTGGATGATGCCCCATTGGCCCATGTGACCTGCCCACCACCCCCCTTATCCCATTGGCCCCTGAGATGTATTCCCCTCCTTTTGCTCCTCCCTCCCTGATTCCCTATTGGTTCAGCGATCGTGCCCACCCACAGTTCTAGTGCTGTATAAAATCCTGAGCACACTGGTGCTTGAGGCTCTTTGGTGCCTCTTACCTTTGAGGAATAAATCTTCCTCAGAATCTCACACCGAAGGCCTCCCTTTCCTCTTTAGTCTGCTCCCTGATGCTGACACCATTCCAGCTGTGAAGCAGGTGGCTCCAAAGTTCAGCTCTCCCTGTTTCAGGGGAAGCTGTTCCCCACTCATGGCACCGCGGCCCCCTGAGCCAGGTGTGGATTCCAGCGTGGTGTCAGCCTGGGGCTCCTGCTGGGCTGAGTCTGCCCTCAGGCAGGGCTCAGCTCCCCAACAGCATCTCGGTGTCACCTGTGAGCCCTGTGGAGAAGACACCTCTGTGCCCTCTGCTCAGAATTTCACTGCCAGGACAGCAGGAATGCAACCCTGCCTTCAACCTGCTGGGGTGGGCAACTCCTGCACCAGGGGCTTTCTCGCCATTCTGCTGCTCATGGCCAAGACATTTTCCCTGCCCTTCTGCCAGGGCAATGCCCTGTGCCAGCTCTGCTGTGAGGCTTCCCTGGGGCGCTGCCAGCACCAGTCGTTCCTTCAGTATTGGAACTGGAGTCAGCGAACATGACTGAGCCCAGGTGAGCTCTCAGGATGGCCGGGGACAACTGGTCCACCTGGCCCACCCCAAAATTCACCCAAGTCCTGCTGGAGCCGATGGACCCAGTGGCCAAGAACGACCCCAGAGCCAGGTAGAACCACTCGCCCTTTCCCAGGACACCGTGGTGGCTCTACCCCACTGTGGCCAGGCATTACGGGTGACCGTGTAGGGCCCCTCACCCAGGAAACCCCACAGCCCCGCAGGGCCCTGCAGACAGGTAGACCCAGCAGCCCCGTCCTGCCAGGGTACCAAATTTCCAGACCAATAAATAATTTCAACCTACTTTTGACATATGAAGATTTTTTTTGGCATTTAAATTCTTTTGAGTAAATCAAGAATTTTGGGGGTGTTATATTGTATTTGCAGGGATGCCCAATGAAGGCAGCAATGTTGCATTTGACTCCATGTTCTCAGAAAGCTGATTTATTATTTTACAATACTATATTTTATTAAAGAATACTCTACTAAAGAATGCAGAAAGGATACTTAGTGAATGTTCAAAAGATAATAATGAAAACTCCTGACTCTTTCCAGAGTCTTGACACAGCCTGGCCATAATTGGCCAACGAGACAAAATAACTCCCACCAGAATCCAATCAAACAAATCACCTGTGGGTAAACAATCTCCAAACACATTCTGCACATGAGCACAACACAGGAGAAGCAAATGAGATAAGATTTGTTTTCCTTTTTCTCTGAGGTGTCTCAGCTTCCCAGGAGAAAAATCCTGGGCAAAGGGATTTTTTCAGAGAATGTGAACGCCACCGTGTTAGAGATGAGTAATGAGATGTTTGGCTCTCCCAATTAAAGGCGGGACATGATAAGTATGTTAAGAGAAGTTGTACAGATGTATAGTTATGTTACTGCAATGTGTTCCCCCCGCCCAGCATTGTTTTCCCGGGATGATCTTGGTAGTCCGGGCATTTGGGGAGGGGTAAATTGTTCCTAAGGGGCAAGGCTTAGCACCACCTGTCCTCCAATCCAGTTCCAAGAAAGCAGTCTACACCAATGGACAGCGACCAAGAGTCAACAGACAGCCTTTGGGAGGAGCTGGGGCTGCCTGTTGCAACAGCAAGGATATAAAAGGGAGAGCAGCCATTGTGTGGATGAGCCAGCCACGTGGTTACCAGCCACGAAGTGGGGGAGGCTCCCAGCACCATAATTTTTTCCTTATTTAGTCCCTTTGTTGTAAGTTTTATTAAGTGTTTAATAGACCTTTCAAAATATTGAGAAGTAAACAGTGATTTCTCACAGGGAGAAAAAGTTGTAAAAGAAAGTTTCTTTGAAATTATTTCTTTTTCTTTTAAACCCAGGCCATTCCTACCACGCTGACAGTGAACCACCGCCTTTCTCACCACTTGGACACCCATCCCCCCAGTCAACCCACTCCCCCTGGACTCTGCACAACTCCCAACACACCATTTGTCTGGGGGAAGGCACCGACTGTGTAAAGGCAGCAAAGCCCAGACCTGGCCTGACTTCCCTGGACCACTGGAAAGGAGGAAATCCAGATCCATGGACACACATGGACACAGAGCAAAGCTTTGCTCAAAGGGTTTATTGATTCTTGATGATTGATTCTTCAGGGGAAATGGCCCAGGGCTCAAAGAGTTCAGGGGTTTTCTCCAGTGATGATCATCACCTCATGCCACTGGAGAGGAAAAAGGACACTGGTCCTTCCAACCCTAAAAGACAAACCCCAGAAGGTGAGCTCTGGAGCCCACTGGGCCATGGCTGGGCTTTGTCTCCAGCCCTGTCCCTGCAGGCACGGCTCACCTAGGCATCCAGAGAGGCAGCCAGGCGCTTCTGCCGCAGGAGAGCCTGCAGCTCTTCAGCCACAGGGGGCTGGGGACAAAGGCAGCATTAGAGACACACTGGGGGCACCGGGCTGCACTGGAAGGCAGGGGAGAGCAGGGGGGCCTTGGGGAAGGGGCTGTGGCAGCAACGGGGTGCAGGAGCTGCTGTGCTGCTGCCCAGAAGCACTGGGCTCTGGGCCAAGAGGCACAGCTGGGGCAGGGGCTGCGTCCTGGCTCATCCAGGGGGTCCTGGGGTGACAGGGATGGGAATGTAGAAGGGCCCTGGGCAAAGGCTTCCCTGGGGAGGAGCCCTGGGGCAGGGCATTGTCTGGGCTGTCAGGAGGGGTGCACTGGGCTGTGCTGGGACACACTGGGATGGCCTGGGCTGTGGTGGCCATGCAATGGGAGGGTCTGGTGCCGGCAGAACTTGTGGTACCTACCAGAGGCGTCTCCAGGACCACGACATTGTCTAAATCCAACTGCAGAGAGACCAGGAGACCTCACTGGTCACTGGGATGCCCCCAGTGCCAGCAAGGGATAGGGGGACACCACTGTCCCCCAATTCCCTGAGGGGATGCCCTGATATGCCAGCAGCCCACTCACCTCCCGCAGATCATCTTGGGTTCCTTTCAGGAGTGCCTGGAAAGGAGAACAAAGGCTGGGTCCGGACTGGACCTTGTGGGGCTGTGGGGGGACACACGGGTGCAGGGAGCAGGGCGCAGGCAGAGGGATGGGAATTCAGGGCCTCCAAGGAGATCTGTTTGAGGTGGGGGGAGACCCAAAACCACTGATCTGGGGTCAATTGAGGGCCCAGGGGACAGGGCTGGGGGTGTGGAAGGAGCAGGGTGTGAGGTACAGGGGAGGAGAAAGGAATTGAGGTGTAGGGACATGGGAGTGCAAGGGAGGGGCTTAGTGGGGACAGAAGAATGAGGACAGGTGGGGACAAAACCAACAGTACTGGGAGATGGTGTGGGAGTGGGGAGTGAGTTAGGGAATTGTACAGGGGGACCCCTCTGCAGTGGCCAGGAAGAAAGACAAAGGATTGAGGGGGGGCATGGAAGGAAAGGCCTCCGGAAGGGTCAGTGGGAGGGCAGCTGGGGACCCTGAATGGGACACAGAGGAGGGACCAAAAGGGTGGGACGGGAGGCCAGAAACGGCAGGATGTGGGGACAGCGTTTGGCTGGTGCCTCACCTTGGCCTGTGCCGGGGGGCACAGCAGGATGGAGAAGAGCAGGGCCACGCTGAGCACAGCCACCTTCATCTTCCTCTGGCTCTGGGCAGCTCTGTCTGAGGCTGCAGCAGGTGAGGAGCCCCTTTATCCCTGCCGGGACTCCTCCCTGCACCCTCCGTGCCAGCCCCCAGGCCAAAGCCCGGCTTGGCACAGCCCCCAGCCCTGGCCACAAGCCCAGCCCTGGCACAGAGTCCATCCCACCCTACCTGTGGCACGGATCCAGCCCTCTTGCCTGGCATCCCTCCAGCTTCCTGCACAGGGCAGCTGCCCCTGGAAGGGCCCAGGCACCTGGGGGGCCAAAGGGGGCAGCCAGGGAGACAAAGGCACCTGGGGACCCTGTGGGGACAGCCCCCACTCCAACAGAATCCATCCTCCAACAGCCCCTAGTGCCAGATCCCCCATCTCCTGCTGCCCCTGCCCTCCCAGAGCTTTCCCTGTGGGACACCCCAGAGCGGAGCCTGGCCCCAAACCCAACATGTGGGAGAACAAGGGGAACAAGGGACATGTGATCAGGTGGCTGATTGGCATCTCAGGCACTGCAGACACTGGGGAGCACTGGGCAATGCTGATCATCTGCAGACAAGGCTGAGGGCTGGGGAATGGCTCCGCAGTGACAATTCCCACATCCACACAACCCGATATCCCTTTCCCCACAGATGCCAAACCTGACCAAGCTCCATGCCCAGAGCACTGTCCAGAGGGGAATATGCCCTGCCCTGCCCCTCATCCTGTCACACCTGCAGCCACGGAGCCCCCCCAGAACACCTGGGTCATGGCCCTGGCTCTGGCCCCAGGCCAGCACTGGCCCTGAGCAGGATGTGCCCATCCCAGGGACATGGGGAAGTGGGCACCTGTCCCCAGGCAGCCACTCGGAGCTAATTGGGGTAACAGAGGTGCCCTGTGAGGAGGAGGGGTGTTGGTGCCTGCCAGCATCTCTGACAAGCCCTGTTTACCCAAGCCCTGAGGCACCAGGAGGACGTTGTGACATCTTGGGCTTCCAGGAAGGAAAATCCACAGTGAAGTGGCTCCTGAGAGCTGTCCAAAGCTGTGATTCCTGTTTGACATTCCAGGGCATTAGTGAAGGATTCTGCACATCTGTTTCCCCAGGCACAATGTGGATCCATCAGAGAAGTGTTATGACTCAGCTGGGAAAACATTTCAGGCCACTGCCTTGACTGTTTGCTCTGGAACTCACCCAAGGAGGAAGATTTTCCGCGGGGGTTTTGCTGCTTTGTGCCCTTGGAGGAGAGATCAGAGTGTCCTCCTGGGGGATTCTTGACCAGATGGACAAGAGCTGTGACATCATTGGTGGGCTGAGGTCACCTTGGAGAGAAATTGAGGAAGTGTCTGCAGGACCCTAAGTGGTGAATGAATGGGTGAAGGAGATTCTCACTGTCCTGACCCACTATCCAGCAAAACCACAGCCAAGGGAAGAGGCCTGGTAGAATCAGGGGGGAAGCAGACCTTGTTGAGCCTGGCGCACAGTGGGCAGTGTGGGGTGATCCCCTGCTGGTGTCCCAGCTGTCAGTGCAATACCACTGCTCTGGTGGAATGGATCCTTAAGAAACAAAAGCAGTGATCAAGCTCAGGGGAGGAGGGGATCTGGTCGCACTTCTCTGGGAGTTTCTCTCCGAGGGGGGACATTCCATGAGAATGGGGATGCGGTAAAGGACAGGGCTGAGGGCAGCTGCTTCCTCTCTCTCTGGGCTTCAGTGGAGGACGCTGGGAGCTGCTGCTTGGGAAAAGGAATTGGTTGCTGCGGGTGGCCAGAGCAGCTTCCCCAGGCAGGTGCTGTCAGGTGCCTGCAGCACCAAAAGCGTCTCCACTTGGGGCTGCCTTGACAACTCCCCCAGCCCAGCAGACCCTGAGCCCGCATGGTGCAATCAAAGCCTCACCAGAGGGACGAGAGGACTCCTCACATAGCAGATCCAGCCGGGTTTATTAAGGGAAAATCCAAGGGTCCAGTGAAGTGAGGGTGAAGAGGGAAACAGGAACAAGCAGGAACACAACCTCTGCTGAAGGGAACCAGAGGCGAAGAGCCAGGAGCAGGGCTGGGGCCAGCGTATATAACTGGAGGAAGGCAGGAGGGGTCAGGGTACAAACAATCAAATGTGGAAGGGAGTCAGGGTTGGGGTTAAGGTGGGGTGACGCGCGATGCACCAATGGGGGGGCAGAGTGGGAGGGGTCTCTAGGGGAAAGCCAATGGAGGAACGGGAAGTACAGAACTTTCTGGAACTGGGGGACGAACAGCAGTCGATTGACAACAGCACGTTAACATTAACATGCAAAAACCATGGGGAATTGCGGCAGTCTCTCACCTTAACTTAAACAGTGGTGTCCTCCCATGGCATTCCAGGTTCCTCTTCTCCATGGCTGTCTCCAACATCTCCCTCTTTTTTATTTATTAAATAAACATTTCCCAGTGTTTTGTCAATTGTTTTCTTAAAACACATCAGTGCTGCTGAAACTATAACAACTATGAGAAGGACCCACAATAAACTTTTAAGAATGGGGGCCACCCACACAGGAACACTCCACTGCATGAGCTTTTTGTCCATCATGTCCACAACTTTATTTTCAGTAAGAAGAGTCTTCATTTGCTCTTGCATTGGTTTGATGTTGGCCTGGATCAATGTGCTTTTCGATGGCAGGTTAAAACAACAAAGCCCTTTGAAATCTTCACAACCATGGCCATGGGAGAGCAGCAGGAAAGCGATGGCTGCTCTGTTCTGAAGGGTGGCATGTCTGGTGGTTTCCTCGTCCGCTAGAAGGTCTGATAAGGCAGTGGACGTAGCGTTGGTCTGCTTACTAAGCCAGCACTCCAGGTGAGAAAGCTCACCGAGGGCCTTTGCAGCTGCAACCCGTGGTAGAAAGATGGAAACAATGATGGTGGCAGCAGCTGTTAAGGTATTTCGGGGTGTCCTGGGAGTGGCCATCTGGTCCTCAAGTGAATCAGTTATCGACTGTTCGAGCACTGATAGAAACATGAATGGTCAAGTTAGTTGTCATTGTAATTTTCTTTGTTTTGTCCCTATGGAAGGGAGGGTGAGGGATTGGCAATTGGGGCAGGTGGAGAAAATTGCCTTGGCTTGGTCTCTGGAAATCTTAAATTGACGTACCAAAGCTGGAGCGTTCTGACAGAAGAATGCATGGCTTAGACAAGCCTGTTGAAAGACATGTGGTGCAGCAGGGGAAATGTGGGTGGCACTTGTTGCCATTGCTAACAAGTCTGCTCTCCGGTTGCCCTCAGTGATGTATCTTGGCAGCTCTGTGTGCGACCGGACGTGCAGGATGTGATAAGGTTGCTCTCTGTGGGAGATGAACCAAATTAATTCAGAGAGCAAGCTGTATAATTTTTTATTTTGGACTTTCTTGAGCAGGGCACGCTCTGCCTGCTCTGCTATCTCAGTGACAAATGCAGAATCTGTGATTAAATTGATGTTTTGTTGGAATGTTCAAAACGCCCTCACTGCTGCAGCAAGTTCTGCAGTCTGGGGGGAACCTTCAACAACCCAGATTTCAGACTCCTCCTTCTGAGTGTGCGGGTCCCTCCAGTGAGCACTGACTTGTGAGAATTGCCTGAACCGTCAATGAACTCTGTGATAGCATTTTTGAGTGGAGTTTTACTTTTATATGATTTTGGGGACAAATGCAGTGAATCTTTACAAAGTCTGTGTTTAGGATAATGAATGGAAATTTTTCTGGGATAGCTGTCTAATGAAATTTGCGGGTGTTCATTTGTTTGTAATAGAGAATCCAATTGTTCCAAAGTATAAAAGAGGTAAATGCACACCAGATCGCAAGCTGCGAGGGTCCAGAGGCGATGTCAGCCTTTAATAATAAGTTTGGCGACAAGTTCTGGTGGGGTGGTAACAGTTTTATGTGGTTGGTGTGGCAGAAAAAGCCACTCGATGATGATGAGTGGGTTTTTTGCAGTATCAACCCACTGAAAGAGCAATGCATGGGAGTTTGGGCACTTACCAAAAATACCGAGGCTGAGGGGAAGGGACCAGTCTGTCCGATGTGCCTGGCGGTGTTTGATGGCATTGGCGACTCTCTCCAAAGCCTCACAGGCTTCTGGCGTTAACGAGCGTGGGGAAGTCAGGTCGCCGTCTCCTCGTAGAAGGTCAAAGAGCGGTGCCAGTTCTTCTGTGCTGAGGCCCAGGAGAGGTCAGAACCACGTGATGACGCCGCACAGCTGTTGCACAGCTGCAGCTTTTTTAATGTCTGGGAGTGCTTGTTGATGGATAGAGATTGAGGCACAATGGTCCTTCCTGTGAATAAAAACCCGAGGTGCTTCCATAGGCTCAATAGCTGGATTTTTTCCTGAGCTATCTGAAACCCTGTGCTTTCGACAGCTGCGAATGAATAAAAACCCGAGGTGCTTCCATAGGCTCAATAGCTGGATTTTTTCCTGAGCTATCTGAAACCCTGTGCTTTCGACAGCTGCGACACTCTAGGAAAATGCTGCGTCTAAGTGAGACTTGGTGGAAGCACAGATTCGTACATCATCCATACAATGTAGGTGTGAGACTCTGTCCGAAGTTTCTCTCATCTGCCTCATGATCGTCATTGGGGACCACTGAATAAAAGACCCTTGTCTGAGGTTTCTGGCCCTGTTGGAGAAAGTTACATGCCAAGGGCCCCAAGACCTGAGCACAGCTCCTGGTATTGCTAAGCTATTGTTCACAGGTATGTTGGCTGTATGCTACATTGAACCCAATGAAAGGAAGAAGGGGGCACCTTGCCTTTTTGCAACAATAGCCTTGGAAGTTGTCCCACCTCTCGGCCTGGCTGGACTTCTGAGTTTTGGGTGGTCCCCACAGAAAACCCCTCACTTGTCTTACAACTGCCATGACAGACAGACTGAGATGTAAGAAGCCTCTCCATCAAAGACCGAGACATGAAATCCCTACGTGAAAAGGCCCCCCCCCCACTCTTTCCAAGGACTGGGACTGAGGCCCCTAACCTGGGGGAGGTGTGTGGGGGAGGCAAGCTGACCAAAGAAAGATGGATGTTGCAGGTGCGAGCAGTGGACCAAGAAGATAATGGCTCTCGCCCACTGCTGAGAACATGGACTGTGTGTACCCTTCTCTAAATACCACTTTTCCCCCCCAAAATACAATAGACTACCTTTGATTCAGTTTCAAGTTTTACCCCTTCCCCCATCAAAAAAAAAGAGCATAATAAGAGTTTGGATGAACTGCAACCCTGAGATCTCCCCAGACGTGACCTGGTGAACTCCATTGGCTGGACATTGAAGGACTTCGCCGTTCTACGTTTGGTAGCTTTGTACCTTCCTTTCTCTTCCTCCCTCTTTTTCTCTTTTCCCCAATTCCTCCCCAATGCATTTTGTTGTGGTTATTCAATAATGGTACATTTGTTTTGATTATCATTGCAACCCCCTGTACCGTGTCAGTGTTTTTTGCACTCTGAGATCAACCCACGAACCATCACGAAACCCGTTCATAAGGATGGATTGTGACACTTGCATACATAATACATAAATCTTCTATCAAGCCTTAAAAATTCTCTACAAATTCATTTCCAACATTACTGGGTCTGGCACTGCCAAGATCTGGTTCTTGCTGCCACCACCAGTGCCCAGATCTGGAAATTCCCTTGTTCTGGCAGAGCCAAGTCCAGCAATTTTCTGGTAAAGAAAGCCAAAACCTGGCAATTTCCCACTGCCGGCACCTGCAGTGCCAAGATCTGGTGTTTGCTGCCACTGCCCGTACCCCAATCTGGACATTTCTCGGTTCCAGCACAGCCCAAGTGCAGCAATTTTTTTGGAAAAAGAAGACAAAAGGCAGCAATTTCCTGGTGCCAAGACTGTCACCACCCAGACCTGGTGTTTGATGGCACCACCCATGCCCAGATCTGGATATTTCCCTGTGCCACCACAGCCCAAGTGCAGTAATTTGCTGGCAAAGAAAGCCAAAACCAGGCAAATACCTGGTGCCTACACTACACTGATCTCATGTTTGCTGACACCTCCAGTGCCCAGATCCGGAATTTTTCAGATGCCTGCACAGCATAATTCCAGCAGTTTGCTGGCATGGAAAGTTCACATTTGGCAATTTTCTGGTGCCTGCACATTCCCCACCCAGATCTGGTGTGTGCTGGCAGATTGCCAGTGCACAGATCTGGCAATTTCCTGGTGCTAGCAAAACCCAAATGCAGCAGTTTTCTGCAAAGAAAGCCAAAACCCAGCACCACCCAGATCTGCTGTGTTGGGGTTGGTTTAAAAGAAGAGGGAGACCTCAGCTTAAGGCCATGGGAAAACCCTCTTTAGTTGGAGTGAGCAGGAGCTCCCGCCCATGATCCCCTCGTTCAGTTATGCAGATTGTCACTGGCAAGTTCTGAGTTCTCTTTGCTACCATTGGTTACTTTTTACTGCAAAAATTGTAATATTCTTAATCCTTCCTTCCTCTTGGATCCTTCCCTCAGATCCCACCTTAACCCCTTGTGAAAGTCCGCCCGAAATGAACGGGTGACAGATGATTTTTTGGTGCAAAAAATAACCAACAAAGGCACAGGGGTTTTGCAGTAGCAAATCAACAAAATGCAATTTTATTGATGATAACCACAGCTGAATATGCGTTTGGTTAGGGAATCTGGGGAAGAGAAGGGTAGGACAAGGGAAAAAGGGAGGAAAGAAGGTTAGGGAAGGGGTATAGCTTCCAAAACATGATGTCTTTGGGGTCCCGCCGCTGAAACTCGCTGGTGCACGCTTTGGGGAGATCTCAACGAACAGTCGAAGCAAACCCCAAATATACTGTTCTTGGTTGGGGGAAGGGTGGCTGAAATTAGATTTCCATGGAGGGGAAAAGAATAGGAACAGGAGGAGGGAGAGAGGTTATTCCATTGTTTTCATGGCCAAATGCTCGCAGGTACGTTTACTCTGGGCAGGTTTTCCCCCCTCCCCAAGTTGGGAGGGGGTACAGTCCCAGTCTCTGGAAGGAGGTTGCCATGGGGGTGCCAAGGGGATACCATGGGGGTGCCAATAGGGTGCCAGGGGGGTTCCTTGTCTTGTCTTGGTTCCTTGATGAGGGGATTCGCATCTCTGTTTGTCTGTCACGGTGGTTGAAGGCAGACAAGAGGGGTCTTCTCTTGGAGGGGGGAGCCACCCCAGAGGTCAGTCCAGCCAAGTCAGGAGGTAGAGAGCCATTGTTCACAAAAGGGCAGCATGCCCCTTTGAGTTCAGCATGGCATGTTCTGCAAACACCACCTGTGAACACACTGAATAAGCATGAGACTTTCTTTCCCAACTGGCTCAACAGTTTTTTAACCTTTTGGTGGTCTTTTTCTCATGACAATTGTGAGGCAAAAATGAAGGATTTTCAGATGGACTTCCACACCCCTCCCCATATATAAATGTATAAATATGCCTGCTAGACCCTGGACCCGTGCTTTTTTCTGCTTCACTCTCCGTACAGTGCACGCCGTCCTGTTTGTTGTGTTTGCCTTCATTAAAGTTCTGTTTCCAGAGCACCAGATGAAAGCAGTCTCTGTCTGTAAAGTGGCCAGAGCCGGTTCTCAGGAAACCACTGGTCACCAGTCTGGATGAGGACCAGAAGGTTTCACTGGTGTTTGCTGGCACTGCCAGTGCCCAGATCTGGAAACGTCCCTGTTCTGGCACAGCCCAAGTGCAGCAATTTCCTGGCACAGAAATCCAAAACCTGGCAACTTTCTGCTACTGGCTCTGGCACCGCCCACATCTTGTGTTTGCTACGCCAGTGCCCAGATTTGGAAATTTCCCGGTGCCAGCAGAGCCCAAATCCAGCAGATTTCTGTTGCTGGCAACAACACCACCCAGATCTGGTGTTTGCTGGCAGCGCCAGTGCCCAAATCTGAAAACTTCCTGGTGCTGGCACAACCCAAGTCCAGTGATTTGCTGGCACAGAAAAGTCCAGGCATAGCCATGGAGCAGCGAGCCCCGAGAGTGCCCAAGCTGCTCTGGCTGGAGGAGGAAGTGGAAGAGGGCCCTGGAGCTGCCCCAGCACAGGAGACTGAGGAGGTGGTGCCGTTGAATCCACTGCAGGAGGGTGAGTGGCAGCGCTGGGCTGTAGGGCTGGAGCCTGCAGCCAACTTGGCGCCATGCCATGCCATGCCATGCCATGCCATGCCATGCCATGCCATGCCATGCCATGCCATGCCACGCCACGCCATGCCATGCCACGCCACGCCACGCCACGCCACGCCACGCCACGCCACGCCACGCCACGCCACGCCACGCCACGCCATGCCATGCCATGCCATGCCATGCAATGCCATTCCCTGGGGAAATGCCCCTGGACAGGATGGAAGAGAGGCCGGGCAGACACCCCGCAGTGGCCGTGCTCCATCCCCTGAAGCATCCCGGGGCTCTCTCGGCCTGGGGAGCGCAGGGCTGGCCCGTGTTCTCCGGCCTCTCCCACAGCCCCTCATCTCTGGCTGCGCTCGCTCTTTGCCAGATGCAGCCCTGGAGCGCACACAAGAGCAGGAGTCCAGCCGTGGCCGCTTCCGCAGAACAGCGCAGGTACCTGGGGCCATCCCCACCTGAGCCGGGCCTGCTGGCACTTCCTCAGCAGGGCCCGCGCTTGGAGCAGGCCATGGATCGTCCCTCTCTTCCAGCCCTTCCTTCTGCTGCAGACACTGCTGAGGCTCCTGCGCCTTGGCCACTCAAAGACCAGCAGCACCGGCACCGAGGGCACGGCCCAGCCTGACTCCAGGCCCGCCCAGCTGCGGGCAGAGCCTGCTGCCAGCTCAGCGGCCTCCAAGCTCGCAGCACCCTCTGAGCAGGACACGGCCCAGGGCAGAGCGAAGGCTGGCATGGCCCTGACTGAGGGCATGGCCACCACCCACACCCAGGCTCAGGGCATGCCAGACACTCAGGCCATGTCCACACTGACCGGGACTCCTGCACCCACTCTGGAGGTTTTCCAGAAGGGTGCTGCTTCTCCACAGCAGGTAAGCAGCCTGGGGCCAGGGCTGAATGCCTCCCAGGATCATGTGGCCCCTCGAGCTACATTCATTGGACCCCCTCAGCCTTTGAGGCCATCACAGTGGGTGGGAAGGCAAGCACTTCTTGGGGAAAGCTGGGCAAGTTGCTCCCTTGGACAGCACTCCAAGTCTTCCCCACGCTGCCTCCCCCAGGTGCAAGCCACGGTCAGGGACATTCTCCAGAGACTGGCGTCCTGTGTCACCGTGGACGCCGGGCAGCAAATGGAGATTCTGAGCCTGATGGAGGAACACCCTGCTCAAGTGGTGATGAGCCTCCTATGCTGTGCCCCAACATGTGACAGGTACGGAGCACAAGTGCCTCAAGAGCTCACCGGCTCCTAGGGCCCTTTGCCCTGTCCAATGGGCTCTGCCAGACAGGCAGAAACCTGCGGGAGTCTCGGGCCCCTCTGTTTCCTGAGCCTCTGACGTGCTCCCTCCCTGCCCCTCAGGGAACCGGGGCTCTGTCCCCTGGCCCCACACAGCTGCACAGGGCACCGTGCTGATGCACAGCTCTGGTCCCACAGAGCCGCTGTGCTGATGTGGAGAGCCATGGGCACGTCCAGAGTGGCCGCCCAGGAGGTGCTTCCAGCGCTGCTCTCTGCCATGGAGGAGCAGCCACCCTACGGCAGCTTCTCAAGCGGGGACAACGAGGCCGTCCTTGCCCTGGCTGTGAGTTTCTGGAGCTGGCCTTTCCTCACCCTCTTGGTCACCTCTCTAGCAGCTCTCCCTGCTCTCCCCAGCCTGGGCTGAGAGCTGGCCTAGGGGCAGGCTCAGGGGCAGCAGGCTGCGTGCTCCCCCTGCGTCTCCCCTCGGCCCTGCCTCATGAACACCTCGGCACCGAGCACTGCCTTGGGGTAGGCAAGTGCTGCTTGTCTTGCCAAAGGGCTGCTTTGTCTCTTGCAGGCAACTCTGGTGCTGTGGAGGATTGCCCCCATGTGCGAGAGGCACTGTGCCATTTGCTTCATTCTCCCCAACTGTTTGTGGCTCTGTTCTTGCAAATTGTCACCGCCACAGAGCAGATGCCAGGGGACGTTGAAACCTGGAGATTCTGGAGAGCGTGCCGGGAGGAGCACGGCCTTCCCTGCCACCCCCACAGGTGCCAGTCGCCCTGCCCTTCCCACGCCCTTGCGGCCAGGGCCAGCGCTCCCAGAGTGACCTGGCCTTTGCTCGGCACGCAGGTTTGCAGTGCAGACCATGAGGGCTCTGCTCTCCTGACTGGGCTTTGGCAAGAATCTGCTGGCTCTGGAGCACAAGCAGCTCTGGGACACCCTGCTCTGTGCTGACACCCAGCACTATGCAGCGGGTCTGCTGGCCAGGGTGGATCCCCTACTCCTGCCACCACCACCAGCATTTGTGTCCCCTGCCCGGAATGCCCCACACAGTCCCCAGGGCTGTAAGCGAGAGGGCCTTGTCAGTGAGGGAGGGCCGAGCAGACTGGGAAAGGCTGGGAGAGGAGGATTCCCAGCAGCAGCTGCCTCCCAAGGGGCCCATGTGCCCTTGCAGAGTGCTGGGGAAAGATCAGACCTCTGTGAGACCATGCCTGGGAGAGGTCTGCCCGCCCAGCTCAGGGCCTTGGTGCCTTTTTCCCCTGGCAGGGAGAGGCGCTGTGGCTTGAGCCCCTTGTGTCCCCACATGGCCTCACACCTGCTCAGCCTGCTCTTGGGGAAGCAGCCCTGCTGGCATCTGCCTGCCCTGGCCTTCTTTGTGGAGGTGAGCCTGATGGCCAGCCCTGCCTGGGTGAGCTGCCTCCCAGCTCTCTGGCCTCTCGTAGCTGCAGCTGCCTGGGTTGCCGCCCACGCCCTGTGCTGCTGCCTTGGCCCGGCCCTGTGCGGCTCCGGGCTACTGCCAGTCGGGTCCCTGTCACTGCCCTCCTGTGCCTTTCAGCTCCTGGAGTGTCTGGACCTGAGCAAACACGGTCCCAGTGCCCTGCTGGTGGTATCCAGGCACCTGCCGAGCCAGTGCAGGGACAGGCTGCGCCTGGCACTCAGAGGCCTCGTGGTGCTCAGCAAGGAGCCCTCGCTGGTGAGAACGGGGCAGTGGCTGAAGCCACGCTGGCAGTGTGGGACTGGGTAACGCAGACCTCTGGGCTTGGCTGGGCTTTGGCAGCAGAGGCAGCTGCTCCCAGCTCTCCTGCCTCCTGCTTCAGCTGCCCCAGTGCCCCAAGCAGCTGTTGGTGCTGCGGCCATTCACGGCTTCACAGCACAGCCTGGTCTTACACACAGGGAGGAGGAATACGCGGCCTGTATCAACACTTGGTGCAGCAGCTGGCTGATCCAGATGCAGAGGTGGTCCAGATGAGCCTCTGTGTGCTCACACGTATGCTCCAGGACAAAGACCTCCTGCTACCCAGCGTCACCGCCCTGAAGCTGGCTGAGTCCCTCCTGCCACACTTTGAGAACTGTGCTCTGTAAGGCTCTGTGCCCCCAGCCAAGAGCACTGGACATTGCCTGGAAACTTTGTGCTCTTTGCAGTTCTGAGCCTTTGCCCCAATGGGCCCAGAGTAGTTGGTGATTAGGACTTTTCCTTTCCTTCCAGGACAACAGCCACGTGCAGCTGCTCTACATTCAGCTCTTCTGCAAGGTGATGGAGCTGGTAGTGGAAGAGGAGGAAGAGCTTCTCACAACAATCGTGAACCAGAGTCTTCTCCCTCTATTCTTGCGCTGGCACAATGAGAACCTGCACGTGGCCGAGGTGAGGTTTTGTGCGATGCTGTTGCATCCCTGGCAGGGGGCTAGGCCGCCTCCTGCCCTGGCACCTGCCGGACTCCAGCCTCCCCTGGCTGTGGCGCAGGGACACAGGTCCTGTGCCCTGGGCTCTGGTACCACCTGCAGCTCTCTGCTGCTCTCCAGGCCTCTTTCCAAGCCCTGCTTTGTGCAGCACGCTTCCTGAGGAGGACGGACCTTGAGGAGCTGGTGACGAAGGCGCGGCGGATTAAGTTCGCTGAGAGCCTGGTAAGGACAGTGCAGGAGCCCGAGTCCTGCCCCTGGAGATCGGTGGGGGGGCCTGGCAGCTGTGCCCCTGCCCAGCGCCGCAGCCGGGCCCGCCAGCCTGCGCCCCCCACGCTGCTCCCTGCCCTGGGCCGTGCGGGCCAGCTCGGCCGGTGCTGGGTGCAGGGAGCGCCCGGCCGAGGGGCAGAGCCCGCGCCGAGCCTTCTGTGTCGGTGCTCCCCGCAGCTGCTGCAGGACGAGAGCCGAGCGGCCAAGCACCTGCGCTGGGCCCTGCCGCACCTGCAGAGCCCACAGAGGCCCCTGTGAGAGGCGGCCGTCAGGTTCATGGGTGAGCCAGCAGCCCGGCGCCCCTCCCTGCCCCCCGCCCGGCTGCTGCCCCGGCTACAGTGAGAGCCACGCCCGGGCCGCTGCAGCCGGCTGGGATGGCCCCGGCAGGAGGCTTTCCTTGGATTCCCTCAATCTGGCCTCTGACCTTGGCTCTGTTCCTCTCTCTTCCAGCTCTTCAAGCCCTGAAAGAAGAGGAGAGTCCATCGTGCATGAGCAAACTGCTTCAGATGACCTTTGAAAGAAGATGTGCAGGACTTCGTTCGTCTGCTGGGTCAGATGTACCAGTGTCCATCGGCGATTTCCAGTGCCCATTGAAGATGGGACCGCCTGCAGAGCAGGATGGACCAGCTGCAGCTCCAGGCACAGCTCTGGCTGCTCACAGCTGAGTCTGTGCGAAGCTCCAGGAGCTCCTGCCATCTCTCTCCCTGTTGGCAGCTCCCTCCCTGCAGCCCTCAGGCCCTGCCCATCCCCTTTTCTGCCTCGCAGCTCACCCCTTTGCTTCGTTTTCCCTTAATAAACTGTTTGGGTTTTTCACTTTACCCACGTCTCCGTGGAGCTGAAGCGGCGCAAAACCTGAGCCCGGGGACGCGCAGGGCCCTGCTGCCGTTCTCCTCCGTGCACGGACAGAGAGGAACAAGGGCAGCTCAGGCTGCAAAGGTGCCTGTCCTGCTGCTCCAGCTGCCCAGCACCGTGGAGTTAAAGGTCATGCTGAACACGCTGAAGGGAGCAAGGACCCTGGGTTTTAGAAGAGCCAGTTCAAGTACGCTCTGAACCCAGCTGTGCAGGATTCCATGGCAAGCATCCACTGAGGGCAAAGGAGCTTGCAATGCCGGAAGGTTTCACAAAGAGCTTCCTGAAAGAACAGCAATGCTCCATCCCTACACAGGGACAGGAAGAGGGCAGAAGCAGAGACCACCGTGGCCTAGCAGTGAGCTCTGGGTGTGCCTAAAAGCAAATGGAGCAGCAGCAGCAGCAGCAGCTGCAGGGAGTGGCTGAGACTCGGAGGTGCGACCGTCCCAGTGGCTGCAGCGCTGTCAGTCAGTGTCTGCAGGCTCGGTGTGGTTCTGGCAACTCTGGTCTCCCCACAATGAGGAATAGCAGCCCCTGCCTCAGGCCCAGTGAGACCAGTGGGAGGAGACCCTTCCCACCTCTCTTGGGCAGGGCTGCAAAACAGCCGCTGCATCTTCCTGCCCCTCTGTTTGGGCTGTGCTGAGCCCACAGCTGGCCAGCTTGTGTCCTGCTGTCCCAGGAGCATTCTGGGCAGGCAGGAGAAGGGCTGCGTGCACGGCACAGCGTCCTGCAAGGGGCTCACCAGAGCCTCCTGCGGGAACAGGCTGCGGGGTGCAGAGGTTCTGGGACCTCACACCATAACCAATATGATCTAGTGAGGCCAAATTTATTATCCTTTAAAAGAGTATATTTAAAATAAATCTCTGCTGTCCACGCGTCTCTACCTAACACATGATTGGTTAATCCTAGGTGTTCACGCATATAAAATAGAATGCTGATTGGATCATCTGATTTTCTACGCATCTTGCTGGGGTTGTGTGGCCTACCCATGGCTCACTTTCCCAAGCTTGCTGACAAACGTGCTGAGTCCTGATGACTCTTCTTCTTGCGTCTTTTTCAAGGACACACCGAGCCCAATTCTGAATATGTCCATAATTCATTCTTTGTGAACGTGTTCTTTGTCCATTATTACAAGCAGGCTGGATTGTGCATCGGCTGAATATGGCCACTCTCTTGCAAAAACTCCTCCATTCTGTCTCTGAGCCAGCATTTGAGCCAGTTAAACAAAATCCTCCCTCTCAAGCTGTAAAGAATGTGGAATTAGAGTTGGAATGTGACCCTGAAATAGAAGCAGCTCAGCAACTAAAGTAGAAAAAAGTTAGTCCAGAAGCTATTGTAGAAGGGACTTTTCTCTCCAATGATGTAGAAGCTTTTCCTGTAGTAACTAATGCTGCAAGTAGAGTTTGAAAACCTTTTGATTGGAAGATTTTAGAAAAGTTGAGAGCTGCAATTTCACAATTTGGTTGAAAATCCCAACTTGCACAGTCACTTCTGCAGTATATTTTTCCATCTAACGCATTAATTCCAGCTGATGTGCATACCCTAATAAGACTTAGAATGCCACCCCATCAGCAGGTGATGTTTCATAAAAGCTGGGAGGAAAAGTGTGCTCAAGAAGCAGCAAGACCTAGAGTACAGGGTGATCCTCTGTATGGTTCAACAGCATAACAGTTACTTGGCAAGGGGCCCTGGGCTACTGCCACTGCCCAGGCTAGGAGCATTGATCAAGTCTGACAGATGAGCCAACAACTAACATGTAATGCTATTCTTACACTTCCAGATAAGTTACACACTATGTCTTTTACACAAATTTGTCAAAGAAAGAATGAAGACTTTGATAAATTTTTAGACAAATTGCATGAAGCTATCTATAATCATTCTGATTTAAATTCAGACACAAAGATACAATTGGATGGACTTTGGTATCATTTCTCCATTCCAAATGGCTTTCCCTTCAGTCACAAGAGAATCACAGAATCACAGAAATTTTAGGTTGGAAGAGACCTTTAAGATCATCGAGTCCAACCCATGTTCTAACACCTCAACTAGATCATGGCACCAAGTGCCACATCCAGTCTTTTTTTAAACTCTTCAAGGGATGGTGACTCTACTACCTCCCTTGGTAGATTATTCCAGTATTTGACCACTTTTTCTGTAAAATACTTCCCCCTTAATTCTAGCCTGTATCTCCTGTGGCGCAGCTTGAGACTGTGTCCTCTTGTTCTGTCTGTTGTTGCCCGGAGAAAGAGACCGACCTCCAGCTCACCACAGCCACCCTTCAGGAAGTTGAAGAGAGTGATAAGGTCACCCCTGAGTCTCCTTTTCTCCAGGCTGAACAACCCCAGCTCCCTCAGTCATTCTTCATATGGCTTGTGTTCCAAGCCCCTCACGAGCCTCGTTGCTCTCCTTTGGACACACTCAAGCATCTCAACGTCCCTCCTAAAGTGAGGGGTCCAGAACTGCATGCAATACTCCAGGTGAGGCCTCACCAGTGCTGAGTACAGGGGCAGAATGACCTCCCTGCTCCTGATGGCCACACCGTTCCTGATACTGACCAGGATGCCATTGGCCTTCTTGGCCACCTGGGCACACTGCTGGCTGGTGTTCAGCCGACTGTCAACCAGCACCCCCAGGTCCCTTTCCACCTGAGCACTGTCCAGTCACACCGTCCCCAGCTTATATCGGTGCAGGGGGTTATTGTGGCCAAAGTGCAGGACTCGGCACTTGGACTTATTGAAATTCATCCCATTACATTCTGCCCATCCATCCAACCGTTCGAAGTCCCTCTGCAAAGCCCTACGTCCCTCTAACAGATCAACACACATTCCCAGCTTAGTGTCATCTGCAAATTTGCTAATAAAGGACTCTAAACCCTCATCCATGTCACCAATAAAAATATTAAACAGAACTGGCCCCAGCACAGACCCCTGAGGGACACCACTGGTGACTGGTCGCCAGCTGGATGCAACACCATTCACCACCACTCTCTGGGCCTGGCCATGCAGCCAGTTCTGAACCCAGCAAAGAGTGCTCCTGTCCAAGCTACGGCCTGCGATGTTGTCTAGGAGTATGCTATGGGAGACAGTGTCAAAGGCCTTGCTGAAATCCAAGTAAACAACATCTACAGCCTTCCCTGCATCCACTAGGCGGGTTACCTGGTCATAAAAGGTGACCAGGTTGGTCAAACATGACCTACCCCTCCTAAATCCATGCTGGCTGGGTCTGATACCCTGGCCATCTTGTAAATTTTGCGTGATGGCGCTTAATATAAACTGTTCCATTATTTTGCCAGGTACTGAGGTCAGGCTGACTGGTCTATAATTACCAGGATCTTCCTTTGCACCTTTTTTGTGAATGGGTATCACATTGGCCAGCTTCCAGTCATCCGGAACCTCACCAGTGAGCCATGACTGTTGGTAAATGATGGAGAGTGGCTTTGCAAGCTGGTTTGCCAGCTCTCTCATTACCCTGGGGTGGATCCCATCTGGTCCCATAGATTTATGAATATCCAAGCATTTCAGTAGTTCTATGACTGCCTCCTCTTGGATAATGGGGGAACCATTCTACTCCCTGTCACCATCAACCAGCCCAGGCGCGCAGGTGTCTTGAGGGCAAGTCATCTTCCCACTAAAAACTGAGGCAAAATAGGCATTAAGCACTTCTGCCTTGGCTTCCATCTCTTCCAAAAATTGCCTGCTGAAACTCTCCTGCTCCCATCCAAATCAGTTCACTACTCCAGCATAACCCTTGAAGCACGGACAGATGACTCTTCAACTAATTATAGTTGAAAAGAAGGGTATTTATTGCAGTGCTAGACACATGTGAACTAGTTTCCAAAGACATGTGCAAGGAATTGCAGACTCCTGCTCTCTATTTCTACAGAAAAGATTTTACATTAGGTTTCTATGGACCCATAATACATGATTATTACCTGCCTGCTTCGCATTTTTATCAGCTGAATATCTATTACAGCTACGCAATTGTATTCCCTTAACTGGGTCGGTGGGATTTTGAAATGAGGGAGTGGTTGTATGGGAGGAAGAAAGCCGTCTTCCTCATGGTGAACTCTTCTCTCATGGCCAGTTGGCAAGACCTTTTGACCTGCTGCTCATGGTCCAAGCCTCTCCTAACTGTTCAATTATTCTTAAGGCAAGGTATTTCTATGGTCTCAGCTTCTTCACAATTGCTTCCTCTATCCCTGTCACTCCTAGCTTTATGTTCCTAATATATTTGGTACTCTTTACCTAAGGTATGTGATTTCTGCTAGCTGTATTACTAACTTAGCTTCTTACCTCATTTGAAAATCTTAACTAAAATATGCAGTCTTCTACTATCCCAATTCTATTCCCAGCTGGCCCCTCGACCCATCTGCACTTTTCAATTATCCTCATTACATTTTCAGCTAAGCCCTTGACTCACCTCAGGCACATCCCCCAACTGCCTATCTCCCAGCAGCTCAGAGCTGCATTGCACAGCGCTTGCTGTGCACCACAGAGCACAAAGCAGGCTGGCCTGGTGGGCCTGAGTATTTCTGCCAAATATTCTGCATCTCACACCTTTGCTCTGGCTCAGTGCAGAACAGCAGGATTGCAGGCGCTTCCTCCCAGAGCTGCGTGAGGCGCTGGCTGCTGCAGATGTGCCCTGCCAAGCTGTCCCTGCCTCACGCTGGCCTCGCTTCCCTGGCACAAGTGCCGGGCCTGAAGGAGCTGCCCTGTGCTCCAGCCTGCTGAGCAGCCCGGCTCCCTGCCCCGGTGCCCAGAGTGCTGCACACACTGCTGGCCTTTGCCAGGAGGTGCAGGGCAGCTGGCAGAAGAGGAGGAATCCTCAGCCAGCCCAGCAGCCCGTGGCTGCCCTTGGCCTTTCTCTGCTCCTGGGCACACTCCAGACGGCCAATGCCTCCAGGCTGGGCTGTGCTCAGCACGGCTGCGCTTCCCCTCAGCAGCAGCCAGCTGCCACCTGGGCTCTGAGAGCGGAGGATTCGCCCGCTCCCAGCAAGAGGCACCCAGGGCCCGGCTGCTGCCTCTTGCATCTCCAAGGGCCTCCTTCCAGCCTGCCTCTGCTGGGGCTCAGGCTGCTCCGGCCTCTGCCGGGGCTCTGCTGGGGCTCCAGCCCGGGCAAGGCCGGGCCCGCTCTCACCTCACAGGCGCTGACAGCTCTGCGCCACAGGAGACCTTCCCGAGCACCCTCTCTGATCTTTCTGCTTTCTCACTTGAGCAAGGCTCTCCTCCAGCCAAAGAGATTATTGCATTTAGGGATGCAAATCCAAGTGGCAGGAACCCCATTGCTCTCCAGTCACAGCTGAAGGCCTGCATCTGCACAAGATGTTTGGGCTGCCTCATTCTTCCTTTGGTTTTGCCTTCAAATGTCATTGCCCTTTCTGCCTCAACCAGAAATACCACAGCTGTGCCATAACCAGCCAGTGGGTCATATTCCAAAGGCAGTGCGGTCTGGAGAGGATGAATGATATGAAGTCCCCTCCTCACTTATGAAACCATACAAAAGAAGCCATATGTGTGACTTAGCACCAATAAAAAAACAATTGGTAATTCAGAAGGAAATGTTGAATTTTCTGAAGGGGTCAGAAGGAGGAGAATCTTCCAAATGAGTTGATGTTTCAGAAACTTTATTAATTACAACTCTAATCTATAACTGTATGCTACAAATCTCTTTAGCAACCCTACTCTACAATCCTACTCTAAATTGGTAACAGAGATAACATCTTGACATGATTGCTATGTTCTAGTCTCCCCGGCTTAGGTTTAGGCTTCGTCTTAGGCTTAGGCTTAGGCTTAGGCTTAGGCTTAGGTTTAGGCTAAGGCTTAGGCTTAGGCTTAGGGTTGGGGTTGGGGTAAGGGTTAGAGATAGGGATAGGGTTAGGGTTTGGGTTTGGGTTAGCATTTAAGGTTAGGGTTAGGGTTTAGGGTTAGGGTTTAGGGCTAGGGTTTAGGGTTAGGGTTATTCGTCTTCTTCACTGACTTGATGACTTGTACCAGGATGAATGGTGGCTTGGCTGAAGTTACAAATGGATGCTGTCCACCAGAAAAAAAAATACAACAAAGAACAGTGAACCATTACTTTCCAAGCTCATTGCCTCAGGGACTCAATCAGGATACATCAAGTTCCTGGAAAGACCTAGAAAGAGGAGCAATGGACCATCTGCTCCCCAGTCATCCCCAATGTGCAAGACCTTGCCATCACAGGCAAACCTGGCCCAGAATCCCACTCATCTGTTTATTGTGATGTCTTCATCATGCTGGGATTTTTGCCCTGCCAGTGCTCTAGAAATGGCGCTTTCTGTCCCTGGGTCTTCTTCCTTTCAGGAAACTCCAATGACTCACATAGGTCCCTGCCTTTGAAAGACAGGCACTGTCCTGATTCCCACAGGCACAGAAAGCAGTGTCTACCTTTCCATGCCCTGTCTCTCGTGTGCTGGATGGCACCTTCCTTCCCAGCAGGGCCAGCCCAGTGGCACTGGGCCCTGCAGTTCCCTCTCGGCCACACAGCCTGGCAGTAACCCTGGCACAGTTCCCGTCTGCTTGAGCGTGCCAGGCAGCAGATGGGGCTGGGACAAGTCCCTCCCAGCTGTCCCTGTTTGTGTGGCAGAAACCTCTGAGGGTGGGCTGGGGGGCACAAACCAGGGCCCCTCAGAGACTCACAGTCAGCCTCCCACAGCCCCTCCTGCCCACAGCCAAATCTCTGACCCCTAGGCTGGGACTGGCTTCCTTGGGTTCCTCCACCACCATTTCATGTCTCTGTACCCTGCATTGCTCTACTTCAATTCTTTTGCCATTAGATAAAGCTGAACACTCCACCAAATCACAAAAGAGGGCAACAGACACAGTCAGAGGATAGAGCACCTCTCCTGTCAGGAAATGCAGAGGGAGCTGGAGTTATTCAGTTTTGTGAAGGACAGGCCCCAGGGAGACTTCATTGCCACTTTCCAAGACTTCACAGTGGCTTTGAAGAAAGTG
This sequence comes from Melospiza georgiana, assembly GCF_028018845.1. Classification (NCBI taxonomy): domain Eukaryota; kingdom Metazoa; phylum Chordata; class Aves; order Passeriformes; family Passerellidae; genus Melospiza; species Melospiza georgiana. The sequence goes on from NC_080459.1 coordinate 5,329,888, forward strand.
GGGGACATCTTTTTTAACAGGGCCAGTTACAATAGGATATGGACAAATATTTTTAAACACAAAGGGCATCTAATCAGAGTAGGTCGAAGGAAGAACTTGTTTACTCGGAGCATGGTGCCACCCTGGCACAGCTTGCCCCGAGAGCTTGTAGGAGCCCCATCCCTGCAACCATTCCGGCTCGGGTGGCAAAGGGCTCTGAGCAACCTGATCTCTTTTAGAGATGCCCCTGCTCTTTGCAGGACACTTGCACCTGAGGACATTTACAGGGCCCTGCCACCCCAGCCCAGTCTAGGATTCCTCACCATTTTCATTTGAAGAGGACCAAGATTGGAGGTGAGGAGGAAGGGGGCTCATCTGCTGCCTTGGACTTGAGTGGAGGAGGAGCCCATCCCTCAGAGCCTGTTTCACCTGCAGCCTCTTCACATTTTACCTGCAGGAGCTCCTTGGCAGACCAGCGCCGCTCCTCGTCTGTCTGCAGGCAGCAGCTCGGGAAGTCACGCAGCAAAGCCGAGAGGAGCTTGGGCTGCCGCAGCTGTGGAGTCCCTACTGTGGCTATCAGGTGTGTAGCCTGGAGAAGAAGGAGACACCAGGCTCCACCTCCTGCTTTCACATCTCTAAGGCTCTCTCAGATCCCTTTGTTTAACCTCTGTTCTTCAGTGGCAGTTTCTGCCCTGGCACAGACCCAGAGATGACTTTCCTTTACCAACCAAAAACCCAAACCCCGATGCAGCCACAGCTTTTCCACCATCCTGCACATCTTGCCTTGGCAGCTGATTTCATTGCCTGACCTAGTTAGTGGGAACTACATCAGAAAAAGGACATTTGCTTCTCTGAGGATTCATGCCAGCTTGAAATGGTTTTTGGAAGAGGGACTTTGCTATACTAACTAATTTCAAGGGTTAGTACATCAAAGGCATCTCTGCAGTGCTTGTTGGTCCTTTAAGCACACGTGCCCTAGAACAAAACTCATCAAGCTTTTTGTGCTGTTCTTGAAAACAATGGGAATTGGAAGAAAAGAAAGGAAATCCATCAGTTAATACCCAGGTAGGAAAACAAACATTTACAATCTCCTCTTTAACACAGACACATTAGGTTGCCTGCACAAATGTATTGGGATGAAAATGCCTGCTTGGACACACAGGAGCCAACTGCAGCTCTGTCTCTCAGCAGTCTGAAAATTTCAGCTTCCCATTTTTGCAGCAAAAGAAAAATTGTCTAGGTCAGAAGAAGGAGAGGTTCCATCCCTATGATCACCCTCTAGTCATTTGGCTGCTCAAGTCAATGCATGAATGGTAGGCCCATCCCAGAAAGTGCCAGGAAACAAACAGGAGGTTTTGGCAGGCTCTCTGCATCACCAGGCTCTGGCTTGGTGACGTGCAGAATGTGGCTTGGGCTAGGAGAGAAACACGGTCACTGAGTGTTTCAGCAGCACTGCACAAGAAGCAGAAGAGACTCTGTGGCATTTACACCCTCATGCCCATGTTTCCCAGTGAGAAGAAACTGCACACAGGGTTAGGTTCCTCTCTAAAGACCACGGTTTTAGAAACTTTGTTGGGTTTGGGTTTCCTTCCTTCATTTCTGGAAAGATAACAACAGTTGTAAGATGCTTTTTACCTGTTATTAAGGCCGTCTACACAGACAAAAGAACTGGAACCACTAACCCAAAGGAAAGTGTTGCCTGAGAACACTTTGTTTGGAGTTTGTTTGCATGTGGTAAGGCTTGAATTCCCCCACTGATGCAGCCAAAAGTCCAGCAGATGCTGATGTGTTGCAGGGACATTTGTAGGAGGGGACCTTGGTGGAAGTAGTTCCAGCAGATGGCAATGGGATTTTGTCCAGTGGCACACAGGACATGGGACAGGTGAGAAAGATGGTGGGATCAGTGAGTATTTGCTCCTTATCGTGCAAGAACTTTCACTCAAGTAAGGAGGTTCTTGTTCTATCATTTCAATGTCCACAATTCCAAAAGACCATATGTCCACTTTGGGGCCATATGGTTGACCTGTCACCACTTCAGGCGCCATCCACCAAGGAGTCCCAGTTACCGAGCACCATCTGCTCTGCTCAGGGGTGAGCTGAGTAGCGAGGCCAAAATCAGCTGAGGAGAAAACAAAATACTGGTTTTATCTGAATTCTGTGCAATTAGGAAAGCAAGCAAAAGAATTCCCCAGTGGAAGTTTGTAAATGTGCTGTTGAATCTCCTGGCATTGGTAACTTTAAAAATCCCCCCATTTTTTACACTGCCTCTAGCAGTGGCTTTTGTTCTTTGGAAACTTTAGACTTGCAACTCCCTCCCTCTGGAAGGGACCCACACAGAGCAAGGCCACTCTTGACTGCTTGTGGCTCCTTCTACCTCTGTGCACGTTGCAACTGTGCCTCCAGCTCGCAGCAGGGGTCCCTGCACTGCCACCAGCACCATTTCTGGGGAGCTGACAGTCACGCCAAGCAGCCCCACACCCACATCCCTGGAACGCTGCACCTGACCAAGAATATACTGACCCAGTTTGACAGAGCTGTCGGTTCTGAGAAGGATGTTGTCACTCTTCACATCTTGATGGATCACATCGTTTGAATGAAGAAAATCCAGTCCTTGCAGGCACTGAGGGAGAAAACAGAAACAGAAGGGCAAAAATGAGTGGAGTTGATTTCATCACACAAGAAAGGAAACAAAGAATCTAAAAGATTCCCTCTCCAGGGGAATGGGGAGTAATGACAGAACAGTAATGGCCACTGAGAGGAAGAGCTTGCTGCTCCAACACTTGCAGAGCAGGACCTTTCTGAGGAAAGGCACGTCGGCTTTTGAAAGTGCAACAGCACCTGCTGTTGTAGGCTGTCCCCTGCCAACCAGCCAGGATGACTCCTGCTGCAGCGCATGTGCTCAGAAGCAAAGAGCATTCTGGCTGCACTCCTATCCTTTTTATCTGAGCACTGAGAGAAACGAGTCTCTCTCTTCTTTCTTTGCTGTTTGTTTCAAATCCTGCCACCAGCACCTTTGCTTTTACAGGCAAGGAATGCAGTGAAGACAGACTCCAGGCAAACATTTAGAGAGGCAAGGTGGAGAACAGCAAATACAAATGCAAGAGACAGAGCAAGAATACAACAGCAGGACATAAGAGTACTGGCACTGAGTACAGTGAGTGCAGGGGCACTGGCAGCCCTTTCCCTTGAGATGCTTTTACTTGCCCATAGCATACCAGCAACACAGAAACAAAGCTTGGCACAGGAAACCTCTCCTGTTCTGAGCCCCTGTTTCCCAGACAATCCTGCCCAAGCCCTTGGAAGCACAGATGGGATTGCTGATCTCCCGACTGATGGCTGCCATCTCATCTTCAGACAGGCAGGTCTGGCTGACGATATCGCTCAGGATATCTCCATCCATGTACTCTATAACCAGCAAGAGTGCCTCGCCCAGAAGGTAGCTGAAAGAAGGAAACAAAGGGGTAGAGATGAACATGCATGGCTATGTTGATTTTTTGCTTCTAGGTTTCTTATTTCCAGATGCCTTTGTGACAAGGACAGAATCAAAGGAATAGACATTCCCTCTTGGCTGTGCATTGTTTGCAATCTGTGCAGTCTCAAGGAGAAAGACACATCTGTGAAAAAGGAGATGTCTTAGATGGGCAGCAGATGAAAAGTGCAGTTTAGAAACAGCCCAGATAAAAAACATGTCAGGCATGGTGTTTCTGGAAAGAGGCACCTAGTCTTCCTGGCATGCATAGCAATGGCAAAGAGGGGCAACAATCCAAGGGAAATCAAGGAAATCAACTTTAGGATGTTTCATCTGCACTTAAGAAACTTTAAAAAATCAATCCCAAATAAATGTGGAGGCAGTGAATTTTGAGGCTATTGAGTTAGAAAGATAGAGCTGATCCAGGTTTTGAATAATTTTGGAGTAATTATCAAATTAGGTGTGCCAGGGAAGAGTCATGCAGACAAGATGCACTCTCTTCTCATCCATTGGAGATGAGTAGAGAAATATGAATAAATAAAAATTAACAGCTTTACTTGCTGCCACTGACCAAAGTGGGTTTTTAACCTCTCATGTTTGCTTTATGTAAACACACATCCATGGGATAAGACCATGACCTCTCACCTGTCTAAATAATTCACAACACTGGGACTCCTATACCTCTTCATGATCATTATTTCATTAAAGGTTAGCTCCTTCCTCCTCACTCCTTGAAGATTTATTTTTTTTATTGCCACCTAAAATTACATTGAAAATCAGTAACTTGGGAGGTTGGTGTCACGAGACCACAAGGCACATGGATGTGAGTGATTTTGCAATGACACAGCTGAGCTGTGCCAAACTGCCTTGTGATTAGGCACTGCAGTAATCAGGAACTGACATTCCAACAGCCCATTTCTCTGCTCCCTTGGGAGCCAGTTACAGGACACGTGGGGCCACTGACATTTTGCCTTGACCACTTGGTAACAACGCTGTCTCAGTTATCACCCACAAACCTCTGACCGCACTCTCTGCTGCTTTGTTTGGGACTCAGAAGAAGGAATCCATGCCTTAATACTCTGTGAATACATCTTGGGCTATGGGCAGGGCTTAGGGCTTTCAGGGACGCCTTGCAGATCTCTCCCTCGTGCAGTTCCCAAGTGCAGCACTGCAGGTGGCTAAGGAACTACCAGTAACTTTCAGATGGATTTGCTGGCAGCCAGAAATGAGAATTCAGGACTCTGAAGCTGTAGCCCCAAAGAGCAGTGAGGTGCTCGCAGGCACCACCTTTGTTTTAGCAATGGAGAGCGAGTGAGCGCGTCCTTCTCTGAAAGGAACTGCTGCCCTCCGTGCCTTCCTTCTGGCACCTGAGGAGGACAAAGTCCCAAATGTGTTCTGTGGGCTGGCACCAGTCTGTGCTTCTTGTGCCTTTTCAGCACAGCTCTGCCCAAAGCTCCAGCCACAGCTGACACCAGAGGGGAAAGCCCTCGAGTGCAGCAGAGCCTGCAGGTGCTGTTGACATTTACCTCTCCTCCTGTGGCAGTGTCGAGTGCTCTGTAAACATCTCCAAACCCCCTAGAAACAAAACAGAAGCAGAGAAAGGAGAAGCTGTTTAGATCTTGCAGTGAAAGCCAGCCCACACAGGAGATCCGTGCTGGAAGTGTCAAAACCTGCAGGATGCAGGAGGGCTCTGCCAGAAGGCAGATGATGCATTTTCCTCTCAAGTGCATGGGCACTGGGCCTGTTCCTGAAGCACTGGGGTTCAATTTCTAAAGGGAGGTTAGTCTTTCCTCTTGGGTTTCACTGTCTAAACAGTGTGGTTCCTATCCTGACCACAGAGTGTTTCCCTCTTCAAACCAGGGGAAAGAATTGTTCCTGGGAACTGTTATCTCACAGCTTTGATAGGGCATAGGTTGCTCTTTCCGGCAAGTTTCCTCTCTTTTCATTAGTGTGCCAGTATGATTTTGAGACACACAAAAAATGCTAAAGAAATTAACACAGAGCTATCCCACACTTGAGAGACAAGGAGACCTTCCAGGTCCTGTTCCTTGATGCAGGCAAGACCTCGGTAGCAAGGCATCTCTGACAATGCCTTCTGAGCCCACTCACAAATTCTGAGCAGCATTGAGAGATGGGACAATCTATCCCCAGTGTGTGAACATCTTTGCAGCTGGCCTGACTTCACACTGGATAGACATTCCACCCCAAAAACACCTGGCCCATGGTTGTACAGGAGTAACTGCTGTTGGACTCACCCGCTGCCAATATAATTCAGATGCGTGTATTTCATCAGGGGATTTTCAGTGGTGTTCACCATTCTCCCTGAGGGAAACAAAATGCAAAATGCTGACTTTAAAGCAGAGATCCCAGCTTCCAGGAGATACAAAAGGCAGCCCCAGTGCCTGGAACTCTGAGGCCTTTGTGGTCGGCTGGGTAACAACAACCACAACCAGGCAGACAGCCCTGCAGCACAGGTGGCCAGCACAGAGACTGATTTGTACAGTCTTTTGAAGAGTTCTCTTGACAGGAAACAAAGCACAGGGACATACAATCCCTGGAGAGAAGGACATCTTCCCCACCTTTCAGCAGTTTGACAAAGGAATGCCTTCCCATTTGTAAACCAGAGCAGCTCCAGCTGTAACCGATCCTGACGGGGCTTTCAGCATCAGGACCCTGACCTGTTTGTGAGCAGGCTGAGCTCAAAGATGCCCCTCTCCCAGCTAAGGAAGGCTTCAGCCTCTGCAGTCCCTCCAGCCCTCAGGGACAGGGCAGCGACCACAACAAGGCTGGCAAAGCCCAAGCATGAGCACTGACAGGCACTGATGGGAAGAAGCCAGAGTGAGCCTGAGCCCCGGACAAGCTGTTGCTCCCATTCAGGACACAACAGGATGGGCTTTGAGATCAGCCACACCGAGGCACAGATCAGTGCCCTTTTTGTCCCAACAGGTGATGGCAGACACAGAATCCACTGGGCTCTGGTCTCAGCCCCACCAGGTCTCTTATCTGAGAGCACAGAACTGGCAGCTGTTACAGGCAAGAAGCAGATTCATTGGGTTGTGCTGCAGAATCCCAAAGGGCTTGATGTGTTTTCCTAGAGACTGATCTGAGCAGGGCCTGGGCCAATGGATAGGATTCTAACAGTCATGGGAAAGAGTGGGAATCAGGTATGGAAAAGTGCCATGGATCTGAGGGATATACCATGGCTGGGCTGGAGGCTCTCTCCTGAGAAATGCCTGCAGTACAGTTTTATCTGATCACGCCACTTGGATGTGTCTCCTGGACACATCTTGATAAGCATAAAACTAGAAGATTAAATAAAGTCTCTGTTTTTTCTTTGGGGGCACATGGAAAATACCTCGTGCTCTCTATTTGTCCTGTAACCTGATGTTCTTTCAAAGTAGTTCTTATTGACAAAAAGATAGCATTCTCTTATTGACAAAAATATAGCATTCTCATGAAAATAAACTGCAGATGTAGTAGTGGTAACAGTAACAGTCATAAAAATTACATCAGTAAGACGTGGGGTAGAAGGGCTCCTTCAGGATGGAGAAAAACACAACAAAAAACCCCCACCAAAAATGAACAACAAAAAAACAATCCCACATCCCCCCCCCCAAAAAAAAATCCCCAACCAAAAAGACAAAACTCCAAAGCCAGTCCATTTCTGTGAAGTTTTTTTACTCTGATGACTGGTTGGAAGTCAGGAGTCTAAGGAGAATTTAGGAAGCTAAAAATTCTGTTCAGTTTGGCCACTAGCACACAGGACTTGCCTAGATCATTTGCTAGGTCATAGCCTTCTGCTGATCCAAGAACAATCCCTGCTTCAGCCTTTAGCAGAGAGGGAAGCTCAGGCAAACCCAAGCCAGTCCCAGTTGCCCTCAGAGGCAGCAGGAACACCCAAAGCTCTCTCGCTGCCTCGGAGCACAGCACTGCCTCTGGGGAGTCCTAAATGGCCCTGTGACACCGAGCTCAGGAGGAGCATTTGGTACAGCTCTGCTGACACCTGCACACAACACACTGTCCCTCAGATAAGAAACACCCCAGACGTACCCAGCAGCTCCAGGTACTCCTCCTCAATCTCCTGTTCCTGAGATGTGCCCGAGCCTGAGTTCCCAGGTTTCACAGAAGGGCTTCCTCGAGGTGATGCTGCTGCGGCAGCAGGTTCAGAGCCCATGATGTGCTGGACCTGGAGCATTTCTGGTGGGCACTGCTCCTGTGCCTCACTTCTAACTTGGGGTCCTTCATTGCCACACATTCCCTGCAAGTCTTCGCAGGGACTTCGCAGAGATGTCAACACTTGCACCTCAAGTCAAACAGAACAAAGCAGTCAGACACTACAGCTTGTCCCTGTCGGCCAGGAGTCATCGACTGTGAGGAAAGGCAAAGAACAGATTGACAGGGGATACAACAGCTTGTTTCAATCCTCCAGCTGGGTCACCAAGTTCCACTGTAAAAAAACCTCAAGAAAAAAGGAGAGCAAGAACAGGGCAGCAGGAATCAATTTGGATGACTGCTGGCCAAAAGGCCAAAGGACAAGTTTCACTGTCCAGGGCAGATGTTGAGATTCAGCACACCGGGAAATGTCCTTCAGAGTGACTGTGATACACACACGACAGCAGCATGGCACTCAGAGGCATGGCCCCACTCCCTGCTGCTCTGCACTGGAAAGGCAAGAAGGGCAGAAACCACCAGATTGGTGACTGCAGTGGCTGCATCCCTCTTTCACTCACTTGGTTTTGCAGAGACTGACGGAAGCGATTAAGTTTCTCTCTGATGATTTTCATTTCTTCCTCCAGCCGCTTATGCCTTGCCTTGATCATACTGTGAGCTGTCTGAAGCTCTGCATCCAGCTGTTCCTTCATGTTCTCTAACAAACAAAAGAGAGGACATTTCATGAGTGGAGTGGCTGCCACTCTTTCATTCACCTGGTTTTGTTGATCGCCCCTCTGCTGATGGAGATTCTCCTCTTGAATCCTTCCCATGTCTTCCTTGTTCTTTCTCTTCACTGCCATGCTGTCACTCTGAGCTTCGGGCAGCTCTGCTTGTGGCTCTGCCTTGATGTTCTGTACACAAAAAAGCAGAGCAAGGGACTGAGAGCTGCCATCAGGCCCAGCTTTTGTCCTCTTGCAGCCTCAAAATCACATTTATTCAGCCCCTTCTTTCTGCTTCCCTCCCCACATCTACCTCCATTGCAAACCTCCTGTCCCAGGGCTGATCTCTGCAGATTGCAAGGCTCTGTGCTTTCAGTGCCTGTTGGAGGCCTTTCCTGGCCTCCTCAGTCCCAAGAGCTCTGGTTTATGCCCCTCTTCCTGCCCTTCCCTCTGTGCCCTGGCCAGTCAGGCTTACCTGGCCATTCTCCTGTGGCTCTTCCACCTGCTGCCTGAGCTGCTCTTCCTGCTCTCGGGCTGGGAACAGCTCTCCCTGAGTCTGGCATGGCAGCTCAGATGAGGCAGTGTGCTCCTGCTCTTTCTCTAGAAGCACCTGCACAGAAAGCAAGAGAAGATGAGTTTCAACTTCCCATACGCCCTTTGTGGGCCAAGACTCAAGGACTGCTGGGCTCACACGTTCCCAAAGCACTGTGCTGCTGCTCTCCTGGGTCCTTCTCTGCCCGAGGGGAGGCACAGATTCCAAAGTGACCCTGGCCCTACAATCAGGGGCCATCTGGGACTGAAGCTCCAGCAGCCTCTCAGGCAGCTGACAGGGAAGGGGTGGCATTTCTCAAGGGTCTGGTGAGGGCCTCCCTCTGCTTCCGCCGTGTCCTGTTTGTCTTTCAGTAGTGACTGACTCGCCGCCCTGTCCCACAGCTCCATCCTGGCTCTGCAGGGGCTTCCTGGGTGAGCTCACTCCTTGTGAGAGACACTTCTGGAGTTCACCTTCTCTTCAGGCCTGCACCAGCATTCCTCCTTCCTGACATCCACACTCTTGTTAGAAAACCGGGTCATTCAGGAGATAAGGATGCATGCAAAGATCTCTGATGGAAGTCAGAGAACCTCTATGGCCATCTCAGTATACGGAGGAGGACCAAGGTGTTTCTTCTCCCTCTTTTGTCAATGGAGAATTCTGACCAGCAGTAACAGAGTTTCTCATAGGGCCCCATTAATGAAAGCACTCACACAGCCCTGGGGATGCCAGTGAAGGAAACCATGTGTCATGTATGGCATGGTATGTATGACCAGAGTCACCAAACACCACCTAAACACAGAATTGTTCCACCTCTCTAGGAGAGGCAGAAGTTTAAAGAATTAACTGGAGACTTCAGGGCACAAGAGGCTGGAGGAGGAAAACAGCACTGAGGGGAAAAATCACCATCTCTGGAGGGGGAAACATCTCTGCCTACTCAGAATCGGTCAAGGGAACATGTCTCTAATCCTCTCCAGAAAGGGATGATTTAGGTGACCTTTGCGCCTCCAACTGCCTTGGACCAGAGCCAGGAAGATTCAATTATGTAAATGTTACATAATTAGATAGATAGACAGACAGACAGACAGACAGATCCTATTACTGGAAACTCCCTTTACTGTCCTCTCTGTTGCTACAGACATCAAAATTTGGTAGCCAGTGCCCCACTCAGCTACAATCCTGAACTTGCTCTCCTGTTGCTTCAGTAACCCACACTCTTGGGGAATCTGGAGCATGTCGGTCCTTATGGAATGCAACCAGACCCAGAGCATTGCACTGGGAACGGCTCTCTTTGTGCGTCTATGCTCGAGCAAGTTCTTCTCTTGGACTCGGCCACACTGATGGTGCTAAAGTGGCTGGAATCAGAAATGCAGCCCAGCCCCTCCCACCTCCTCTAATCTCTGAGCACCAGCTGGAATGCAAGGGCATTGATTTCCTGCTCAATTCCCAAACACAACACACACTGATTCCCTGGGCTGCCAAAAGACACGGGAGCCGTTAACCCGAAAGTTTCTGCCAGTGCTGGAAAAAGGCCAGGAAAGATTGAGAAAAAGCTCCCTGGAGAAGGAGAAATTACACAAGGCTTCTCCTTCTAGCAAACAAACAAACAAATCAACAAAATATGAAAGTGGTACCCACACCAGTGTCTAAAGCACTTGGATGCAGTGAAGGGATGTCTGGCAGGCAAACAGCCCTCGTGCTGAGCATTGGCTCTATGGATCCAAGGCAGGGATCAATGGCAGTCTGCCTGAAGGTCCCTCATGAGCCCCCATTGTCCAGGCTAAAGCTCCCTCAGCACCTCCTCACTGGCCTTGTGCTGCACCCCTTGCCCAGCTCCCCTGTCCCTCTGTGCCCACGCTGCAGCCCCTCCATGACTTTCTGCTTCCCAGGGCCCACAGCTGCACACAGCACTCCAGCTGTGGCCGCAGCGCTGCCCAGCACAGGCCACGTTCCCTGCCCTGCTCCTGCTGCCCCACTGCTGCTGGCACAGCCACCATGCCCTTGGCCTTCTTGGCCCCCTGGCCCCACGCTGCCTCATCTTCAGCTGCTCACGGCTGCCAGCCCTGCGTCCTTTGGGCCCACGCAGCTCCCCAGCCACAAAGGTGCCCATTGCACTTCAGATACAGCAGGCACCATTGCAAGATGGCCTTCCTGTTCTACAACAACATCTTCTAAGTAGATATCATCAATTTTGATGGGAATAGGATTCTAAGTCCCTCTCTTTAAATTAAAATGATCTAATTCAACTGTACAGGAAATTGCTCTTAATTAAATTTTCCCTATCTGCTGTCTGCAAGCATCGTTCTCTTTTCAAAACTAGGTTTTTAGTTCTTCAAACTCTGAGAAGGAAATTTAAAAATATCTATCTCTGCCTTTATTAATTTTGTTACAGGCATGAATATGGTTTTTCTTTTGGCCTTCCTAGCTGGCCCTGTACAGTCTATTGCTACTGGCCAAGCTCACATCTTCCTCTACAATTCTTAAACACCAGGAACATGAAATGTTCCTTTCTCACTCACCTCAGGATCTTCAGCACTGCTGAATACACGCATCAGGTGTCCTGTAGTGGGAAGGGAAAATGAACCAGATGCTGTCAGAAAACTGCCTGGGGCTGCTGAATCCCACAGAACAAGTCAACCCAAACAGAGATGATTTCCCATTTCACAACATCCCTCCAGGAGACACATCTCATTCACACATCCAGCAAGAGATCAGGACAATATTCTTGGTTGTGCCTACACTTTGGCCTGTTTAGCCAGTAAATGAATACAGATATGATCAAGCAAATGCAAAGTGTTTTTCTTTAACACTCAATGCTCCTGTTCTATCAAACACATAAGACAGCTTCTGAAATCTCCTTCAGGTACTCTTTTTTTTTTTTTCACTCAGTGTCATGCACTAATTCTGATGAACTTGCAGGAAACCGTTGCCCAGAAAAGCTTCCCCAAAATCCCCCAGAGGTGGTGCAGTTCTATTGTGGAAAAGCACAGCAGCACTTCCTTTCAAAGGGAACAACTATTTTAGCACTCAGTAAAAGGTCAAGTTAGTCAAATCCTTTCATGACAAAATTTAAAAAGAAGGAAGCTTTCTCTGAATTCTGGGAACAACTGCAGAGTTTTTGGAAGGCCTTAAAGAAGGTCTGCCAGTCTACATTTTCAAAGGTGTCCTGCTTGTCCCAGCAAACTGAGGAAATGACAGACTCTGCTGCCACAGACTCTCCTGTGCAGGGAACGGAAGCCCTGCAGGTTCCCCTGCAAATGCTGCCCCTGTGGCTACAGACACCCCCTTTTAGCTGAATGCCTTGACAGGAGCTTTACCAAACCAGAGGCATCTTAATGCTCTTTCTCTTTCAAAATCAGAAACTCAGCCACCAAGAAAGAGCAGGAAGACATACAAAAGCCAGGTAAGGATACACCCTAACCTAAGCAGAAGGGAAGCCTCTACTTATGTGCAAAATTCTTAAAATAATAAATGGAATAAGTAATGCCATATGCAGCAAAAGCTGCAATGACCAGATGGTTAATTATTGGCATTTCTGCAATTTTTCTAAAAGCTAAAAAAACAAGCCTCTTTTCAGTGGGCAGCTGCCTACTGACAGATGCTTTGACCAGGAAGGTTCTCCTGATCTGAGCAAGGCCTAGGGCTGCTCTGACACTCAGGCCTTCTGTGCACCAAGGCAACCTTCTGATGCCACTATGACAACGTGGCAACCATGCCCTGACATCACAAAGGGACAGCTCTGTGTTGGACTGTGAGTTTATGCAAAGCAATAACCAACCTTCCCTACAGCAAACACAAAAGAGCCTGGGAAATTCTCATCTGTCACAAAGCAGAAAAAATTCCCCTCATGGGCCAAACCCTGTTGTTCAGGGGATCCAAGAGGAACTCCAGGAGTGCCCCAAGCACCTACAGCCTGTACCCCAACTGAGCACTCAGATGGGACACAAGCAAAGGAAACCAGACCAAGATAATGGCCCACAGCATTGCACGTGTGAGAAATGACTCTCACTTTTAAAATTTTAAAGGTTTAGTAAACCTTAACAAAGGACTGACTAAGGAAAAGTTGCAGCATTGGGAGTCTCTGTGACTAGCTGATGTGCTCATCTACAAAAAGGACGCTCTGCCTTTTATACCCTCAGCCCCTCCAAAAGTTTGTCAGTCAACTCTTTCTCTGCTGTCCATTGGTGGAGATTACTTTCTTGCATCCTGACTGGAGGTCAGGTGTTGTTACACCCTGCCTGCTGGTCACAAGCCAGCCCTCCCCAAATGCCCTGACTACCCAGGCTGTTACAAGGGGGACGGGAAAGAGGACTATGAGAGGATATATTACAATACAATCACTACACATTTGAACATCCACATAACATCTACTTCTTAATTGTCAGAGCCAACCATTGCATTACTCATCCAGAGCACACAGAACCAGGAGAGAAGCCACTGTTGGCATCACAGCTGAAATGTTTCCTAACAAATCTCCCCACATATTTGCACCTTTATTGGACATGCCCAGGTCTCCGGTGCGTGTACATCTCTGCCTCTCTTCCCCTTTGGCAGCAGTCGAACTGGCAGCATCTGCCCCCCAGCAGCAGCTGTTCCAAGCTGGGAACGCCACTGGCGGTGCTGATTTCCAGAGGCTTCTGTGTGCCAGGGGAAGCCAAGGCAGGAGCGGGTTAAACGGTGCTGGCGCTGCTGCTGCTCTGTGCCAGACAGCCCCGGCTGGGCATGGCACGGTGCCCACTGTGCTGCGGGCTCCTTCTCCTGCCACAGCTGGGCACACCTGGCAACAAGGCATGACAACCTGTGGGCAAGCCAAGGGGTTTCTGGGGCTGCACTGCTCTGCACACACCCAGCACACCTGCAGCACACAATTGTAACCCTCAAACAGGTAAACCAAAGGAAAACAGCTGGAAAAGATTTCATTTTGACCATTCTTACCTGCTCAACAGAAGTCTTCAAAATGAATGTTACCAAGCAGGGCCCGATCCCTGCTGCCAGCTCAGGGTTAGAAAAGAGGCAATCCTTGATCTCAGCACTGGGTGTGTGGGGAATCACTTCCCTAACATGTGCCCACCCAGCAATCTCACTTACTAGTTTGTTTCCATGGATCTAAGACATATTCAATACTTTGCTGAAACTCACAGGCTCAATATTCCCCCAAATTATTTGATTTACTGATTCATACTTATTGACTTATTGATACTTAAATCACTTCTCCAAATTTACTGACAAGAGAATAGGAGTGTCCTTTAAGTCCCTGCTGGTCTTTGTCACAGGTTCAGGATGAGACCCATGCAGAAAATAACCCAGGACAAAACTGGGCTTGAAAAGGAAATTCATTCTATTTGTTGAAGTAGCAAATAATGCATACCAAGCCCTGGATTCCTAAAAATCTGCTGAGCAGGAGAAGGAGGTGGAGCGTGGTGCTTGGCAGCAGGGGCAGGTAGGCAGTGCACTTTCAGGACATCCCCTGGAGCAAAACCACATGCATCTCATCCTTCTCACCCTTCCAGCTCAGAACCAGGCCTGGGATCTCCTGCTCAGGAGTGGAATTTCCCAGTTACAGCATCGGCTCACACATGGCTGGTGTGTGAGATGAGGCCATGAATCCAGGATTTAAAAGAACTGGAAGAGTTAAAATTTTAGCAGGATTTAGTTAGGGGGAAAGAGTATAGCAAGAAGAGTAGAAATAATAAGGGATAGTTAATTTTTATCAGATAAGGTAGTTAAGGCTAGGGTAATATATCACTTGCCTGTCTTTACTAGGTTTAAAGAAGCGGGATGGGATGCGGATTTCTTTGTGACAAAGAAGAGGACCGTAGCCTGCCCCTGGGCCCCAAAACTACAGCTATAGCCAAGGGGTGTGAAAGCCTGCCAACAGATCATAAGGAAAGAGGTCAAATTGAGGAAGACGTCTTGGCCTTCATCTGAAGATGAGGTTGAGCAAAGCTTTATATGTCTTTATGTTTTGAATAGCTCATTTGCAGAACCTAATCCTCCAATTTTTAGGCACTTTTCAAACAGCACACAGGCAAAATTGAAAGAAAATCCTTCAGTTTTGATCAGAAACCTTGAGTTAGGACAAATTGAAGGACCATTTTCACTAATCATTTGGGGCAAAGGGTATGCTTGTATTTGCACAGGTGCCGGGCCTAAGTGGGTCCCCGCGTAGGATGTGAAACTGTCTCATACACAAGAGCACAGCGACGATTCCACCAGCAGGGAAATGAGCATGCAGACGTGAGCCGCACGGAGAAGCTACGGTGCATGCCAGACGTTCCCCGTTCAACCTGTGAAAGCTACAATTCTGGAGTTTGATGTTGATTTTTGGGCTGTGAAAATGGTTTGTATCATAGAGCTCTTTCAGCAAAAGCGTGGTGTCCATTGTGTTCGAAAGAATTCTAAGATATCCAAATTTGTAAAAACTGAAGGTTAGAGGGACAGTTTAGTGCCCTATAGTTGGTCAGTCCCTGAACAAGTGCTAAAAGTTTTGCTTTAGAACTGAAATAGATGGGGAAGCTTTTGCCAAAAAACAGCTGAACAGGAACATGGAGCTTGATCAAATGATATACTGGCACTTGTTGGTTTTACCTGCTTGCTTTTGCATGCATATGTGCCTGTAGATCAACCAAAAACGAATGTTTGCCTTGCTTTAGCCAAGTCAGCAGGCTCAGACACCGTGTGTTTGACCAATTTGAGCCCACACAAATCCTTTGCAACCCGTTTGATCGGTGTGCCTGTGCCAGCCAAGGAGCAGCCAATACCCAATCGTGACAAATATTGGTGTGAGGCTGCCAACGAGACCAATCCCATAACAGCTGGCATCACTGGGCCCCTGATCTTCTTAAAGCACCTTCTGAACCTCAAGAATTCAAATTCTTGGTTCATTAGTGATGGAATTTTGTGCTGAGTTTCAGTATCAGGGAGATCCACAGTTAAATGTTACTCCCCATCATCCTGAGGACAGATACTCAAGTTTGTGGTCCAATTGTACTGCCCCAGTGCCCCCTAAGGGTGAAACTGCTGATGGGTAGATGACCTAGATGAGTCCCCATGACAATTAGCAACAGAATATTGGCTCATTTGTGGAGATAGAGCCTGGCAGGACATTCCCTCCAAAATTAAAGGTGGCCCATGTAGCATCAGACAACTCACTGTGATAGCACCTATCGTTAAAAAAGCCATCAAGAGAAAACACGGAGAAAAAAATATTTGCCCATCATTATAAAGAAAACTGTAATAGCAATTTCAGACCGTAGGGCCCTGCAAAATGAGGTACATTGAATTTATTTCTACATCAACTTGCCTTGGGTGAGGCATTGAAACCATTACACCGATTGGGGTGTTGGCCACCCCCATGTTCAACACTGTCACTGTCAGCTTTGACAGCTTTTGCACTGTGTTTGAGAAGTCAATTTTTTCTGACTGTTGAAGGGCTTTGGGGCCCAGAGTTCTTGTTAGGAGCAAGGGATTAAGCGTGTGAGCCATGGATTTGTTGGACCAGGTGTTTTGTCTAAGTGGTGAGAAGGGTTTCTTCCTTTCTGTTTCTCTTTCAAGGGGAATATTAATGTTGCCCCTGAGTCCTCAGGAGGGGAGCCTGTGGACAGAGCTGCAGCAGAGGGAGCTTTGCCTGGCACTGAGAGCTGAGGGAACAATTCCCAGGAGCCCGAGGAGCCTGGTAAGGACAGAGCCCCCACTGGTTTAGAGAGGTGTGAGATGGCTGCTCTGGGCCTGCCTCTGGCAGGGAGGGAGATGAGAAGGGTTGAGTTCGTGTCTGCAGCTTTGGTGCTTCCTGGTGCCTTGAGTTCAAATCCTGCACTGGCACAGCCTGCCTGAGCCCTGCCCTCCACGCTTCTCCAGAGGCTCTGGCACTGAGTCCTCTGTGGGAATCCACAAAATTAGAGGGTTTTGGGAAAGCTGCAAAAGGCAGGTCTCAGATACAGCAGAACTGTGATTAGAGCCAAGCAGCAGCCGTGAGATAGGTCAGCAGAAAAATTATTTAAACTGCAGAAAAGCAAGGACAAATAGAACAATGATCTGTGTATAAACACTGGTCTAGAAAAACTCTCCAAGCTACAGAAAAGTTTATCTAGAAAGATATTAGGAAGGTTGAAGCTTAATAATGGAGCTCAGTGCGTTGTGTTTTAAGGCTTACAAGTAGGTATTGTATTCGAAATAAGCAAGCATTGTTTTAACCAAAGGTACATGTGCTTATAGTGATTGAATACAACTACTGTCAGTATGCTTTTGCGTTGTGTGATTGGTCAAAAAACTTATAAAGAAAGTTTTAACATTAATTTCTTTGTCTGCTGCCTGGGATGTGAGCTGGTGGCATCTTCCCGTTGTCATAACCACGTAATGAGACTGATGCTGGAAAACAAACAGCTCGAGGCGCGTCCCTCAGCAGCCCTGGCCCGCTCGTGATTTCTACATAGGCCCTGCCAGCGTCAAATGGCACGGCTTGATTTGCAGGGCAGACAGTCTTAAACATCTGCAATATCCTATCAGAGTCCTAGTTTGGCTTCAGTCAAAGAAAGAGGAGAGTGCACCTAACACTGACCACTTGTTAGGCAATATCTTCCACCTTGCCCTTGTACCCCTACAGAGAGGCTGTCTGCAAAATGCCCAGAACACCATCCAAATCTGCAGCAAGGACAGGAAAAGCAGGCAGAGTATCTTTCTGTTTTCAAGGTCCCCCTTCCCAGGCAACTTGACCCTTTCTACCTGATTCTCACTTGAGATCTACCCATGATAGAGCATTGCAGGAAAACACTTTAAAGGGTCATTAACCAGAGCCTGCTTGGAAAGCAAGGGTAGAAACTCTTTCCCTCCCTGATGGGATGCGGGCTGGCAACTGCTGCTCTGGAGATGTGCAGCTGCTCCTCTCTGGAGAGGCCATGGAAGGGCTGTCATGGTCTAGGGGAACCAGAGGAATGATGAGCTCAGGTTGGCATTTGAGCTTCATGGGAACAAGCAGAATGAAGAGCTCAGAGTGGAGATGAAATTTGCCTGTGCCTGGCTCCTCCAATGAAACCCCAAGAAGTCCAGATGAAGCAAACACCTTCTCCCAAGAAGCCAGGAAACCTCAGAATCCTGAGCACCTGCACTTAGCCTGGAAAGGCCTGGAGGCAGCTCTAAATGCTCAGATGAGGCAGCACTGAGGTCCTGGTACGAGAGCACTGTGTAGCAGTGAGGGAAGGAAAAGGGAAGCAAAGGGAAGGCTGGGTCACTATTGGTCTTTGGGTGTGTTTCCCTTGGCAGCAACTGTACTTCTGTCAGGGAAAACAAAAGCTCCCTGAATTGTTAAAACTGAAAATCAGGGACAAAGCCTCTCTAACTAGTCAAAGTTACAAAGTGGTATGTTCATTATGCCGGTGGGCGGCACAGGGGAGGGTCATTCCCGAAATGCGTGACCGCTGGCCGGGCTCGGCTCGGCTCGGCACAGCACAGCAGGATCCAGCAGGACAGGGCAGGGCAAGGCAGGCAGGGAAGGGCAGGGCAGGGCACTGGGAGCAGGGACAGGCTCTGTCCCCACGCTGCATCCCATGCCTGGGTCACCATCGAGGACAGAGAGGAAGGACATTGCTCTGTCTTGGCTGCAGAGAGGATGCAAAGGGGGAGTTAGAAAACATTCATTTGGACTCCTTTTCAGCAGACCAGCTGGTTTTATCTCACCATGTCTGCCTGGCTTTGGCAGAGGTGGCACATTTCTACTGAACTGGAGCTACGGCAGCAGGAATGGGAAGCAATTTTGTCAGCATTGATATCAAAGCCAAAGCGCTGCCCCATGGATGGATGTTGCTTTCTTCATGGGATTTTTGGCTTAGAGTTGTAGCAAACTCACACTGGTGTCTTTCCTAATGGTGTTGCCTTTTTCTTTCCTCAGGAATCACCTCTTCTTTTTCTTCCTCCCATCTGGGGAGAGCTCCAATGCAAATGCCTCCTGCAGCCAACTCTTGTCACTGTGGACTGACAAAGGAGATCTTGCGGAGGAGAGAGACTCCCTAGAGCTGCTGTGGAGAGCTGAAGGGGGAAGCTTTGTCCCTTAGTCTTGAAGTCTTGTTGGGGAGCTGCTCGTGCTCTGGGGGACGGACACCAGTGGTGTTTATCCAAGTCTTGCAGGTTCATTCCTGTAAAGAAAGAAAATATATGGATGCCAGATAGAGAAAAAAGGTATACAGGAGAGAGATGGGGAAAAGGAGAGGGGTAATAGAGAAAGGAGCCCTCCGCAGGCTGAGACCAATCTTCATGGAGGTAATGATCAGTGCTTAGTTCATTGCAAATCTCAGGGTACATTTATATGGTAATGCAGGGTTCAGCACCGGGACAATACATATAACTGGTTACAAAGTGTTATGTGTAGGGCAAAGAGCTAACATATCTTTGGATAAATTGGCAAAAGCGTCAGCAGAACATTCTGCCCCATATATTCTCTTCACATCCTTAGAACATCTTGCTTCACATCTCTTTTCTTGGGGTACATCTTGGCAAACTTCTTTATATTATTTGCCCAAGGGCAGCATGTTTCTGCTCTGAGGCACGTATGCAGGGTTGTGCAGCTTGCTTCCATCCAGTGTCTGCTCAAAATGCTCTCTACATTCCTGAGCTTCCTGACACACCACAGAGACTTTGGGGTTGGCACATTGGCAAACAAATTTCATTCTGGGAACTTCTTGAATTACTGCAATTTCTCTTTTTTTTTTTTTTTTTTTTTTTTTTTCTTTTTGCTTTCCTCCAGAAATATTGTCATAATCTAATGCTTCCAAAGAATCTTTTCCGACTTCTTGGGGAATTCCTTTGCTCCCCTCCCAGATCAGGCCAATTCCCAGGGCGCCTTCCCAAAGTGAGCTGCAGCCCATGGCCTCCAGTCTCCAGCTGGAACAGAAGGAAGCACAGAGTTTGCTGTTGTGGAAGAGGAGCTTCTCTTTCCTGCCTGCTTTTCCTTTGGGACAGGTTGGTGTGTGCTCACTTGATAAAGGCAGGTTTAAACTCTGAAGCAACTGTGTTTCAAACTGCTCCCTTCTCCAGCTCTTCTGTGGGTATCCTTGGACAAAAGGCCTCTTGGTGGGGGGCGCCCAGTGGGCAGGTTAAGGAAGGAGGTTGATATTTCAGGGTTGTGACTGCTGAAAGCAGCTGGTTTCTGGAGGTGTCCAGAGTTGGGAGTGGCTCCTTTTCTCACCTGCCTGCAGGAAAGGAAATTGCAAAGTGGGAATTTCATTTGTGGAGATGGCCACCAGCGGTGTTTGCCAAGAGATGGGCTGGCAGAGAGTCAGGTCTCATGCTAAACTGGCTGTGTGTTTGTTTTGATGGTTGAGAGGGTCAGAGATGTAGACACAGACACCAGCTGAAGGAACAGTGTGATTTCCTGTAATGGAAAAGTGCAAAAAATAGTCAGGAAAGGATAAGCTAAGCAATGCACCTCAGCATTATTACAAAAGGGTGCCTCTGGTGATTAAGGAAGATCCATCACCAGGTAGCCCAATGGTTTCCCCTTCATCCAGAGCTGCACATCAGCTGGGGGAAGCTGTCCCAGCCCAGCCCTGCAGAGCCACGGCCGGGAACCGGGAAATCCTGCGGTGCCTCCACCTTTGGCGGCCATGAGGCTCCCGAGTGTGCTGTGAGAGTAGCCCGGCTCCGACAGTGCTGGACGAGCAATGTCCCAGAGCTTCTTCTGGGGGCACAGCTGGTGTCATTGTCCTCTTGGTTTTCTCCCTGAGCCTGGCCAGGGCTCAAGGAGGAACCAAGGCCAGGTGTGGCCTTGTCCATTTTCCTCATGCAGAAAGGGGAAGACGTGTTTCACCAGTGAATGGATGCAACAATCCTTTTGATAATAACACTTGGTTAAGGAGCAGATACATGGAACATTGGGTTGGGAAGGTCATCTAGAGGGCAGCTTTGGCTCAGGTCCTGTTGTTGAGGCTTCAGTCAGGATCTGTTGTTCAGGCCTTAATCCTTCAGTATTTTGTGGTGCAAATCACACCTGTGCAGAGCTGGAAACAAACAAGTCTGTCTTTAGCACATTTGAGACAGGGTACAGTATCAGCCCTGCAAGGCCAGGCTAGGGCCAGGAGCAGAAGGCCAGCACCCTGCTTTGCCCACAGGCAGCCCTGCAGAGCAAGCAGCCCCTCCTGCCCAGGGGCTGAGGTGCCCAAAGCTGCCTCCCCGCTGTGCAGCTCTGCAGAGCCCGCGGGGCGCAGGGTCCTGGGCAGCCAGGGCAGCCCGGATGCCTTGGAGAACAAGGAGTGTCCCAGAGAGAAGCTGCTGCCCTTTGCTTTGGAACTGTCCCTCAGAGTCTTGTCATTAATCCACAGTGTCTGATGTGTTTTCCTTTCCTCTCCCAAGTTTAACACAGCTTTCTGAGAAAACTGACTGATGTAGCTTCTGCTGCTGCTGCTGGTGGTGGTGCTTTTGTCTGCAGGTGAGGGCAGGTGATTTGGACCAAGGATGGAGTCCATTGTTAACACCCCAGCTTTGCCAAGTCAAGAAAACCATTCACAATGGGGCTACCAGTGCTCAGCAGTTTTCCTAGTTTTTGGAAAGCTACCACCTTAAGAAACCCAACAGATTTTCCTCCAGGAGGACACCAGTAGTAGCATGATGCCAATGTTTTCCACCCCTTTTCTGTGTCCTTTAAGAGTTCCACAGTGCCCAGCAGGAATGAAATGACCTGTGATGATGTGATTTGAGAGCTCTGTGTTGTTCGTTGCCACGAGTGTTCATGACAAGCTGGACACCCCACTCGTGGCTCTGTCGAGTTAAATTCATCCCAATTGTGTGCAAACAGCAGCCCCGAGATGCTGAGAAGAGCAGGCACAGTGGGTGGGTGTGCATGCACACACCCAGGGGCTGACTGCTATGTGTGCAGATGGTTTTGCACTGTTGTAAATCTTCACTCTCCCAAGCTGAAAGACTATTTCAAATATATATCTTAAATGAAAATATATATCAAAAAATAAAATTGTCCAAAAATACATGTGCATTAAATTTCATGCATATTATATATTATATATTTTGATTTCTATTCTATTCTATTCTATTCTATTCTATTCTATTCTATTCTATTCTATTCTATTCTATTATGAATATATGAGATCATTTTTGAAGCCATTGCTTGTGGGCGTATTAGATGATCTCCTAGTGTTTGTACATTTTTGCTTTCTGCTACTGCTGATCCTAGCAGCAACTCCCTGTCAGTTCCTCCAGGTAACTTCACACAAAGGGATTCCATCATTTCAGGGCCTGTGACAGCTTGGCACTGAAATGCCAAGTCGATTCCCAGCTCTCCAGCCTCCCTCTGGATTTTGGGGCATCTCAGCACTTGTGTCCATGGCCCTTCCTTCATCCCCAGCCTGCAGCAGCCACAGTCGCTGCTGCCTTCGCCTTGCTGCAGCTCATTTGCCAAAGTGCTGCCAAAGGCAGCAGAGCTGGCTCAGGATCCCTGCTGGCTTCTGGTCTCTGGGATGAGCTTCAGGGGGACACTTGGAGCACTTTCCTAAAGAGCTGCCTGTGGGATGAGGGATTTGTCCTCCCCGGGTGGCTCCTGCTTGGATTCTGTGCTCATGGAGTCCCGGAGTTTTCTCAGCAGCCTCTGCAGCGAGTTCTGAGCCAACGTGGGGCTCTGCTGCCAGCCCAAATCTGCACTTCCCCTGCCCAGCCCGAGTGCAGGTGGGGCATGTGCTGGGCATGGCCGGAGATTTGCATGGCCAAAATCCTCCAGCATTTACACCTGCTCATGGCTTTGGGTAGCACAAATCTACACTTACTTCAGTTGAAACATTGCATTTATTGCAGATAGTTACACCCGCACTACTAATGTACAAATACACAAACATTAACTTATGTTTAAAAATGAAATTTATTTTAAATTACAACATCTGTGCTAGCTACCAATATGGAAACACAGAAATATCAATTTATGAATAAAATCTAATTTATTCTGAGAATTGTGCTATGTAAATATATACAGATATCAACTTGAGTGAAAAAAAATTACTTTATTGCAACCGTCTGCAACAACTCACTGTTCACAAATATTGAAGTTACTGAATTGAAGTTTAACAATCAAATTTATTACATATTACTACAACTGTACAGCCCATATACAAATACAGAAACATCAATATCCCTCTCTAAAGAATCTCAGATCCAGAACTAAATAAATAGAATTTTAGAACTATACAACTCCATACATAATAAATAGAAGTAAATACATATATGGGCATAACAATATAGAGATGTAAACATGAATTACATATTTCATGACATATAACATGACAATATAATACAAACATAACAAACCTGTCTATAAATACACAAATATCAATGGACCAATAAAAAATCCATACAACTCCAGCAATAGAAATGCACAGCTACAGAGCTGTACAAGTATGTAAACAGATGAATATACACGCATCAATATAACAATATACACACATAATATCCCTGTGCAAATATCAGTCAGTGTATGTCAATATCCCTGTACTTGTAACTATCCAAATCTAACTACACATCCATAAACAGCGCTAGATCAGGAGGGATTGCAGCCGCCGATGTTCCCAGGCTCTCGCTCGGTCTCCTCCTCCCGTGCAGAGCAGCTCTCCTGGACAGGGACAGCAGATGGGACATCTGGCAAGCAAAGGGAACACTGAGTGAGTGTGGGGACGTTTCCCTTGGCAGCAGCTGCACTTCCATCAGGGCAGAGGAAATGTCAGAGCCTCCCCAGGAGGGTCAGAAGGAAAAGCAGCCGGGCGGGCCGGGCTGTGGTGACCTGCTGCTCACTTCTTTCTGGCATCCCAGTTGCTCTGAGGGAACTCCCTCAAGTCAGGTTATTGAACCACCTCTGCACCAATCAAGACTGTGGCCCCCAAATCAATCAGCATTTATGTCTCCAGCTGCCTGCACCAATGACAGTGAATGTCCTCTAACAGTGCTGGGGCACAAAGTTACCTTGCACAGGTCATCTGACAGGGCCTTGTTCTTTCTGTGCTTCCTGTGTTTCTCCTTACCTTCCACTTGGAATTTTTACAGCATTTCTTTTTCTTTCCCCTTGATCAGTGCTGAAATGTGTTTCTCTTCCAAGATTCAGTTTCTTCAGTGATTCTGTCAAGCCTTTCCTCAGAAGCTTTTATCATGGAATTCAGTGTCAATTTCAGCAATTTTGGTGATTTTCTGTGAGATTTATGCAAGTGTCCTGTTCATTGGGCACCATTTAGGAAGGTGAGAACAAGGATGTTCTTTATGTCAGTTCACTAGTGGAATATTCATGGACAGAGAGAGTGATTAGCTGAATCTACATCTACTCCTACCCTGAAAGTGCAACAGGTCATTTGGGGAGAAATTACAGACCAATTTCTCCTTCTACCAGCCTGTATTCAAATGTAAAGTAAATAGAGCAGGGTGAGAATGTCAGTGTTTAGTTCTGGAAGCGCCTTATTAAGGTGTTCTTAAAGTAATGGAGATAAAATCTGGGTGGGCATTCCTAATTTCCATACACTCACTGTCAATTTCATTGACTGAAAACAGCAGAGATGTGCACAGTCATACCTTATCAATCCATTTGGGGATGTTTTAGGTTCAGATTCTCTGAGGCTTTAGATTTTTAGATCTCTAGACAATGCTTCCAGGAATCTAAATAGCTTTCAGAAATTAAACTTTTCTCCTTTTTTCCTCAGGCTTTGCACTCATGTGCACCAGAGACCTTCAGTGAATGGATTCCACTCTAATCCATCTCCAAGCTGAATCTCCCAGCTGTGTTCACACTGGTGGTTTGTGTGTCTCTTCTGCACAAGTGTAATTTTAAAATCTTAGTTCCTTATAATCTCTGCCCTTCCTTTTCTGTTTTAGCTTGCAAATGCACGCAGATGTATCAGAAATGATACACCTAATTTCTGATGCATCAGTTCCTGTCTAGCAATTTCATTTTATCCTGTTCTGATGTTATGCTAGCCTTGTATGTTTTATTCTAAGTGGACTCCTGTTTTCTTGCATGTGGAAGTTTTACAATGCAATGCTCTCATTCACCTGCTTTCATGAAACCCTTCATTAACATTAGCACAAGTAACTGTGTGATTCCCTTCTGCTTTGTAGAAGATTTGGGAAACTCAAGTCCTGCTCAGCTACAGAAAAACATACATGGTGCTTGGTAATTCCCCTAAGAGCTTAAGTTAATGGTAAACAACTGCAGCTTATTCATTTCACAGAAATTGGGAGAAAAGACATTGCAAATATTGAGGAATATAGTGCAATATTGATGGGCATCCCTCAGTTATCCAGACAGACGGATGTCACTGGCAAAATTCTCTCTTTTCCAAAGGTTTTCATTTGCTTTGGCTGTGCTTCGTATGGTTGCAGGTCACATTTCCCTTGATTTAAGGAAGTATCTTGGCAGGTATTCTTGGTGGTATATCTTGCTAATTCTGCCCTTGGAGGAATTACTCAGTTCTGCAGTCCTTATTACATTCCCTGTTCTAAAAGGCGTCTATGCTATTTTCCCTCTCTCTGTGTTTTCACACTTGTTCAACAAGGTTTTCTTTCTTAGAATATTAATCACAACATCCCAAAGGATTAAAAAATGCTTAGGTATTTTTTCCCCTAGTATTTACTAAAGAAAAATTATAATTAAATAAAACCTGTATGCATGTAAATCTGGATGTAAAATACAAACAAATTAACTTGAGAGTTCTCCCAAAAACCTTAAGAAAAAAACCCCATGTATTCTATAAAGCCCAGAGTATTCATCTACAGCATACAAAAATGGGCATGTTCTAGAAGAGAAAATTTGTGGAACGCATCTGCACAGAATTCTATGCTTTCAAGCTTTTTCCCTTCAGGGGCAGTGCCATTCTCTGAACTGTAATGCTCTGAGCATGTTCTGCTCACCACGGCAGCTTTCTGCCCTCCCCTGGTACAGATCATCCTCCCAGCAAAGGGGCAGTGCAGCCACCACAACTCGCAGCACCTTCCGACACAGCAAGAACCTGAAGGACAGAGATGGCTTTCACCAGCTGCTGCGGGTTCTAATAGTGCCACCTCTCAGCTGCCGAAAGCCTGAATTTCTGTGTTGCACTGGGTTAGTTTATTGAGCCAAATGTTCTGTTATATAGTGGTATGTTCAAGTGTTCCCCGAGTTATTACAGTTAGTCTCTCCCCTATGTTACACCCTCCTACCCAAGTGTCCCTCAAGGAATCCCCTCCCTCCTCACCAGATTTTTCCCGTCTGTCAAGACAACCCAGCCCCTTTGTCCCATCCATCAGCCCAAACCCTACCCTTTGTTCCAGCAAGTTCCCTGTCCCTCACCCCAAGATCCAATCCCTATCCCAGTGCTCAGTCTTCCCCTTGTTCTGATTTGTTGTAGCCCTCAAAACCGCACCCCAAGAGTCGCTTATTGGTTACTCTATGGTGTCCACCCCGTGTTTTTAAAGATTTTAAAAACCTGTGCAGAGGAGTGCTGGGTGTTCTTTCAACATCTGTTCCCTTTGGGAGTTCTGTCCTGTGAACCTTTTCCCCGCCTCTCCTGATGAATTTGCTGCACTTTACACCGCAGAAGAGCCTCCTCTGCTTCCTTCACTCGGCCCTCCAGGGGTCTCTACTGCTGGGCATTTGGCCTAGACGTTCTGGCTCAGGCAAACCCTAACCTAGCCAGTTCCCCACTCTTGCCATTGTCCCTGGAGCATCACAGCCCTAGCCAGGGCTGCCGAGGGCAGTGACAGTGACCCATGCCCTGGCATGTCACAGCCCCCAGAGCCACACCTGCCAGGCCACAAGCCCCAGCCCTGGTGCCCACTGCAGCCTCAGAGGCTCCTGGGCATCCTCACCCTGAGTGCAAAGGAAGCCTCAGGAGCCCCACAGGGCGCTCTGGATCCAGGCTGCAGACACCCTAAAGCCAGCACTGAAAGGGACATGGATGGGGACTACGGCTGGATCTTGCAGTGCTCACCGCTCCTGACTGCTCTGTAACTGAACCCAAACCTTATTGGCAGCACCTTGAGCACATTGACCCTGCTCGCCCCTCCTGGAACGTGGTGTTCCCACATCATACAGCAGCCCTTTGCAGAGAGTGACCAGCTCCCAGCTGCTCTGCTACCCTGGCCTTACTTTCTGTTTGCCAGCAATGAACTTAACAGATACACTCCTGAGAAACCTAGCACAACATTTGCCTCTCAGGAGCTCTGTGGCAAAAAAACTCCACTAATCCCTAGTTTTTACACAGAGAAGGAGGTCCTGACATAAGACACAGGCAGAGGCAGGGCTCTGGCATAGGAATTCCTGAGCCGCAGGATTCCACCCATTGTTGTTCCTAGCTGCTTTGCTGATATTTTAGAGCCAGTTCTGGACAGGGGCTGCTGCTGCCAGAGTAGGAAAATTTGGAGAAAAAAAGGTGCAGGAGACAACCAAAATAAACCAAGGGGGGAAACCCTTAGGAACACAGAGCACAACAGAAGTCCTTGGAGATGGGTCAATAGAAAATGCCAGCAGCAGTGAGCAGAGCCCGAGGTTGCTCACTGCCACCCCAGGGGCTCCTCAGTCCCCTGCTGGTTTGTGTCTGATGCAGTCCTGCCTGGAAAGGGCTCCAGGCTCTGGTGTTCCCAGCTTGCTCCGGGCTACATTCTTAGCAGCACTGACAGAAGAGGTGAAACAAAGGGCCATGTTCTGTCCTGCCTGCAAACTCTTCTCCTTCAGTGCCTCTGCCAGAGATCATCCCTCTGTCAGCTTGGCACTGAGCCTGCTGCATCCTCGTCCCTGTCCCTTGCATCAGCTCCTGCACATCAGCACTCACTGTCTCACATCATGAACAGAGAGAGCTGTGTCAGAAGAGCAAGGAGAGCATTTTCTTGGCCTTTTTAACAGACACAAGAAGCATGAGTCCAAATAACTTTGTTGTTTGATCCTGCTCTCCTTTTCGATAACTCTTTTCTACTTTAATGCAAAAGCCTCTTTTCCTATATGCATGGAATGATCTGGAATTGGCAGTTGCTTCAGGCTGTCAGGAACAATGGGAGATTTTCTTGTCTCTGTGTTAAATAGGTATGATTCAGGCTGATAAAAATTGAAACAGTAATCAATATTGATACAGTAATTAATATTTGTGAACAATAAAATAGTTAAAAGGTTTAATGCCAAAGAAGTGAGGGAGAGGAGGGGCTCCACCCACCCCCCTTCCCAGCAGATGTTCTCAATGACCACAGGAAAGAAGTTGAAGATACAGTTGCTAAAAATGAGCAAAAAGGGAAGCAAAACCTGGTTCAGTCCCAACAAATGCTAATTATAAGGGATTTATTGTTTTGATATGTAGGTGCAGTGATACGTTAGTCTTGGCTTGCATTGTACTGGCTTGGTGTGCATGTGTAACCCAAAGGTGAATTAAAGGACAATGAAGAAGGCTACAGGGCCTTCATCAGTGACGACCCCCAAAGACTTGTGCAACCACCAAACCGAGTGGTGGCGCACGTGTGATAAGGGTGGTAATGAGGGTGGAGATAGAAAAGTGATGAACCGAAAATAGGAGGAGATGGCTTTGAGACATGGCATATAAGGGGTGACTTTCACTTGGCAAGCTCCTACGTGAAGTGGCAAGGGTCATTGAACTCTGCCCCCCGTACCCCGCGGTTGTTTTTGCTTATGCGCTATTATTGGAACCAAATTATCCCTTATTTATATATTTTCTAAACAATTCAATTAAAATTGCTGCTACCTTAAATATTGTTTGGGGTTTTTTTATGGGATAATTGGGCAAACATAACAATTTTGGTACCGATACCCGGGACTCTCTCAACTCCAGGGAGATGGATAGCTTCTGGGAAGGAGCTCCCACCAGACTTTTAAGTGGTCCCAAGGCTAGACCACTCTCCCTTGGGAAAAGAGAATTTTCATTACAATAACGCATAAGCAAATTAGTTTTTAAGAGCGCGCAAGAGAGGCTCCCATCCGAGTGCCAGCTTATAGGAGAGGGAGTACCCATAGAAAACTGCTTTGTGCACGAAGACCCTTGTGAGAAAAGGAGGCTGTGAGTATCACGAGGTTTTGGGTCGGGGGGCGGCTGTATGCATGTGTGAGTGTGTGTGAAGTGTCTGAGACAGGGGCTGGGCAGTCCCGGACCCCCAAAGTGAGCGGGACCTCCCAGTTTATGAGATCTCCGCGAGGAGACCGGCCGGGAAAGGAGTGAAGTGAAAGAAAAGTGAACGAGTGGGGACCCCGGGTGGGTTTGACCCAGGGGGAAGGAGGGGATCCCTGGTCCAGGCACCTGTGGGAAGGTCCTTGGGCAGGAGGGGTTGACTCAGTAGGGAGACTGAGAAAGAGAGTGAATGAATAGGTTCAATTTCCTTGGAGGGATTGGTAGCAGGCAATTTAGTATGTGATTAAATGGTGAGAGGACGGGGCTAATAGATTGAGAAAGAGGGAGAGAGGAGTGGAACAAGTAGATTGCAGAGGGAGAGATAGGAGTGGATCAGGTAGACTGAAAAGGCAGTGTGACAGAGTAATAAGTGAGGAGTTCAGCCACAGGGTGAGTGTGGGAAACTAAGACTCTCCTGGTACCGGGGATTTCTTAGTTTGTTGCCACCAGGAATGGGTCAGGGAAAGAGTAAAATCCTTGACCCAGGGGCTGCGGATTGTAGGAAAAATTCACAGTGGTTTGAAGTATCTGGGAGCCATGAGGGGGGTTCTCAGGGGGGGA
Organism: Melospiza georgiana; assembly: GCF_028018845.1. Lineage (NCBI taxonomy): Eukaryota > Metazoa > Chordata > Aves > Passeriformes > Passerellidae > Melospiza > Melospiza georgiana. Next base: position 5,359,405 of record NC_080459.1, read on the forward strand.
GTGTTCCTCAGGACAGCCCACTGGGGATGATAATACAGTTTGGGGATGAATGGGAATCCTGAAGGGAAGAAAATCAAGAAATTCAGAGGGCAGTGCCTAAGGAACATAATATAGGAAAAGCTTTGAGTGAGCATCAGAAAAAAATATGAGTCCCTGGCAGAATGGTTAAAAAGATTAAAAAGAGACTTGCAATTATATTCAGGTATAGATACTGATAACTGCAGTAGGGCAGGTTCTGTTAAAAATTCAGTTTGTGACCAGATCTTGCAGTGACATCAGGAAAAAGCTGGAAAAATTAGAAGATTGGCAGGACAGGGGACTTCAGGAGTTACTGAGAGAAGCACAAAGGGTGTTTGTAAAGAGAAATGAGAAAAAGCAGTAAGCAGATGCCAGAATTTTGGTGGCAGCAGTTCAAGAAATGCAGGCAGCTTTGAATACAGAAAAATTCTCAGGGAAAAACAAGCAGTGGATGTCACGATCTATTTTTAGGAACACAAGACCTGTGCATTTTTCTCGCCCCAAGAAAAGACACTTAAAAAAATTCTTGCCCCACTTTGAAGGGTGCGGGACCCACCCTTTTTTATTGTCATAAAAAGGGGCACCTGCAAAAAAATTGCAGACAGAAACAGCAAGATGAGAAAACTTCTCAGGAGAATCAGAGAGGTCAAGAGTTTTGTTTAATGAAGAGGACCGAAATACAACCAGAAGAGGCCTTGATAATAAAGCTCAAAGTTAGTCCTCAAAGTGAAGAAGTCGTATTTTTAGTCAATACAGGAGTTTCTCGGTCGACGGTGACAAAATTACCCCTGGGATGTGAGAAAAGTCGTGAGCGAGTTTCAGTAATCGGAATTACGGGAGAGGCTTTCCCTGTTCCTGTAACAAAAGGATTGCAAATTGAAACAATGACAAATTTGGAGTAAATGATTTATTGTTGATACTGGAGGCTGAGAATAATTTTTTAGGCAGAGATCTAATAATAGCCTTAAATTTACAGATAAAACCCTGTGAAGGAAAACTTAAAATTTATTCTTTAACTGAAGACGATAATCTGGAAATTAATGACACAGGTTGGCATTCAAGTGAAGTGGGAAAAAGTTTAGGATAAAGGAGTCTGGTCCCCTTAGTCTCTCCTGGTCAGCACAAGCTTGTGAATTTTATGCATTATTCTGTACATTATTAATACTAAAAAGGCAAGAAGGGACTATTTATACAGACTCCAAATATGCTTTTAGTGTAGTACATACTTTTAGAAAAATTTGGAAAGACAGGGGACTTATAAACACTCAAGGGAAAGGGTTAACACACAGGGAATTGATAATTCAGATATGTGAAGCTTTAAAAGGCTTAAAGAAAATAATAGCAGTTCATGTAAAGGAACACCAGAGAGGGAGGGATATTAGAGTCAGAGAAATAATTTGTCTGATGAAAAAGCACAAAGAGCGACCTTAAGAAAGGGAGATACTGAAATAATGACCTTAAAAAAAAAAAAAAAAGAAATTCAGCAGGAGACACTTTCCCTTCTGCTAGCAGAATTGGCAGCTATAAGGAAATTACGAGCAACATTTAAGGAGGGAAAGTGAGCTTTTCCTGATGGCAGGATTATGATGCCCGTGGCACATTAGATCTTAGATAACTTGCATAGACAGACACACTGGGGAACAAAAGCCTTTTGTGATCACTTTTTAAAATTTTGTGGGTGTATAAGGGTATTTGAAATTGGAAAGCAAATTACCCAGGGGTATCTTACCTGTCAAAGGGTAAATAAGAAAGTGTTAAAGAGGCCTCCCTCTGGAGGACAAAAAAAACCCCCAACAAACTAGCCTACAGGCTATTTGAAAAGATCCAGGTTGATTTTGTAGACTTGCTTAAAGTGGGTTGGTTAAAATATTTGTTGGTTTTGATAGATCAATAAACTCAGTGAGTTGAAGCATTTCTAGCAGCTTGGGCTACAGTTCAAACAGTGGCTAAAATATTGTTGGAACATGAAATTCCAAGAAAGTGATAATATGGTGGGATTTAAGTTGATTTATATTAACTCTGATTTAGAAAGAATGAACTAAGCATCCTGGAGTGGCTGCGGACCGCAATTCCCTTGAGCTCGGAGGCAGAAGAATGCCAGTGGAAAAAAAAATAAAAAAACTTTCTGAATCGGTGGGAACAGCCGAAAAAGATCGAAGATTTCCTCCAGGATCACCCACCCGCAATATTATTAGAACTGATTACAAAACTGCAATTTTAGAAACTGAGATTGATAACACCTGTTGTTAAAAGAGCTCAGGGACAAGTAAAACATTAGGAGTGCAGTAAACATGGTTTAAGGTGTCATCCATGGATATGTATTGTTTGCACACCTTGCTTTAACTCATGGTGGAGAGTAAAAGAGAAGAGAAGGAGAAACAATTGATTTGCTTGTTTGGCTAAGGTTATGTCAGATAATTATAGAACGCATTGCTAGTGATTTTTTGGATACCTTTCAGATTGGGAGATGGGACCGTTTCAGCAGCAATTGGATTAATAGAGAACTTAGATCAATTGGTTCTTCCAATATGGTCTATACCACAAATAAGAGAACAAGCAGCTCATATTATTAGAGAGCAGTGTCTCTTGCTCCCTTCTCCCTGCGGGCCATGGCAAGAGCCGGGCGGGATAGCGCCGACAGGAGCTCTCCTCGGCTCCCTGCACATGCGCCATCCGACCTTGCCTCTTTTCCGCTCTCTTGCAGCCCTTGAAGAAATGGCATGTGACAGCAGTCCTGCAATCAGAGATGCTGCAGTTGAATTTTGTTTAGTTCTCCGGGCCCTACAGAGAGCTCCCTACTCCCCATGGCGTAAGCTGCGAGATCGATTCCGCAGTGCATGGAGGAAACGGCCTCGTCTGTGCAGCACTGCCGTGCTGTTCTGCTGGAGCTCCGCAGAGAGATGATCTGAAAGACTCTGTCTGCTGGGGCCATTTAAGCCAGCAGGGATTTTCTGTTTCTTCTTCAAGATTTTTCTGTTTGTATTTTCATTTTGGTTGAGGATAGGATATCGTAGAATAGAATAGAATAGAATAGAATAGAATAGAATAGAATAGAATAGAATAGAATAGAATAGAATAGAATAGAATAGAATATCTTCCAATATACAGAGTCCCAGGATCTTTCTTTTCCTGCACAGGGTCTGTAGGGCATAGGGGGAGAGGGGGAAATAGGTGCTTGTGCTCAGCCAGCTGTCCAGGCGTGCAGTGTTGCAGGGAAAATGGCCAGAAGCCCCTTGGCCTTTGGTGGTTCTGCTGAAGCCTTTGTGCTGCCGACAGAGCGGCTGGGCAGGGGCCAGAGCTGCGGGGATCCCTGCCAGAGCGGTGCCTGGCAATGGCCACAAGCCCTGTGCCGGGGAGGAAGGGCCATCCGTGTCCTCCTGCCCATGCGCTGCTGGCTGCCTTGCTGAGGGCTCCCAGGTGCCTCTGGATGGGGCTCCTCTGGAGCTGCTGTGGGGCTGCGGCGCTGCTGCCGGCAAGCTTGGCCAGGCTGGGGGAGACCCTGAGGGGCTGAGGCGCTGCTAAGCCCTGAGTAATTGGCTGGCAGAGGCCATAAGCAGCCCCCTGGCAGCCGCCTTGATCCTGACAGCCGGCTGCTCTGGCGCTTCCAGGTTTGTGGCCGGTTGGAGGGACCCCCTGGAATCAGGCCTGGAACCCTGGTCCTGGCCTTTCAGGGCCCCAGCTGCTGTGGGGCTGGGCATGTGCCCTCCCTGGGCTCCAGACTGGAGGCCCCGTGCCCCTCAGCCTTAGGCATTGAGCTCCACTGTCTGATATCCAAGTCTTGTTCCTGTTGCTGCGGGGGAGGCCGAGCTCTGTGGCTTTAGGCCCCATTGAGCCAGAAGAGCAGCAGCTTTGAGCCCACAGGGGCCACAGAAAGGCCCTCTTGGACCACGGGCATTCCTGTCCTTCCCAAGGCAGGGACACATGAGAGTGCAGCGGGCACCTTCAGGGTGCCACGCTGGCTTTGCACTGGGCCACCTCCCTGTGCTGTGCACGGCTGGCTCTTTGCTTTGCTGCTCTCGGCCTTGTGTCGTCGTACTCCTCTGGCTGCCTGCAGCCAGGGGCAGCCCTATCAGGAGGCTGAAAGGCCCTGTCTCCAACATCTCAAGGGGGAAACGGAGCTCTCCCAGCTCTCAGCCCACGCTGTAAGCAGAGCAGAGCCTTTTCCAAGCCCCGATGGCTTTCTGCCTGCTTCTGGCCCCTGGCCACCATGGCCCACTGCACCCGCTCTGAGTCACCTCCAGCATGCCTGGTGCCTCTTGATTTGCTGACCCTGGGATGTGAGGCTCATGGAGGGAAAGGTGGCTGTCCCAATGCTGAGGGCACACGTGGCTCACTGAGCACACTTGAGGCTTCCCCAGCAGCTTGCAGGTGCCTTATGTGTCATCTTACAGTGCTTGTGCTCCTGCCTCTTCCTGTCCCCCTTCTCACCCTCACCCAACCTGCTGGTCGAGCGCACATTACACCCTCCGGGCCTGGGAGCAAGGTGGCCTTGGAGAGCTGGTCTCTCAGACCAAGAGGGAACGGCTCTCCACAGCACCTGCCCATGGACCTTCCCCGCAACAAATAAAATCATCTCCAAGCATAGCTAGTAAGGTATAAACCATTAATTGCCTGGAAATCTGGCACTAGTCTCTAAGTTCCATTAGGTTTCTTTATTGCTAATCTAGCAGTATTCAATTTTGACTTCCATTCTTCCAATAATCCTGATGTCAGGAATTTATTGATTGTTGGTTCTATTTCTTTCCTAGCTTCTAATCTTCAAGGGTATTGCTTTCTGACTACTGGCTCAACTCTTGTGTGTAGCTCAATTTTCACAGGGTCTGCTTGTTTTGATTTTCCTGGGCTATCAGTATCCCATACTCTGGGGTATACCTGATTCAATACTTGCTCTAAATAGTTCTTCTTGTTTGTTGGTCTCGTGTCAATTGTCAGTCCTACTGCTAAAACTGCTCATTTGTCTTCAGGTACCTTCCATGTCAGTTTTCTTTCTCTAAACGGAACTCTTGCTTCTAAATTTTCAAGCAAATCCATGCCTAGGACAGATTGGAGTGAGTTTGGTAAATAAAGAAACTGATGTATTCCCATTTTCTTCTTGATTTTACATTGAAGTGGTTGCAGGAAGAATGCCTTTTCTGGCTCCTATTGCTTGCAGATAGTTTTCACTTTTGGGTATCAGTGCTTGATTCAAGAGTGAAAATGTGTCTCCACGTTTAGTTAAAAATTCAACTTCTTTATTATTCTTTAGCCGTATTTTAACCGGTAACCTGCTAGGGTAAGAACTGCCAGTCTCGGTCGTTCCTGGTATCTGGTGAACATTGCACAGCAGCCGGCATCGTTCGCGTCCCACAAAGGGCTTACGATAGGACAGCTTGTCCACTGTACCTTGTAAGGCTCCACTAGCAATTTGTCCCTGCACACGTGCTCTGGCTGCCTCGATCGCCAACTCTTTTGCTGCTTTGGTTAGCTCTGTCAACATGAAATCAGTATCACCTCAGCCCGGCTCTTGACTCTTGACTATGAACTCCAATCTTTTTGCTACTTTGCTAGGGTTTTCTCTATCCATTTTAACTTTTTCCCACCAACTGTTCAGGGCACTAGTAGAAAAGCAGATGTTCACCCACATGGCTTCTCCTGGGGGACTCAAGTCTTGCCTTAAGGGGGTGACTAAAGGCAAAGATTTCTTGGTTTTATTCCGTGTGTTGCTTGTCACTGGGGCTCTCTGAAATTGTCCCCTCACCTGGATTATTCATCTCCTCCTCACTGCCATTTGGCTTTCATTCAGGGGGCAGAGTGGTTGCCTGAGGGGGAGCGTACCCGAGCTGGCCTGGGCTAACTCGGCTGTAAATCTTGGACACCTAGAACACAATCTTCCTGGGGCATTTCAGCCATGTTCAAACATCTCTGCCCTATGCTGAATGCTGAATGACATCTCTTTCTTTTCTGCCTCTTATCTCTTTCCAAAGTTAGGACTACAAGTCCTGTGGGGCCAAATCAAAGCCACAATTTTTTGTGCCACTCAGATTTATTCTTCAGGGTAAAAGCCATGTCTGCATATATCATTGGATCTCATTTCGCTTCTTGTCTTAAAAATAACATCAACTGTAACAATGGATCATAACGTTCTATTAGGGGGTCACATTTCACCACTTTCTAATTGATACTAAGCCTACCATTGGGTAAGAGTATTTCATCAGGTGACCTTACACAAAAAATTACCCTCTGGGATTCCTCCCAAATCTTTCTCATCTGCTAAATTACATTCTAGTGGACTCTTTTTAATACCATCTTTACTTCTTGTGTTATTCATTCTTCATGCCATCTAAATTTCCAGTCTTAGCAGGATCTATTAGTACTTCTCCTTTCCTTCTCTTTATCCCCTGCATACTACACTTAACATGCACGGGCTGTCTCTGAGTCACCCAGCACCAATATTCTTTTTGATAGTCCTAACAAGCAGTGAAAACAAAAGGATTCCACGTTCCACACAGTCTACAAGGAATTGGGGTATGATCGGACATACAACGAGTTTCTGAAAACACTGCCTAAAGTCCTACTCAGGAGTATATACTCATGTAAACCTAGAGGTCAAAACCCTTGACTTTTGATGGAGTGTCTAAAAGCTTGGGTGACTGCTCAATGTTCTTCGAACACTTCTCCGACTCAGACGGGCTTGGTGCTGTGCCCATTTCCCTAGAGTGTTCCGGTTTGTGTTTATCAGTTATCGTAGAATGGTTTGTTTTCATGTACCCCGTATTTTCCCCAAGTTGGTTTACCCGTAGGTTTTGCCTTCCCTCAAAGCTGTCCCTCATGCCATTTCCCTTTGTTCCAGCTCCTTCCCTGCCTCTCAAGATAATCCAGCTCTTTATTCCTGAACCTTCCCTGTCACTTTTGCCTTGCACCAACCCCTGACTGCACCACCCCTTTGGAATTTCCCTATTGCTGGAAGCCCCACTGGCCCATGTGACCTACCCTCTCCTCTCATCTGTCCTAATTAGTCCCAAGCAACTGATGGAATGCCCTCGCTCCTCCCCTGCAGATTCCTTATTGCTCAGTCGTTTGTATCCACCCCCTGAGTTGTATGTACCCCGATAAAATCCCCTGCACAGAAGTGCTGCCGACTCTTTCAGGCTGAATCCTTCCCTTGGGATAAACCTTTGCCTTTGGAACCTAACAATAGAGGAGCCTCCTCCTTCTCTTTGGCCTGCTCCGTGCTGCAGTGAGTAGATCCTGAACCACTGAGCAGCGGCTCACCAGGGTTAGCCACAGGCAGGACCCACGCCTTGGCCGTTCCCCACTCCCGGCGCAGCGCCGCAGGTTTCCCAAGAGCCAGCCCGGGCTCACTGGAGGCAGGGCCCCTCTAACCCTGGGTATACATGGTAGAGGTACCTTCCAGGGGATCTGACAGATCATACTCAGCAGCTCGGTCATGGGAAGATGAGGCTACCTTCACGTTACTGGAGTTCCCTTGATTTGTGTTTCCCTCCTTGAGCTGATGCACCTGTGCTGCCAGGACAGAAGTGGGTGTTCCATCCCACCTTCCCATGTCTTCCCCATGGTCATGCAGAAAAAACCACAGGTCAGCCCATGGGGTGTACCACCCCCCTCTCTAGCTGGGGAACATTGGGCTCTGACTCTGGCGCCTGTGAATTGTACTGGTGCCATGTGGGAACTGGTCCTCCTCACCTCTTCCCTCACCACCTCGCTCATCTCTTCTTTGAGGTCCTTAATCACAGCAGAGACATGAGCCTGCATCAGTCCATTGATCATACTTCCATAGTTCCTAAGATTGTTGGCCACAGAACCCACTGTGTCTCAGTTGGTGTCGGCATTAATTGTTGCAATAAAGGTGGTGTATTGAGATGGCCCCAGATTTGCCAGGCTCCACAACATTCTCCCTGTGCACCTGACTTTGTCGGGGTCATTATCATGCTGTCCATCTCTCCCAAAGAGCACCTCCAATACTGCCACTTCTCTCAGCTGTTGGATCCCTTCCTTTAAGAGTCTTCCAGCACATTCTATGGTGCTGCTCCTGCATTCTTTCTCTGTGAAAAAACCTCTCTCTGACACTTCATAAAAGCCACTCACAGAGGGAAAGGGACCCTGGCTCCCTTACAAAAACCTGATTGATACCTGAGTCCTGGGTCAAGGATCCCAAATTCCTTGCCTCACCACTATCCAGCTGCATGCCTGTACCCATAAGGTCCCAGACATGAAGAGGCCAGGTTGTATAAGTCTCACGTCTCCGTCGTACAATGTCTTTGTGCAGATTACGGAGACTTTCATACGTCAGGGGCTCGGTGATGATTGCAACCTCTGGCTCCCCTGTGGGTTGTGAGTGCCCTCCCCTATCTGGGCGCTCTGCTTTCATCTTAGATCTCCTTGTTTCTACAGGGGCAACTGCTGCTGGCTGTGTCTGCCTTTGTAATTCAGCTGGAAACCTGGACAGTTGTAACATCTGTGGATTCCACTGCTGCACTATTAGACTTTCCCTCTTCAAGGCAGGGAGAGGTTTCCTCACCAGCTGGGGAAGTGTATTCCTTCAGCATCTGGCCCATCTCATGCATCTCCTTCACCAGACCCCCCACCCAATCTGGGTGGTTTGTATCTGGGGTGGGCTGTGGGGCAGGGTCAGGCTCTGGGGCAGCAGCATCCCTAGACTCTGGTGGCATGTTAGGTTCTGGGGTAGGTGTCAGGGTGGTTATCCAGGTAAGTCACCCCTTCTCTCTAAATGCTAAATAGAGCAGGCTTATCAGCAACACTAGCCACTGTATGATATAATTAATATTCAGAGTGGAACTGAACCCTTCAAAAACTGGTGGGGAGGACCCAAAGAAGTGGCTAAAGGGTTGGGAGAAGATTTCGCCCAGTGTCATTTCCTTACAGCAGGTGCCATTAATAAAGTAACCCAAAAACATAGAGTTAGTGTGTGATAGCTGTGAATCCATGTGCCTGCTTTCCAGAGGAAGTTAAAAATCCATTAATTCCTCACCTTATTCACCCATAAAACAATCCAGATAACAGACACAGAAGCCTTGGTTATAGGACCCATGTTTAGATGAGGGCCTACAAATGGGAGAAATACAGCCATGATCACGTGCCACCCAAACCAGGGCAAGCTGGACCACATGGTGTCACTTAATGAGGTGTCTATAGCCACACACAAAAATTAGATTACTCAAGAGCTGTTATTCCCTTTTTTGTTTCTGTGCCCTCGAACCTCACGTTGGGTGCCAAAATCTGTCTGGGTTTGGAAAGACAGGCGTCTGCTAAGGAAGGCAGGAACCTCCCCTGAAATGGAGAATGTAAACCCTCCCCACCCCTCTAAATTACTATAAATTTTATATTAAGGGGGCTCTCAGGCAAAAATATGGGAGCAAGCACATGGATTTGCTCACACAAATTAATGCTGACACATCAATTTGCTCACCAAATTGATGATGTGGGGATCTGCTTCCCTTTCCTGTAGGGCATGTAGATAGTGCTGCTGGCTTATGGTGTCAAAAGCCTTGGTGATGTCCACAAATACAACACCCAGGGGTTTGTGTTCTCCTTCTGTCAACCAAATTATGATTTGCAGGAGTTCCAGGTTTTCAGAGCATCCCACTGCTCTTATAAAGCCTCTTGGCCTTGGGTTGAGGGGGCAAGCCTTGGTCAGTGTGGCTGTTAAAATGCTGGAGAACAGTCTTAGCAAGATCAGATCTGCATGGGTCTCCAGTTGTTAATTTCCATTAGGCACTCCGGTTTGGTTGACTTAGGAAGCAAAACAGTCCTGCAACCCCTCACCATGTCTGGGATTTTTCCTGATGTTAACCATAAGCTGAAGATCTCCGTGGTCCAGGAGTTCTCTGGGTCCATCTTCTTGATGTCTCTTAGAGTTATCCCAAACTGGGAGCTGAGTTTTTGCTCATCTCCTGCCCATTTTTCTCAATTTCTTTTGCTGTAATTAATTCTCTGAAAGCACCATTGTCAGCTTTCCCATTAGTTTGGAAGTTTCCAAGGCTATCAAGTGTTCTCATATGGCTTTTAAAACTGAAAAATGTTCGTTGGGTATGATTTCACAGGACAAACACTGTGTCATTCAGGATAATTTTAGCAAGTTTTCCCCTATCTAGATGGAACAGGTCCTGGACTAAAAGAAAATAACCTTTCTTAACTGCTCTTCTTTTCATCCATTTTGGAAAAGGTCCTGTTGTGCCTTTTTCCTGGGTCCCCATTTTTCCCTTATCTCTGGTTGCTATTCTTATCTGGCTGATTAATTCAAAGCATCAGAAGCACTCCTGTGCTGATTGATTGACTGTTGATTGCATCTCCTGACCATCTAGGAAGTGCTTGAATGCCTGTGGGAAGGTGTTAATTGTCCCAGCTGATACCATTCACTGAGGGTTCTGAGATAATGGGCCTGCAGCTGCCTCTCCCTCTGTCACTTGCTGTTTCCCAACTGTTGTTATCCTTATCAGGGTGGTGACTCATCTTGGGATCTGTTTTCCTTCCAGCAGCTGCTCTCCCAAGCATCTGACTGCTCCCAAGATCTTTGTCCAAGTCCATTCTCAGGCCCTCATGTGATCTCCTGGTTTGATGACTCATCTCTGTTTCTTTATCTACATCCTCAGCTGGTTTCTTGGGCAGCAATCTCCTTTTGTCCTTGCTTTGTTTAGCTGTTTTGCTTGTGATGTGTGTCCTGCAATGAGTTTATTGATGTTCTCGTTCCCCTCAAACTGAGCCTCCAATCTTATCAGTAGTTCTTCCTTCTCTTTAGTCAAGCATCTTTTGTGGGCTCCTTGGTTGGAAGTCTTTTTTGGGTGGGAAAGCAACCCTTTCCTGATTTCTAATCAATAAATGTGCCAATCTTTTGTGTTGTCCCAGAACAATTTTCATCTTGAAGTCCATGCTGCATTCCTCACATATCCACTCCCTGCCTGGAGCCATTTCTGCTGTTCCCCTGCATTTAGGAAAGTGAGAAACAATACTATGATAATTACTCTTCTCTTTTTCACATTGAGCACACTGAAAGCAAACCCTCATTTTCCCATGGGTTACCCTCAGATGTTCAATCAAGCCCAACACACAGTTCACCTGGGTACCACAGCAAGGACAAGGTGGATTTTTTATCAGGAACAGTCACAGTAAGGATGTCTTCCAGTGTCTGTTCCCTGCAGTTCTCTGTCTGAGCTGGGGATGTCACTGGCTGGGTGTTGTTCTCTTGCTCAGCAGATGATGTTTCTGGTGTGCCCTCCATCTCCCAATTGCTGTTTCTCTTCCAGTTGTCAAGCACAAACGATTCACAGTTCCTCAGAAGGCAGGTCTTCAGTCCCACACTTGGCCGTGGTGCAAGCTGTTCATAGACCTCAGGCAGCCTGCTCAAACCCTCCCAGCTTGTGGGAAAATGAACACATTCAAAGTTATTCACTAAAAACTCTGATCTATAAAACCCCAAGTTCACCAGCGTAGCCAATCCATGGTCTGCCAAAATGGGGGGTTCTGATGGTGAACTTTTCGGCATTAGGTCTACCCAGTTTTTAGACAAGAGGTCTACCTGCTTTTTAGAAAATAAAGACATCAAATTTCCCTTACAAAATTGAGACAAATTGTCCACTTTAAAACCCTGGGACACCAAGGCTACCTAGTCACATTTAGAGGTTTGGTTTTAAAGTGGTTCCCCATTTTATGGATCTGGATAGTAAATTTGCCACAATTTTAGGAGAGGTAGAATAAGAATGATAGTGGACCCCCAAGGACGTAGCAATCTTTTGCCCACTTTCAAACTCTGATGTTGCAGTGTGATGTTGGAATTAAATCCTAATACTCTGGAGCCAGGTTTTGGGCAAAAAGCCACACAGCTCTTACTGTAAATTTGTTTCGGGAGGATGAAATTTCAACAGGAGGATGTTGAACTTGCCATCCCCACTGCCTCTGTGCTGGGACAGAGATTGACTGGGTTACATTACACAGGGTATCCAGCAGGACCACGAGGAGGTGCAATCTCTGCAGCAATGCCCGGTTTGTAACTATACTCTCAAAAACTGCCTTAGGAGAGTCATAGTCGCTCCTGCCACTTGCCTGCATTTCATTGAATTTCTTCACTTTGTCATTCAGAGCACTGGGCAGAAATCACATTGCATCAACACCCACCTCAGGCCTTTGTGATGCTTTGTTTAAATTAAACAGTCGGATTCCCCTGGTTTGCACCAGTTCTAAGCTGGCTGCTGGGTGCTGGCCCAGGTGGGGCACTGGCCCAGGGAACCCCCCTGGTGACCTCCCCCGTGTGAACCACTCGGCCGACACCTTTTCACAGCAGTTGACAGCAGGACATGGAGCAACAGATACGGCTTGATGGTAGCCAGGTGTTCCACAGCAGCTGGGAGTCTCACAGCCAGGGATAGCTTGGCAACAGGCAGGGGCAGCTCCATAGCAGCCAGGAATGGCTCCTCAGCCAGGCCCCCCCTTACTGTTCCAGGGCGCTCTCCCGCCGGGGCCCGGCACTGTCTCGCCGTGGCTGGGCACAGCTGTAGGGGCGCTTTCAGTCACAGCAAAGCACAGAGAGGTGGTTCCACCGCAGGCAGAGATGGCTACAGGGGCAGCAGCATGGCACAGAGGAGCTGGAATCTCACAGGGGCCGGGCACTGCTTCTGAGATCTCAGCTGGTATGGCAGGCCTGGTGGAGGGGCAGCAAACCCCGTTCCATGGCCAGGCACCGTTCTGCAGGAGCAAGGTGTCTCACAGTGGTGGCAGCTGGGTGCCTTGCAGTGGCTGCAGGGGCAAAGCGCCTCCCTGCTGCTACCAAGTGCTGCTTCTGGGGTTCCAGCTGTGGCAGCAGGGCACAGCAGAGTGGCAGAGTACCTGTTCAATGTGACTCTGCAGCATGACATCTCTCCACCCTCTGGATCAGCAGCAGCACTGCACTCCATTGACAACCCGTGCTGCTCTTGGCCAGTTTCAGCAGTTTCTGCCAGCAGGGCAGAACAAGGGGCAGCAGAGGGCACAGCTGCACAGCAGCCAGTGCTTTCAGGTGCCTTGGCAGCCATGGCAGGGCACAGAGGGGCTGCAGGGTGCTCATTTAACACAGCCAGGCTGCTCGGGGCGCCTCCAGCACTGAGCTCGGGGACGGCACACTCAGCTGACAGCGCCCTCTCACCCGGGGCAGCAGCACGGCCCCGGGTGACCAGGGAACATCCTGATGGGCAAACACCTTGGCCAAGGGTGGCAGCACAGTCCTGGGGGCAGCAGGGCACACCCTGGGCAGGTCACCCTCACCTGGGGAAGCTCCACAGCTCTGCCTGGTGGCCTTCTGGTGGGCTGTGCCTTCTGCACTCATCCTCTTCCCTCGCTCACCCAGCACAGCATCTGCTCTCCCTGCTGCCTGCCCCAGAACCCTGCTTTCACTGTTAGCCTTGGTGGAGACCTAGTGAATGCCCCAACTTTCCCCTCTTTGTGACACTGCAGCTGTGGAAGCCCCAGGTCCCTCTCTCTCTGACACCACACCAGTGGCTGCCCCAACCTTCCCCGGTCTGTGATACCACAGTGTTGGCAGCCCCAAAGTTCTCCTCTCTATGACACTGCAGAAGTGGCCAGCCAAAATTCTGCTCTCTATGGCAGCAACACAGTGGCAGTTCCAACATTCCCCTGTCTGTGACTCCTCAGCATTTGCAGCCCCAGTGTTTCCCTGTCAGTGACACCCCAATGGTGGAACCCTCAGTGTTCCCCTCTCGGTGACATGACAGCAGTGGCAATACCAATGTCCCCCTGTTAATGACACCAAAGCAATTGCAACCCCAGCATTTTCCTCTCTGTGACACGACAGAGTTGGCAGTGCCAAATACTCGCCTGTCTGTGACACCACAGCAGTGACTCCCCCAACATTCCCCTCTCTGTGATCCCACTGCATTGGCATTCCCAACATTGACTTCTCTGTGGCACCACAGCGGTGGCAGCCCCAAGATTACCCTGTCTTTGAGCCCACAAGGATGGCAGCCCCAACATTCCCCTCTCTGTGACACTACAGCAGTGGAAGCCCCAGTGTTCTCCTCTCTATGACAACACTGCACTGGCAGACCCAGTGTTCCTTTTTATGACACCACAGCAGCAGCTACCTCAACATTACCCTCTCTGTGACACCACAGCTGTGGCAGTCCCGTTGTCCCAGTCTCTGACACCACAGCGGTTGCTGCCCAAACGTTCCCGTCTCTGTGACTCTGCAGCTGTGGCAGCAGCACTAGAACAGAAGCAGCAGCTGTGGAACAGCAGGAGTGCAGGGAAGGAGCAGAGAAGGAGCAGTAGAACACTGGTAGATGAGCAGTGTTGGAGCAGCAGAGGAGCAGTGGTGCAGGAGCTGAGGAACCGTGCTGAAACAGCACAGCACAGCTTTTGAGCAGCAGTGGAGTGAGCATGGAAAAGGCAGAACAGTGGTGGCACAGGAGCTACAGCCATGGAATGGTAGTGACACGAGAGCTACAGCCATGGAACAGTGGTGGCACAGGAGCTACAGCCATGGAACAGTGGTGGCACAGGAACTACAGCCATGGAATGGTAGTGGCACGAGAGCTACAGCCATGGAACAGTGGTGGCACTGGTGCTACAGCCATGGAACTGTGGTGGCACAGGAACTACAGCCATGGAACAGTGGTGGCACAGGAACTACAGCCATGCAATAGTGGTGGCACAGGAGCTTCAGCCATGGAACGGTGGTGGCACAGGAGCTACAGCCATGCAATAGTGGTGGCACAGGAGCTACAGCCATGGAACAGTGGTGGCACGAGAGCCACAGCCATGGAACAGTGGTGGCACATTGTTATGGTTTGGGCCTGGCAAAGCCAGAGCCCCCATGAGGACACCTTCTCCCCGGTGTCCGCTGCGAGATGTGACCAGGAATAAACAAAGCAGGCTCCAACTTCAACATACAGAAAAGTTTATTAACTAAGCTACATACAAACAATTACTAAACTACACACAAACACTAAACTACACATACACAAAGGAAAAAAAAAAAAAATCACAAGGAGAATGAAAACTACACAGAAACACTTCCCCCTCCTCCTCCAGATCCCCGTACAATTCATCTCCCAAAATTATCCACTCTCCCAAAATTATTCACACTCCGTCTGGCACCACCCTTTAGATTGGTCAAACTTTCAACTCCTCAAGAGGAGAGGGAGTCCTTCCATGTGTCATGGTGGCCTTTTCCGTCCTTGTTCCGGTGCTCTCACCACCAAACAGGGATCAGGGCTGCTTCCAGGGTTGTCTTTTTAAGGATGCTATGTCCAGTTCCAGAAAAGCACTGTATCTCACCTTCTCATCCTCTGGGACATCCGTCCCCCCCATATTTTATATACCCCCTGGGGCCGAGGGGTCCACACACTGACTCTTCTTTGGCTCTGGGACATTTCTCCCCCTGGACTCAGTCTCTGTATCTCACGGAAACATAGCTCTGTCCATGACTACACAAAAGAGTCCAGCATTAAATGCCACTCCATCTTCTCCATTCTTTCAACATCTCTCACTCTCTCTCTCTCTGGTCCAGACCTCCATCACTCATTCCATGACTTCATCCTCCTCCTCTCTTATCACTCGTCTAGGAAGGGTTAATGTTCTGTAAGGCCTTCATTGTCCAAAAAAGGGTTAAAAAAACTCCTCCAGGCGGCTGGACTCCTGGCTGCACCCCCCCCCATCTCCTCAGCTGGGCTGCCTGCTGCCAGGACATATTTACTGAGTTTCAAGGTAACACAGGCAGCACTCTCTCTCTCTCTCTCTGTCTGTCTCCAAAAGGGGGGGGGGGGGGGGAATGGCTGCCCGATGTCTCTTGTTGCTCTCCACCCTTCCATCCTCCAGGGCCTCCTCACTCCCATCTCTGTCCAGGCCCAGGCCTACCGCACGGCTGCCCCTCCCCCGCCCAGCAACAGCGGCTGGACAGGGGAGAGCTCCGACCTGCGTCCCTCGAAGTCCCAAGAGCGCGTCCCAGGGCCGAAGCTCTGCTTTTAACCCCTGGGTGTTCTCGGAGGTGTGTCCTAAAACCCACTGGTTATCCCAGGTGCCAATATCAAAATCCAAGCACCCATTGGTTTGACCACAACATCCCAGAATTCCCACTTCTTCCTGGTCAAACCACCACACACATGAACTACAGCCATGGAACAGTGGTGGCACAGGAACTACAGCCATGGAACAGTGGTGGCACAGGAACTACAGCCATGCAATAGTGGTGGCACAGGAGCTTCAGCCATGGAACGGTGGTGGCACAGGAGCTACAGCCATGCAATAGTGGTGGCACAGGAGCTACAGCCATGGAACAGTGGTGGCACAGGAACTACAGCCATGGAATGGTAGTGGCACAAGAGCTACAGCCATGGAACAGTGGTGGCACAGCCCTGCAGCTGTGGAGCAGCGCCTGAGATGCCGAAGCTGTGGGACATAGAGCAGCTCCCAGCGCTGTGTCCTGCAGGAGCCAGCCCTGCACACACCAGAGTGATGCCCCTCAGGCTGAGCCAGAGCTGGGGACAGAGGCAGGAATTGCTGCTGGGCTGTGCAAGGCGTGGATTGAGTGCATTTAATGGTGACCTGGGGATTTGATCCTGCTCATTGTGGCTGCTTTTCTGCTGTTGGAACCATTCCAGTTCATCTCAAGTCATGAACCTCAGCAGAAACTTGGGACAAAAGGAATCAAAGTGCCTTCAGTCCTGCTGTCTTGGTTTGGAAAGACAGGAGTCTACTAATGAAGGCAGGAGCCTCCCATGAAATGGAGTATGTAAACCTCCCTGCCTCCAAATTGCTATAAATTTTAAACTAAGGGGCTCTCAGGCAAAAAATATGGGAGCAGGAAATAACAGTTATTTCATAGGGAAGAAAATAAAAGGATAAAATAAACAATGCAGTAAACTAAAACAACTACGGCAGAGTCACAACACAACCTGACACTCTGTTTATTACAGCGACCTGATGAGGTCTTCAGGGTGAGAGAAGTGGACGAGAATCTTGGTTCATGACCAGAAGGCTGGATTTATTGATATATGATATATAATACATTATAACTATACTAAAAAAGAATAAAGAGAGAAGTTGCAGAGGCTGCTAAGCTAAGAATAGAATAGGAAAGAAGAATAACAAAGTTCTGTGTCCAGCAGAAAGCAAGGACAAACTCTCCTGTGAGTGGTCAGCAAATCCAAACACTCACAGAAGACCAATCACCTGTTGCATTCCACACCAGCCGATAACAATTGTTTACATTCTTCTTCTGGGGCTTCAGCTTCCCAGAAGATGAACAAATCCCAAAGAAAGGATTTCCATGAAAAAATGTCTGCGACATTGTTGGTCAGGGTGTTGGTAGCAATCCAATTGGAAATGTGGCTGCAGTCCTCCAGGAGTGGCAGGTGTGGTTCTGTTAGAGCAGGGGCTCCTGTAGAAAAGGGTGTAGTCTTTCTCTGAGGATCCAGTGGAAGAAGAGGCAGCTGCTGTTCCTCTGGGAAATCCAGGGGAGAAGCTGTGCTGCTATTCCAGAATCTCCAGGTTCTATCTGGCTAGAATGCTTGGCTCTTCCCTCTGGGCGGAGCATCTCCCAATGGGATGGTGTAGTTCTTATCAGCCATGCAGTGACATTCAATAGCCTGTTATCAGCAGATGTCCCCCCAGGAGGGAGGAGTGGTTGTGGAAGAGATAAGGAAAACTGCCATACAGATGGCAAATAAAATCCATCTTGCCTTGCAATCTGGGACACCTGCAGAGAAACACATCTTGGTAGAAGTTGAATGATTTCTGATTTGGGAACTGAAGTGGGTCAATTATTGGCCTGTGGTTTGTTCTCATCCAGAAAGATGTTCCAAAGAACTGCAATTTGGCATTAAAAACCAGGAACGTGCCTCCTCATCTGGATATTGCCCATGGACTACACAGCTATTTGTGGTCAATATGGTAAGAAAACAACTGGAAATCTTTTCCTGATTTCCCTCTCTCTTCCAGTCTCTGGGATTAGGCCTCCAACAGTCCTTGCAGGTCTTCTTTCCATAATCTGCTCCTCTGGAGTTGGGATGGGACAAATCAGCAGTGGGAAGAGGGAGGACAATGGACCATTACAACTGCAAACTCTGGCTTTTATAGTCTCTGGATTTCCAGTGCTTAGAAACTGTCATGTTTTCAACTGTCTGAACAAATCCCACATTTGTCACTTTTTCCCCAGCAGAAAAACTTCCTTTGGCCCTGTTTAGGAACTGACCCTGGGAAACACCTCATTCCAGATGCGTTTTTGTTGGTTTTGCCAAGAGATGACAAGAAAATCAGCACAAGGGGCAGTGATGAGAGAAAGGGAAGAAACAATTCCTGTCTTTTCTCTTCCTTGTGGGAATTCTCCTCTAAAGGTTGTGCTCCAGCCAGAGACTTCCCAGGCCAAGGGCTGAGGGAAGCTATTCCCAGGCCAAGGGCTGAGGGAAGCTGAGGCAGCTGAGGCATCTCCCCCCTGGTCTGTAGCCCTGGGGCTGGGAGGGGACACGGGTGCCCCCCTTGCACCGCCTGGAATGGGGAATTCCTCCTGCCTCTGCCAGGCGCTCCTGATCCTGGCTTTAGCCCTGGCCTGGCTGCTCCTGCTCTGAGCTCCCTGCCATGGGCATTGCTGGCGCTGGAGGGCAGGAGGGAGGGATTCAGTGCAAACCTGGGAGGTGCCAGTGGGCTCAGAGATGTGTGGAGGTGACAGTGACAGAGTGACACAGGGAGGTGCAGAGGGACACAGGGACAAGACAACACCCCAGGGAAAACCTCTTGGAAATTTGGGGGACTTTGAGTGTAAAATACACATGAACACAGACACAAAGACACAGAATACTGCAAAGCATTTCCCAGCTGTCTTAGGTTGGACATGGGGCGTGTATTCTATTCCTATCTGATGGGGCAGTCACCTTCTGTGAATTGGGCAGTTTTCTTTATCTCTTCCACAACCCATCCTCCCTCCCAGGAGATATCTTCTGTTAATGGGCCATTGAGTGCCACTGCATGACTGATAAAATTCCATCATCCCATTGTGAGAAGCTCCGCCCAGAGGGAGGAGCCAAGCATTCCTACCTGGATATAATCAGAGGGCTGGAAGACCAGAGTCAGCCTTTTCCACTGGATTCCCGGAGGAAGACCAGGCCCAACACCACCACCACTGGATCTTCAGAGGAAAACTCCACCCTCCTACAGGATCCCTGCTTCAACAGAGCCACACCTGTCACTGCAGGAGGAATACAGCCACCGTTTATTGGGACTGCCACCGCCACCGTAACCCATACGGTGTCAGGTCGTATTCTAAATCTGTCAATATTTTTTCTTCGTATTATTGCGTTTATATTATTACTATTGCGTTAATTTTCCTGCTAAATAACTGTTATTCCCATTCCCATATCTGTTGCCTTAGAGCCCCATAATTTCAAAATTATAACAGTTCGGAGGGAGGTTGTTTACATTTTCCACTTCAAGGGAGGCTCCTGCCTTCCTTAGCAGACACCTGCTGAGACAATGCCCCAGGATACCCAGGCGGGTGAGGAGGAAGTCAGTGTCCCTGTCCTGTTACCCCTCTCTCCTGCTCCATCTCTCAGCCTAACAGAGCCCCTGGCTGCAGGACAACCCCACTGCCCATGCCGTCCTGCCGGGGAAGCACTGGGAAGATCTCCTTCCCCTTCCCTCTTGTACACAGGCACATCTCATCCTCTCTTTGTCCTTCCTCCCCCAGAGCAGGAGCTGCGGATGGAGACCTGGAAGGAAAAATCCCCACAGCAGAACCTCATGGAAGAGGCTGTTTTGAGCAGCTCCATGGCAGAAGAATCCAACAGAGAGGAAAAGTCACAGAGATCCCTCAGGAGGAGGGGCTCCAAACCCAGCCCAGGGTGCTCTGAGGAGGAAAGACCCACCCTGGGCCAGGAAGGTCGACAGAGCTTCAGCCAGGGCTCGGAGCTGGTGGTGCATGAGCAGCTTCACGATGGGGAGAAGCCCTACAAGTGCTTGGAGTGTGGGAAGAGCTTCAGCCGGAGCAGCAAACTGATCCGCCACCAGATGACCCACACTGGGCAATGGCCCTACGAGTGTGAGGAATGTGGGAAGGGCTTCAGCTGCAGCTCAGAACTCATCAGGCACCAACGCATCCACACTGGGGAGAGGCCCTACAAGTGTCCCCAGTGTGGGAAGAGATTTCGGAGCAGCTCCAATCTCATCCTGCATGAGCGGATTCACACTGAGGAGAGGCCCTTCCGCTGCCCTGACTGTGGGAAGGGATTCCGACGTAACTCCCACCTCATCATCCACCAGCGCATCCACAGCGGGGAGAGGCCCTACGAGTGTCCCCAGTGTGGGAAGAGCTTCTCACACAGCTCTACCTTGACCCGACACCAACGCAGGCACCGGTAAGGGAAGCCCTGTGTGTGCTCCAACTGCAGGAGGAGCTTTGTGCACTGGTGCAGCTTCATCCCCATGGGAGGACCCACATTGTTCAGAACACTGGTGACCCACATTCCCAGTGATCCATGTTGGGAGGACACCTGGCTGGTTATCCTTTTGGCTCTAATTTTCTTCTGATTTGTCTTTATCACTTAAAACCACTTAAAATAGGACTAAAATGAAAGTAATTGATCAAGGATGTCTAAAGTCCCAGCATTTAACAGGTATTTGAGGTGGAATTTATGGTTTGTGAACATTTGTTCTGTAGGATTTGTGGGTTCTTGGGGGATTTCAGCAAGTGTTCTCCATATCTTTGCATTCCAGAATTCCAGATAGATTGGTCTGTCACCTCAAAACAATTCAATCCCATTGAAAACACCTCCATTTTACCCCAAAATTTACCAATCCATGTCAAAATGCCTTATTCCCACCTAAGAAAAACTCAGTCCATGACAAATCTACTTGATTCCACAATGTCCAGGGTGAGATGGGGTTGGAAGGAGATTGGGAGAAGTAGCATCCAAATTTGAGGGTGTGGGATTGAGATTGTGTGGGGCTGGATGTGTGGCCTGTATTTTGATAGTAAATAAAACTTTCAGAATTACTGACTTCTGTCCCACTCAATTTTTGTCAGTTCCAGTTTGTTTTTAAGAGTGCCACCTTCGCAGCTGATTGTGTTTGTGCCCTTCTTTCTCTCCTTCCTTTCTTTGCCTGCTCTGTTTCTCTCTCAGTGTCTCTCTTGACCATGGGCAGCTCCCACCAAAGATCCTGCCCTGATTTATTTCCCAATCCAGGAGCTACAACAACCACGGGTGAAGCTATGAAGGCTGGCAGTGAAACGTCACTGTAAGATCTTGCTCCACTTGGCCTTTTTCTCCTTCTTAGGAGCTTGGCCTTCCAGGGCAGGAACATGTTTTCCTGCCTGGGAACTGGAATTCCCGCCACCAGGAGTGTGTGCCATGGATCCCAGAGGGGCATTCCTGAGGCTCCCAGGGTGCTGCTCCTGCTGTGCCTCCCAAGGAGCTCTGCAGGGCCAGGGGACAAGGTCCAGCAGCTCTGTTGGTTCTGCACTGCCACAACAGCTCCTGGTTCCATGAGTTTCCATACCGCAAACAGCCGTTCCTTGATTCCCATGATGCCCAGCTGTGTCACCATGGATATTTGGTGTCATGAAGTTCTTCATGGTCACAATGGCCTTCTTGGATGGGCAGTGCCACCATGGACCATTGGCTCCATGCAGCCCTGCTGGGTCACCATGGACTCTTTGGTTCCATCAGGTTCTGGGGGTGTCTCCATTGTCTCCTTGGATCCACAGTGTATCAATGGACCACTGGATCCATGTGGCCCTGCTGTGTCACCATGGCCCCTTGGTTCCATGGGTCACAACTGACTCCTTGCTTCCACGTCACCTCCTCAGTGTCAAAATGGCCCCTTCGTTCCATGAGGAACACAAAAGTTTTGTAGCAACTTGGAAAAATCGTGCTTAATACACCTGGGAACATCTGTTTGCATTCAAGAGAGAGGTAAAAGGTGAGGATGGCACCAGTAGCTTCATCTGCAACACAGATCCAGGGAAAGGACAGGGACACAGAATTCAGCTGCAAGACTCAGAGAATTCTGCTCCCAGAGATCATTTATGCTCACACTGTCCCTTTTAGAAGGGTGACATCATTCCAGGCAGCCTGGACTGAGCAGGTGGTTTCTGAGGTGGGTTTGTTTTTCAGGAAACCCACTCAGGCTTTTCCATTTGCTCTGATTTGAAAATAAAACCAGAGAGAGACTCAAAGTCAGAAATACAATTTATTAGGAAAAAAAATAATGCAATAATACAAAATAAAAAACACCGATAAAGTCAGAATATAACCTGTCACTCTGTTGGTCAGGGTGTTGGTAGCAGTCCAGTTGGAATGGTGGCTGCAGTCCTCCTGGAGTGGCAGATGAGGTTATGCTGGAACAGCGATCCTGTAGTAGGGTGTAGCCTACCTCTGAAAATCCAGTGGAAATGGCAGCTGTTGCTCTGGGGAATCCGGTGGAAAGGCAGCTTGTTTTGTCCCAAAGCCCAGATAATATCCAGGGGGGCATGCTTAGCTCTTCCCCCCTTGGTGGAGCATCTCATAATGGGCTGATATCATTCTATGAGTCATGAGGTGGGTCCATTAAAGGGAAATGGCTCCTGGAGGGCATTATCTCTGAGTCATGCAGAAAGGCATTGATGGGCCTATTAACAGGAGATAAGGAATAAAACAATGCCCCTCCTGTTTCAACAGCTCTTGAGGATGGGAATAGAATACATCTTTATATTGTAACCTAGGACATCTCTCACCAATGGAAGGGTGAGACAGAATAACTTCATATTTGGCATCATTTCATGCTCTGCTGGGAGTTTCCTGAGGGCTGGTAGTGCTGTTGGCTTCCCTAACAGCTTGGGTAATGGCTGTGGGACTGAGGGCTGGGTAAAAACCAGAACAGTATTCTTGTATTTATAGTCTTTTGCTACATGTCCAGTTTTCCTGCAGTTATAACAGTTTCCACTGCCTTTATTACATTCTGTATTGTGGGGAAGCACATTTGCTACAACCGGCATTTCAATTGCACCCTGGCTGGTGGCCTTGGCTAGGCTGGAGTCACAGTCTGAGATCGCCTGGCAAATGCAAGCATCAACCATCTGAGCAATGGTTGGCTCAGGGTCAAGGGGGAGGCTGTGAAGAACCTTTCTGCAGTCAATACTGGCATTACAGAAAGCTAATTTGCTAATAAGATAATCCTAGACCTTTTGATCATCTACCTGCTTTTCCAGGGCTTTCATAAGGTGCTTTATGATCTTGACATAGCTCTCATCCGAGCCCTGGTGAATGTAAGTGAAGTCAGTGTGGGGTGTAGAAGCATCAGGTGTTTGGAGGAGGGTGGACCATGCAGCGCCTTTGAGATCTTCCAGTATTGACTGGGGCATGACTTCAGCCTGATACTGCAGTCTAGTATAGTCTCCTTCCCTGGTAATGTGGTCCATTGTGAGGCATTGTCGCCCTTCTTCCTCAACATAACCTTTTGGTAACTCATGAACTTTATTTATCCAAACTCCTTTCCAGAAAATAAATTCATCAGATGACAATATAATTTTCATACACCATTTTAAATTTTGTGGCACCATTGTGTGGGTAGTTAATGGCATGTCCAGCAAATTGTTAAAATAGGGAGAACCCTTCCCATAATCCTTGGCAGCTTTACTAAGTCCTTCATTTCCCTATGGAGGTAGGGAATCCAAGATTCAGGTCGCACCTGTGCAGTATAAGCAGGGGCCAAAATCTAAATGGGAATCTATTCCCTATGGATTCCCAGGGGCCAAAACCTAAATGGGAATCTATTCCCTATGGATTCCCATTTAGGTTTTGGCCCCACTTATACTGCACAGGTGCCACCTGAATCTTGGGTACCACCTCCCAGTCCCCCTCCTTTGCAGCTTTTCTCCGCATCCTCTGCCAAGAATCCTTGGGCTCATCCTCACTCTCAGATAAGCTATCACTCTTTTCCTCTGTGGAGGAGGCAGGTCTGCTGGCAGAGGCGCAGGCCTTTCTGCCGATCGGCAATGCCTGGTGTTGAAGGCCTTTGGTAGCCAAAATGGCTTCCTTCTAGTTGGTCCCATGTCCGGTTCCAGTGATGTGGGAACTGGAAGAGGCTGGACTGGACAAGGGGCCTGGAAGTGGAGAGGTGCAGCCCGCATTGGGGAGAACCTTTCTGCTGATAGGGGAGGGACTAATGTGGCAGTGGAATTCAACATTAAGGTGAGACCCGACACAGAGGAGGCACCTGGAGCAAAGGCGGGAAATGGGGATGAAGGTGGGAGGGAATCAAAAAATGCGGCCTCTCTAACAGGAGTATTGCCATCTTGTGATTTATAGGAAGGAGGATTAGAACTAGGGAATGAAGGAATGTGGGTGAGGGAATATCTCAAGGCAGCATGGCCACTACCACCCTGAGGAGAGGACAGAAAAGGAGGGGAGATGGCAGACAGCAGATGGCTTGTCTGTGCCGAAAGGCGGGCTCCATCTCCCATCCTGTTCTCAGGGAACCTGGGTTCGGGAATGTGAAGGGTGGTTTGAATAAACCAGGGCAAAGGTTTGGAACCATGAATTCATTAAATGATCCCATAAATTGAATGAAACAACAGATAAAATTTCTCAACTTTTAAAACCCCTTGTATTTGTAAAATATAAAGCTTATCCCCAACAGCATCCCAAAATGATAACTGATAGATAGAATCAACAGAGATATCAGGAAGCTCCTCAAATAACCATGAACAATACCTTTTAAACTCCCTTCAGAAAATTAACTCCCCTCTAAATTTAAAACTCTCCAAAACTTAACAAAAACATCCTTCTCAGCTTGGGAATGAGTATTTCCCATAGCTGCCCCTAGTGGAAGAGGGAATGCCCACCCACAGGAACAGAAAATCAGAAGCCCAAACCCCTGGGAGCTCTTTGCCACTCAGTCACTCACTCTCAGTCTCACAGGCACAATCTCCAGCCAAAGTGGGGCTGTCAGAGAAGCAGGTCCCATAGATGTTGAGGGGATTGTCAACTTCTTCTTTAGCGAGATTAGATAAAACTCACTTCAGTGTTGTGGCTGACCCGAAGGGGTACAGCTTCCAGTGACGTCTGGCTGGCAGGATCACTGCTGGAGACACAAGGACCTCAAGGAATCTGGTTCCTCTTCAGACGCCATGTGTAGCATCATGGCCCTACTGAGGCCCTTGGAGCGTCCAGCACTCATAAGCACAAACCTCACTGCTACCTTAGAAAGCTGACAGAATGAGCAGGATGAGTCTTCATATGATCTCCTGCAAACTGGGTTTATTGGTACACAAACAGGCTACACAGCTGAACAGGCCCCAGGGACGAAGGCAGGGTGTAGACTGAGGGAACAGGGCCTTATATGGGGTAGTGAGGGTGGAGCTGAGGGTCAGGGTCCAATGGATATGGGGGAGATGGTGCAGAGGAGGGGTCAGAGCTGAGGTCAGCCAATAGGAAACAAGGGTGGAGGAATACAGCAAACTAGGGCAAATGGAGGGACAGAGAGAGAACATTTTAGGGCCAAACAAACGTGGGCAATAGGAGTTGAACTAGGGTAATTAGGCCAATGGGCCAATGGGGTAACCTAACGTAACATAAATCAGCATGTGTCTGCAAAGATCAATATGAGAAGAAAGCATCTCACCCTAACCTGAAAGCCTATTTCTCTTATCTAGAACCAGTCCTCCATGTCTGGGGGATTGAGATTCTGATGCTAGGCCTCTGGGCCTCCACACATCCTCACAGCTGGCCCAGGGCAGGTCTGGAGGGGTCTTGGTGGCAGCTTGGGCTTGGCACACACTTGAGGAGGGTGTCTGTTTTCAACAGGGAGCTTAGGAGTTTTAGAGTGCTAAAAGAAAAGAAAAAAAACCCTCTTTGCCTGAGAGCAGCCAGTTCTCCAAGCTAAGCTGATGCCAGGTGAGTGAGAAGAGACAGGATGGGGTTTGGAAATGTGGAGCAAGGCTCTCCACACTGTGTCAGATCTCAAGACACAGCTTCTCAGAGCAGGCCAGAGCTCCTTAGGAAAGTCCCTGGGTCAATATCAGTCACAGAAGGCTGCTATCATTTCTTCTCTAAATAGAACCATACACCCTTAAAACAGGAATGTGGATTTATTAGAAGCTCTTTGAAATATTTCTCCATAACAATAGAAAAAAAACTTCCTAGTGAACTGCACTTCAGTAGAGCGAAATCAAGGCAAAACCATGGTTTGTCAGGACTTGCTTGATTCTAATGAGCCCCATGGTGCATTTGGAGCTGAGCCCTTGAATCTCAAGGTCTGAGAGGAGATTGCACAAACCTTTCCAGGAGTCAAAGACAGAAGAAAACCCCAGAGTGTCTCAAAGCATGAATGAGTCCCACTGAGGTCCCTCCCCAAACATGCTCCTCATGACTCCTTGGAGGAGAGAATTGGAGGCCAGATGGTACAAAAACCTCTCAGAAGCCTCATTGAGGAAAGGAAATTCCAAAGCACCTTAAAAACCATTATTACCTCAAAGTATTAATGAGTTCCACTGAGTGTCAATACAAAGCTCTCAAGGGACTCGTTAAAGCAGATAACTGAGGCCATGATTGCACAAATCTCTCATGGAGTCTCTATCAAAAGGGAAACACCAAGTACCTTAAAATAACTGAAGTACCTTGAAGCATTAATGAGCTCCACTGAGGGTTGTTACTGACAAAGCCTCTCCAGGGACTAATTACAGCAGAAAATTGGAGGCTATGATTGCACAAAGCTCTCAGAGACTGCAAGGCCAAAGCAAAAGCCAAAGTCCTTTGAAAAACCTGCAGTCCCTGCAAGGAGCATTCAGGAGCCCCCAGCACCATTGCTGAGCAAGGCTCCCCAGGGACTCCTTCCAGCAGATCCTTGAGGCCGCTAGGATGTGAGCTAGGGGGGGATGCTGAGGGCAGGACAAGGGGCTGACAGTGCCCAGCCTGGATGGGGCTGTGCCAGGAGGCCCCAGTGCCTCAGGACAAGATGTCTCCTCACAGCCCTTGGTGGCACAGACCCTGCTCTGCCCCAGGGCACCAAGAACTGGCTTCTCTTTGTCCACAGCTGCCATCAGTGCCTCCAGTTCTCTGCTCTGCCTGGGGCCTGGGGACACTTTCTCTGTTGTGTCCCTGACAGGGATCTCTTCAAAGTACAAGAAACTTCAGTGTTTCAATAGAACTGAGTTCTTAAGGGTTCTGTGACATCACAGAGCTAGCTGTGACATCACAGAGCAGGGTGTGAGGCCATAGAGCAGTGTCTGCCATCATAGAGTGTGGCTCTGAGGCATCAGAGAGTGGGTTGTGACATCACCTGGTGGCTGTGTAACATCATAGAGGAGGCTGTGACCTCACAGAACAGATTGTGACATCACAGGGTGACTTTGTGACATCAGTCTTCTGCGATGTCACAGCACTGCTGTATGAAATCACAGGGTGACATAGAGTTGGCTCTGTGATATCACAGGATCAGTGTGATATCACAGGGTCAGTGTGACATCTCAGGGGCTGTGTGACATCACAGGGGCAGTGTGACATCACGGGGGCTGTGTGAGGTCACTGGGGAGGTCACTCTGCCCCGGCCCCCCTCACAGTTCCCCCCAGAGCAGTCCAACCCTGCTCGTGCACAGCGGGGTCCCCTGTCCCCCTGGGTTCCACTGCCCCCGGCCCCGCAGCCTCCCCCAGAGGATGTTCCATGAGATCAACCCCAGAGCCTCACACGGGGACGGGGGGATGGGGCCCTGGGGGTGGCACAGGGGGACAGGGACCCCCCGGCAGCGTCCCCGTGTCCCCCAGGGCCAGAGCCTGAGCCAGGGCTCCTTCACCCTGTTACAAACAAGGGGCTGAGAGCGCTGAAAAATCCCCAGCAAGGGAGCAGCAAAAACCAGATTGAATATTAAGGGACAGCAGCACAAAGTTCTTTGGCAAGAGTCACTCTGCTCCTGATTGGACATTTCAGGCACACCAGGGAAACAAAGCAACAACAAAACCAAACAGAGTCCAGGTAATCAAACCAGAAATTAACCTAGAACTGTCCCTGGGTGTGTGTGTGTGTGTGTGTGTCTGTGTCTGTGTCTGTGTGTGAGACACAAGGACAGCAAGGGCAAGGATAAAAGGAACATGGTCTGAAAGTTTAACAGAGCTCAAACTTAACAGGACTTTACTTATACATTAACCTTAACTGATACTTTCAACCTCACAATTTAGCAAAAGAGCAGAGTATAACAGCATGTAACCTAACTTAAACCTATGACTTCGCAATTTAACAGAGGAATAACACTTAACAATATTGAACTTAACATATAACTTATACTAAAGGTAACTGCTTAGCAAAAGAAGAACTCTCAGCAGAATTAACTTCACTTAGGCCTTGTGATTTAACCTTCCCTACAGGCCTGACTGACTCAGCTATCCCAAGCACTCAAGCCCCTCAGAGAGCAGCATTTCTGCCACATTTCCCCAGCACAGGCACTCCTGTGTGCACACAGACTCAAAGAGTCAGTGCAAGGCACCTGTGAGCAATTCCCCTGAGGGCAGGCAATGCTCACTGTGGACCCTTTGGCATCTCCCCAGCAAAGGGCAAAGGGCTGAGCCTGGAGGAGTGGGGGGATCGGCCCAAGCTCCATCATTGTTCAGGATCCCCGAGTGCAGCAAATGGGAGAGTTCCCAGCCGGGAGAGGCCCCACTCAGAGGGAGTGGCTGGCCCAGGAGAGCTCCAAGGGCTCCTTTTGGAGCGCTGTTTGCAGGGCCCCAAGAGAGGGGCATCAGTCCCAACAATGGTTCATCCTGGCCGCACTTGGCACCAACAGCTTTCTTTGGCAGTGTGAGAACAGGGATGTTGTGCCACTGAGGGAACAAAAACAGTTCCCAGGGCTGTTCCTACAGGAACCAGGAGCTGGTTGGGCAGCAGCAGTGCCTGGGGCAGACAGTGTTTGTGATGAGCTGCAGAGGAGCTGAGCCCAGGGGCTGTTGGCCAAGGCCAAGTCCCAGGGAGCATTTCTCAGCTGGCAGGGTGGCCTGAGAAGGGGAGGAGGGAATGCAGCAGCACAGGGCCCATGGAACCAAGGGACCATTGTGACACTGTGGGGCTCTGTGACACCAAGGGACCATTGTGACACTGTGGGGCCCTGTGAGATCAAGGGACCATTGTGACACTGTGGGGCCCTGTGAGACCAAGGGACCATTGTGACACTGTGGGGCCCTGTGAGACCAAGGGACAAATTGTGACACTGTGGAACCCTGTGACACCAAGGGACCATTGTGACACTGTGGGGCCTCATGGGATCATGGAGAGCACTGTGACATTGCTGGGCCTCATGGAACCAAGGGGACTGTACTGACGCTATGTGGCTCCATGGAATGTAGGGATCATTGTGACATTGAGAGGCCCCATTGAACCAAGGGTCCATTATGACACCACGGGGCCTCATGGAACCATGGAGACCATTATGACACGTTGTGGTGTTATGGAACCAAGCGACCATTGTGACACTGTGGGACCCCATGGAACCAAAGGTTCATTGTGACATTGCAAGGCCTCGTGGAACCATGGAAAGACAATTGAGACACTTTACAGCCTCATGGAACCAAAGGGCTATTGTGACACTGAGGGGCCCATGGAATCACAGACACCATTGTGCCACTCAGGGGACTCATGGAGACCATTGTGACACTATGAGGCCCCATGGAATAAGCAAAGCATTGTGAGACTGTGAAGCCTCATGGAACCAGTGAGACCACTGTGACCCTGGGAGGACCACTGTGTATTGTGGGGCCTCGTGAAACCAAGAGGCCTTTGTGACACTGCAGGGCTGCATGGAACCAAAGGTCCATTGTCACACTGCAGGGCCTTGTGGGATCTCAGCACCTCAGGATGAAGGTGCAGAGTGACCGAGACCACCCTTGGGGGGCTCGGGAGTCCTGGAATGTTGCCAGAAGTGTCTGGTGGCTGGACTTTGATCCTACACAGGAGATGACATCTGTATGAGGACTGGGAGGATTTTACTGGGTGAATGGTGAAGGGATAAGGTAATTAAGGTGTAGAACACAGGGTTTAGGATTTCTGTACAGGGGGGTCTAGAGAAGTAAGATGGAGGAATTGGGGCGTGTCCTGTCCTTCTTCTTCTTCTTCTTGGCCTCCATCTTCTGTGGTGATGGTGGCACTTTGGGATTGGTCTTTACTAGAAGTGCACCGGTTAATAAGAGTAGAAGGTGTTGGGGAAAAATTATAAATATTGTACACGTAACTTCGGGTATAAAGATAAGTGACCGCCCCAGGGGCTGGGGAGTGTGCCCATGGCTGACTTGCTGTGCAGACCTCTGTCGGGCTGAAAGAAAATCTTTTAGATAAACAATTAATAAACACCGAGACCGAAAGAAGATCAGAAGTCTCTCCTCGTCCTTTGAAGCGCCGGGCTGTCCAAGGCCACCCTGGGCCTTTCCAGGTCTTTGAAACAGCCGAGAAACCGAGCAAGTGGCATCCCTGAGCTATCTCCGGACATAAACCGGTCATAAATCAGCCAACAGGAGAAACAGAAAACCACCAAGCATAAATCAGCAAAGAGAAAGGCTGGAAATCTACAGGGCCTCATGTCATCAGTGGCCCATTGTGACAGTGGGCAACCCAAGGAAACCATTGTGACACTGCAGGGCTGTATGGAACCAAAGCTCCAGGGCAACACAGAGTGGCCTCCTGTCATCAGTGGTCCATTGTGACACTGTGGAGCCAAAGGAGAGCATTGTGACACAGCAAACCCCCAGGGTCCAAAGGTCCATTGAGACATTGCAGATCTCATGGAACAGAGGAGTCACGTGACATTTTGGGGCCTGGGGAACCACGGAGACCATTGTGACACTGCAAGGCCTCATGGAATCCTTGGGACCATTGTGACACTGCGGGACCTTGTGACACCTGGGGGCCATGTGACATTGTGGGACCCCATTGAACCTGGGGGCCAGTGACACTGCAGGTCTTCTTGTAATCAAGAGGCTATTGTGACACTGCTCGAACCCATGGAATCAAGTCACCATGATGACACTGCGGAGTCCCGTGGATCCAAGGCACCATTGTGACACTATGGAGCCCCATAAAACCAAGGGAAAACAGAAGAGGTCTGGCTGGTTTGGCTTCCCATAGACTGCCTGACTGGTCCAAGTGAACTTTTGGATGTTGAGGGTCACTTCTCATCTGCTGCTGAAACACTGGGGCTCTGTGCTTTCCTTCCCAATGGAAAAGAACTGTCCTTCTGCTCCAGACACCCATGGCCAGAATTGGGATTTCACCTCCAAAGTTCCTTATATCCAGGGATTGTTTCCATAGGAATATTGCCAGGACAAGTCTGGCTGGCAGTAGTTTCACAAGGGTCACCTCTCATCTGTCCCCAAAACACTGGGGGAGGCTCCATGCTCTCCTTCCCATGGGAAAGAACTGTCCTGCTTCTCCAGGTGCCGATGGCGAGATTGGGTTTCCACCTCCAAAATTCCCTAAATACAAAATCTGCTATTACTGACATGTCTAGCTGGCCTTGGCCTACTGAGGCTGTCACCTTCCTTCCAAACCTTGAGGCTCTGTGCTTTCCTTCCTATGGAAAAGAACTGTCATTCTCAGCCAGGTGCCCATGGCCACAATTGGGATTTCACCTCCAGCACTGCCTGTTGTGACCGACCAGAGGAGATTGTTGGCTCTAAACATTTTGTGTGTGGGGGAGCAAGGGGCAGGTCCAGCCTTGCCCTGCCCTGTAAGCCCAGCCTTGCCCTGCCCTGTGACCCCAATCCCCCCAGGGGCCTCCAGTGGGTTTACGGTTTCTACCTGAAGGGTGGCACCCTGAACCCCCAGCACCGCCGTCCCACCCTGGGCACTGGGGCCCTCTTGGCTCTCCTCAGTGTTGCTGCTGTACTTGGGGCACCCTAAACCCCGCTAGGGACCCGTGTCCCCCCACTGCAGGGATTGTGCGCGACTCACACTGCCCCGATCCTCCATGCACCCGGAGCTCCGTTCGGGGTTTGCGTGCCAACTCACCAATTCATCTGCCACCTTTACTCGAGTTTGGTGCACAGGAAAAACACCAGCCAGATATCTGCAAGAGGTCAGGAATTACACAAAATTTTACAGGCCAAGTACAAAAAAACAAGAAACTTTGGAAGAGGATTTCATGCAACATCCAATTACAAAGAAAATACTTATCATAGCAGTAACTTCATTAACTTAGTTCATTTGATGTAGAAATCATTGAACATGTAAGCTGTTGAGGTACCCAAAAATGTTCCATATAAAGAGCATTAGAAGGAGAAGAAAGAGAGAGAGCCAGAAAGACAGATGCTCTATAGAAAGACACACATATGACTATCAGCTCCTAGGGTTCCAGTGTGGGTGAAACACAAACCCCAGGAGAGGGCAGAGTCCATACCAGGGGCTGACCTTGTGCTCCGTGTTTTTAAGCCTCCGGGCCTTTGTGGGTCTCCCCCCAGGTGGGATTTCTGATCACTCAGGCAATCAGGGCTGGGTTAGCACTGTCCTCACTGTGTGACTGATTGACAGCTCATCCCACAGTGTCTCAGGACATTGATCTCATCCATCCTCTGATAGTGACTATGGTGACACTGGGGAACCTCATGGAACCATGGGTCAGTTGTGACCAGGTGGGTCCAAGGACACCACGGTGACATCAGGGAACCTCGTGGGAACAAGTGGCCATTTTGATGCTGTGGATCCCCATGGAACCAAAGGAACATGGAACACGCTGATGCCTTCAGTTTTAGCTGTCATATTTCCAGATTCTCTACTGCATTAGTCTGTAATTCTGGACTTCATACACAGTGTTATCAAGTTCTCTTCACAGTGTAGTCAGACAAAACAATCCTTTTCTAGCCCCAGAACCAGACACTGTTGCAGCTTCAGGCACAAAAAGTGCAAACAACAGCGAATTGCGGAGAGCAAACCAGGATGATGGGACTGCATAACCTGAGGCTGTAATTGGACAACTAAGCCCAATATTTAAACGGACCAAACCTTATGAAAGTGTGAAAACACCTGACCAGTCATCCATTTTGAGTGTAGCCTCGGCTGGGCTCTTGACCTGCTCAAAGTGAATCCTTTGAAGGCCTTTTAATAAATCCCAGCAAGAGGCAGAAGCCATGAGAAAGCTGACAACTCTTTGTGAGAACAGAGTTGTGGAGCAGGGAAAACCAACTTGTTTTTCCTGAGACAGAGCTCTAGGACTGTGGAAAACAACCTACTTTCCCTGAAAAAGAGCTGTAAGACTGTGATAAACACCAGCCACCTGTATAAACCGTTTTTTCTCTTTTAGATAGAAAAATGAAGACTATCTCTCACAAACAACTTTTCCTGCACATACACACCAGGGGTTTGAGTGACTAATCAATACAGGGTAACAACTTGTTGCTGACCAACGGGGGATAGACAGGGGATGTTCTTAAAAAACCCTTCAAAAAGGCCTATAAAAAGACCGTATAAAAATAGCACAGGATTGATCCTTTCTTTTTGCACCATAAAATGTGTCCTGCATCCCTCTTTATCGGGTGCTGTTGCAGTGCCCTTTTATTTCATAGCTTTTTGGATGGTCTGTTCCAGTTCACCCCCTGTCTGTTGTCTTTCCCCAAGCTGGATTATTCCCAGGTTATATCCCTCCCCTTTTACCCTTCAATCATTATAATCCCCACCCTGTATTCCAGTGCCTTCCCTATCCATCCCTGTAAACTCTGCCCCTGTTCTGGACCCTTCCCTGTCAGTCTCCTGTAAACCCCTCCCCTGCAGGTTCCGCCCCTCAGGAATTCCCCTCGTGGATGATGCCCCATTGGCCCATGTGACCTGCCCACCACCCCCCTTATCCCATTGGCCCCTGAGATGTATTCCCCTCCTTTTGCTCCTCCCTCCCTGATTCCCTATTGGTTCAGCGATCGTGCCCACCCACAGTTCTAGTGCTGTATAAAATCCTGAGCACACTGGTGCTTGAGGCTCTTTGGTGCCTCTTACCTTTGAGGAATAAATCTTCCTCAGAATCTCACACCGAAGGCCTCCCTTTCCTCTTTAGTCTGCTCCCTGATGCTGACACCATTCCAGCTGTGAAGCAGGTGGCTCCAAAGTTCAGCTCTCCCTGTTTCAGGGGAAGCTGTTCCCCACTCATGGCACTGCGGCCCCCTGAGCCAGGTGTGGATTCCAGCGCGGTGTCAGCCTGGGGCTCCTGCTGGGCTGAGTCTGCCCTCAGGCAGGGCTCAGCTCCCCAACAGCATCTCGGTGTCACCTGTGAGCCCCGTGGAGAAGACACCTCTGTGCCCTCTGCTCAGAATTTCACTGCCAGGACAGCAGGAATGCAACCCAAACCTGCCTTCAACCTGCTGGGGTGGGCAACTCCTGCACCAGGGGCTTTCTCGCCATTCTGCTGCTCATGGCCAAGACATTTTCCCTGCCCTTCTGCCAGGGCAATGCCCTGTGCCAGCTCTGCTGTGAGACTTCCCTGGGGCGCTGCCAGCACCAGTCGTTCCTTCAGTATTGGAACTGGAGTCAGCGAACATGACTGAGCCCAGGTGAGCTCTCAGGATGGCCGGGAACAACTGGTCCACCTGGCCCACCCCAAAATTCACCCAAGTCCTGCTGGAGCCGATGGACTCAGTGGCCAAGAACGACCCCAGAGCCAGGTAGAACCACTCGCCCTTTCCCAGGACACTGTGGTGGCTCTACCCCACTGTGGCCAGGCATTACGGGTGACCGTGTAGGGCCCCTCACCCAGGAAACCCCACAGCCCCGCAGGGCCCTGCAGACAGGTAGACCCAGCAGCCCCGTCCTGCCAGGGTACCAAATTTCCAGACCAATAAATAATTTCAACCTACTTTTGACATATGAAGATTTTTTTTGGCATTTAAATTCTTTTGAGTAAATCAAGAATTTTGGGGGTGTTATATTGTATTTGCAGGGATTCCCAACGAAGGCAGCAATGTTGCATTTGACTCCATGTTCTCAGAAAGCTAATTTATTATTTTACAATACTATATTTTATTAAAGAATACTATACTATACTATACTATACTAAAGAATGCAGAAAGGATACTTAGTGAATGTTCAAAAGATAATAATGAAAACTCCTGACTCTTTCCAGAGTCTTGACACAGCCTGGCCATAAATGGCCAACGAGACAAAATAACTCCCACCAGAATCCAATCAAACAAATCACCTGTGGGTAAACAATCTCCAAACACATTCTGCACATGAGCACAACACAGGAGAAGCAAATGAGATAAGATTTGTTTTCCTTTTTCTCTGAGGTGTCTCAGCTTCCCAGGAGAAAAATCCTGGGCAAAGGGATTTTTTCAGAGAATGTGAACGCCACCGTGTTAGAGATGAGTAATGAGATGTTTGGCTCTCCCAATTAAAGGCGGGACATGATAAGTATGTTAAGAGAAGTTGTACAGATGTATAGTTATGTTACTGCAATGTGTTCCCCCCGCCCAGCATTGTTATCCCGGGATGATCTTGGTAGTCCGGGCATTTGGGGAAGGGTAAATTGTTCCTAAGGGGCAAGGCTTAGCACCACCTGTCCTCCAATCCAGTTCCAAGAAAGCAGTCTACACCAATGGACAGCGACCAAGAGTCAACAGACAGCCTTTGGGAGGAGCTCGGGCTGCCTGTTGCAACAGCAAGGATATAAAAGGGAGAGCAGCCATTGTGTGGATGAGCCAGCCACGTGGTTACCAGCCACGAAGTGGGGGAGGCTCCCAGCACCATAATTTTTTCCTTATTTAGTCCCTTTGTTGTAAGTTTTATTAAGTGTTTAATAGACCTTTCAAAATATTGAGAAGTAAACAGTGATTTCTCACAGGGAGAAAAAGTTGTAAAAGAAAGTTTCTTTGAAATTATTTCTTTTTCTTTTAAACCCAGGCCATTCCTACCACGCTGACAGTGAACCACCGCCTTTCTCACCACTTGGACACCCATCCCCCCAGTCAACCCACTCCCCCTGGACTCTGCACAACTCCCAACACACCATTTGTCTGGGGGAAGGCACCGACTGTGTAAAGGCAGCAAAGCCCAGACCTGGCCTGACTTCCCTGGACCACTGGAAAGGAGGAAATCCAGATCCATGGACACACATGGACACAGAGCAAAGCTTTGCTCAAAGGGTTTATTGATTCTTGATGATTGATTCTTCAGGGGAAATGGCCCAGGGCTCAAAGAGTTCAGGGGTTTTCTCCAGTGATGATCATCACCTCATGCCACTGGAGAGGAAAAAGGACACTGGTCCTTCCAACCCTAAAAGACAAACCCCAGAAGGTGAGCTCTGGAGCCCACTGGGCCATGGCTGGGCTTTGTCTCCAGCCCTGTCCCTGCAGGCACGGCTCACCTAGGCATCCAGAGAGGCAGCCAGGCGCTTCTGCCGCAGGAGAGCCTGCAGCTCTTCAGCCACAGGGGGCTGGGGACAAAGGCAGCGTTAGAGACACACTGGGGGCACCGGGCTGCACTGGAAGGCAGGGGAGAGCAGGGGGGCCTTGAGGAAGGGGCTGTGGCAGCAATGGGGTGCAGGAGCTGCTGTGCTGCTGCCCAGAAGCACTGGGCTCTGGGCCAAGAGGCACAGCTGGGGCAGGGGCTGCATCCTGGCTCATCCAGGGGGTCCTGGGGTGACAGGGATGGGAATGCAGCAGGGCCCTGGGCAAAGGCTTCACTGGGGAGGAGCCCTGGGGCAGGGCATTGTCTGGGCTGTCAGGAGGGGTGCACTGGGCTGTGCTGGGACACACTGGGATGGCCTGGGCTGTGGTGGCCATGCAATGGGAGGGTCTGGTGCCGGCAGAACTTGTGGTACCTACCAGAGGCGTCTCCAGGACCACGACATTGTCTAAATCCAACTGCAGAGAGACCAGGAGACCTCGCTGGTCACTGGGATGCCCCCAGTGCCAGCAAGGGATAGGGGGACACCACTGTCCCCCAATTCCCTGAGGGGATGCCCTGATATGCCAGCAGCCCACTCACCTCCCGCAGATCATCTTGGGTTCCTTTCAGGAGTGCCTGGAAAGGAGAACAAAGGCTGGGTCCGGACTGGACCTTGTGGGGCTGTGGGGGGACACACGGGTGCAGGGAGCAGGGCGCAGGCAGAGGGATGGGAATTCAGGGCCTCCAAGGAGATCTGTTTGAGGTGGGGGGAGACCCAAAACCACTGATCTGGGGTCAATTGAGGGCCCAGGGGACAGGGCTGGGGGTGTGGAAGGAGCAGGGTGTGAGGTACAGGGGAGGAGAAAGGAATTGAGGTGTAGGGACATGGGAGTGCAAGGGAGGGGCTTGGTGGGGACAGAAGAATGAGGACAGGTGGGGACAAAACCAACAGTACTGGGAGATGGTGTGGGAGTGGGGAGTGAGTTAGGGAATTGTACAGGGGGACCTCTCTGCAGTGGCCAGGAAGAAAGACAAAGGATTGAGGGGGGAACATGAAAGGAAAGGCCTCCGGAAGGGTCAGTGGGAGGGCAGCTGGGGACCCTGAATGGGACACAGAGGAGGGACCAAAAGGGTGGGATGGGAGGCCAGAAAGGGCAGGATGTGGGGACAGCGTTTGGCTGGTGCCTCACCTTGGCCTGTGCCGGGGGGCACAGCAGGATGGAGAAGAGCA
Organism: Melospiza georgiana; assembly: GCF_028018845.1. Lineage (NCBI taxonomy): Eukaryota > Metazoa > Chordata > Aves > Passeriformes > Passerellidae > Melospiza > Melospiza georgiana. The sequence continues at coordinate 5,396,969 of NC_080459.1, forward strand.
GGGCCACGCTGAGCACAGCCACCTTCATCTTCCTCTGGCTCTGGGCAGCTCCGCCTGAGGCTGCAGCAGGTGAGGAGCCCCTTTATCCCTGCCGGGACTCCTCCCTGCACCCTCCCTGCCAGCCCCCAGGCCAAAGCCCGGCTTGGCACAGCCTCCAGCCCTGGCCACAAGCCCAGCCCTGGCACAGAGTCCATCCCACCCCACCTGTGGCACAGATCCAGCCCCCTTGCCCGGCATTCCTCCAGCTTCCTGCACGGGGCAGCTGGCCCTGGAAGGGCCCAGGCACCTGGGGGGCCAAAGGGGGCAGCCAGGGAGACAAAGGCACCTGGGGACCCTGTGGGGACAGCCCCCACTCCAACACAATCCATCCTCCAACAGCCCCCAGTGCCAGATCCCCCATCTCCTGCTGCCCCTGCCCTCCCAGAGCTTTCCCTGTGGGACACCCCAGAGCGGAGCCCGGCCCCAAACCCAACATGTGGGAGAACAAGGGGAACAAGGGACATGTGATCAGGTGGCTGATTGGCATCTCAGGCACTGCAGACACTGGGGAGCACTGGGCAATGCTGATCATCTGCAGACAAGGCTGAGGGCTGGGGAATGGCTCCGCAGTGACAATTCCCACATCCACACAACCCGATATCCCTTTCCCCACAGATGCCAAACCTGACCAAGCTCCATGCCCAGAGCACTGTCCAGAGGGGAATATGCCCTGCCCTGCCCCTCATCCTGTCACACCTGCAGCCACGGAGCCCCCCCAGAACACCTGGGTCATGGCCCTGGCTCTGGCCCCAGGCCAGCACTGGCCCTGAGCAGGATGTGCCCATCCCAGGGACATGGGGAAGTGGGCACCTGTCCCCAGGCAGCCACTCGGAGCTAATTGGGGTAACAGAGGTGCCCTGTGAGGAGGAGGGGTGTTGGTGCCTGCCAGCATCTCTGACAAGCCCTGTTTACCCAAGCCCTGAGGCACCAGGAGGACGTTGTGACATCTTGGGCTTCCAGGAAGGAAAATCCACAGTGAAGTGGTTCCTGAGAGCTGTCCAAAGCTGTGATTCCTGTTTGACATTCCAGGGCATTAGTGAAGGATTCTGCACATCTGTTTCCCCAGGCACAATGTGGATCCATCAGAGAAGTGTTATGACTCAGCTGGGAAAACATTTCAGGCCACTGCCTTGACTGTTTGCTCTGGAACTCACCCAAGGAGGCGCAGGGCCCAAGGGGGAAGATTTTCCTCGGGAGTTTTGCTGCTTTGTGCCCTTGGAGGAGAGATCAGAGTGTCCTCCTGGGGGATTCTTGACCAGATGGACAAGAGCTGTGACATCATTGGTGGGCTGAGGTCACCTTGGAGAGAAATTGAGGAAGTGTCTGCAGGACCCTAAGTGGTGAATGAATGGGTGAAGGAGATTCTCACTGTCCTGACCCACTATCCAGCAAAACCACAGCCAAGGGAAGAGGCCTGGTAGAATCAGGGGGGAAGCAGACCTTGTTGAGCCTGGCGCACAGTGGGCAGTGTGGGGTGATCCCCTGCTGGTGTCCCAGCTGTCAGTGCAATACCACTGCTCTGGTGGAATGGATCCTTAAGAAACAAAAGCAGTGATCAAGCTCAGGGGAGGAGGGGATCTGGTCGCACTTCTCTGGGAGTTTCTCTCCAAGGGGGGACATTCCATGAGAATGGGGATGCGGTAAAGGACAGGGCTGAGGGCAGCTGCTTCCTCTCTCTCTGGGCTTCAGTGGAGGACACTGGGAGCTGCTGCTTGGGAAAAGGAATTGGTTGCTGCAGGTGGCCAGAGCAGCTTCCCCAGGCAGGTGCTGTCAGGTGCCTGCAGCACCAAAAGCGTCTCCACTTGGGGCTGCCTTGACAACTCCCCCAGCCCAGCAGACCCTGAGCCCGCATGGTGCAATCAAAGCCTCACCAGAGGGACGAGAGGACTCCTCACATAGCAGATCCAGCCGGGTTTATTAAGGGAAAATCCAAGGGTCCAGTGAAGTGAGGGTGAAGAGGGAAACAGGAACAAGCAGGAACACAACCTCTGCTGAAGGGAACCAGAGGCGAAGAGCCAGGAGCAGGGCTGGGGCCAGCGTATATAACTGGAGGAAGGCAGGAGGGGTCAGGGTACAAACAATCAAATGTGGAAGGGAGTCAGGGTTGGGGTTAAGGTGGGGTGACACGCGATGCACCAATGGGGGGGCAGAGTGGGAGGGGTCTCTAGGGAAAAGCCAATGGAGGAACGGGAAGTACAGAACTTTCTGGAACTGGGGGACGAACAGCAGTCGATTGACAACAGCACGTTAACATTAACAAGCAAAGAAACATGGGGAATTGCGGCAGTCTCTCACCTTAACTTAAACAGTGGTGTCCTCCCATGGCATTCCAGGTTCCTCTTCTCCATGGCTGTCTCCAACATCTCCCTCTTTTTTATTTATTAAATAAACATTTCCCAGTGTTTTGTCAATTGTTTTCTTAAAACACATCAGTGCTGCTGAAACTATAACAACTATGAGAAGGACCCACAATAAACTTTTAAGAATGGGGGCCACCCACACAGGAACACTCCACTGCATGAGCTTTTTGTCCATCATGTCCACAACTTTATTTTCAGTAAGAAGAGTCTTCATTTGCTCTTGCATTGGTTTGATGTTGGCCTGGATCAATGTGCTTTTCGATGGCAGGTTAAAACAACAAAGCCCTTTGAAATCTTCATAACCATGGCCATGGGAGAGCAGCAGGAAAACGATGGCTGCTCTGTTCTGAAGGGTGGCATGTCTGGTGGTTTCCTCGTCCGCTAGAAGGTCTGATAAGGCAGTGGACGTAGCGTTGGTCTGCTTACTAAGCCAGCACTCCAGGTGAGAAAGCTCACCGAGGGCCTTTGCAGCTGCATCCCGTGGTAGAAAGATGGAAACAATGATGGTGGCAGCAGCTGTTAAGGTATTTCGGGGTGTCCTGGGAGTGGCCATCTGGTCCTCAAGTGAATCAGTTTTCGACTGTTCGAGCACTGATAGAAACATGAATGGTCAAGTTAGTTGTCATTGTAATTTTCTTCGTTTTGTCCCTATGGAAGGGTGGGTGAGGGATTGGCAGTTGGGGCAGGTGGAGAAAATTGCCTTGGCTTGGTCTCTGGAAATCTTAAATTGACGTACCAAAGCTGGAGCGTTCTGACAGAAGAATGCATGGCTTAGACAAGCCTGTTGAAAGACATGTGGTGCAGCAGGGGAAATGTGGGTGGCACTTGTTGCCATTGCTAACAAGTCTGCTCTCCGGTTGCCCTCAGTGATGTATCTTGGCAGCTCTGTGTGCGACCGGACGTGCAGGATGTGATAAGGTTGCTCTCTGTGGGAGATGAACCAAATTAATTCAGAGAGCAAGCTGTATAATTTTTTATTTTGGACTTTCTTGAGCAGGGCACACTCTGCCTGCTCTGCTATCCCGGTGACAAATGCAGAATCTGTGATTAAATTGATGTTTTGTTGGAATGTTCAAAACGCCCTCACTGCTGCAGCAAGTTCTGCAGTCTGGGGGGAACCTTCAACAACCCAGACTTCAGACTCCTCCTTCTGAGTGTGCGGGTCCCTCCAGTGAGCACTGACTTGTGAGAATTGCCTGAACCGTCAATGAACTCTGTGATAGCATTTTTGAGTGGAGTTTTACTTTTATATGATTTTGGGGACAAATGCAGTGAATCTTTACAAAGTCTGTGTTTAGGATAATGAATGGAAATTTTTCTGGGATAGCTGTCTAATGAAATTTGCGGGTGTTCATTTATTTGTAATAGAGAATCCAATTGTTCCAAAGTATAAAAGAGGTAAATGCACACCAGATCGCAAGCTGCGAGGGTCCAGAGGCGATGTCAGCCTTTAATAATAAGTTTGGCGACAAGTTCTGGTGGGGTGGTAACAGTTTTATGTGGTTGGTGCGGCAGAAAAAGCCACTCGATGATGATGAGTGGGTTTTTTGCAGTATCATCCCACTGAAAGAGCAATGCATGGGAGTTTGGGCACTTACCAAAAATACCGAGGCTGAGGGGAAGGGACCAGTCTGTCCGATGTGCCTGGCGGTGTTTGATGGCATTGGCGACTCTCTCCAAAGCCTCACAGGCTTCTGGCATTAACGAGCGTGGGGAAGTCAGGTCACCGTCTCCTCGTAGAAGGTCAAAGAGCGGTGCCAGTTCTTCTGTGCTGAGGCCCAGGAGAGGTCAGAACCACGTGATGACGCCGCACAGCTGTTGCACAGCTGCAGCTTTTTTAATGTCTGGGAGTGCTTGTTGATGGATAGAGATTGAGGCACAATGGTCCTTCCTGTGAATAAAAACCCGAGGTGCTTCCATAGGCTCAATAGCTGGATTTTTTCCTGAGCTATCTGAAACCCTGTGCTTTCGACAGCTGCGAATGAATAAAAACCCGAGGTGCTTCCATAGGCTCAATAGCTGGATTTTTTCCTGAGCTATCTGAAACCCTGTGCTTTCGACAGCTGCGACACTCTAGCTAAGTGCTGCGTCTAAGTGAGACTTGGTGGAAGCACAGATTCGTACATCATCCATACAATGTAGGTGTGAGACTCTGTCCGAAGTTTCTCTCATCTGCCTCATGATCGTCATTGGGGACCACTGAATAAAAGACCCTTGTCTGAGGTTTCTGGCCCTGTTGGAGAAAGTTACATGCCAAGGGCCCCAAGACCTGAGCACAGCTCCTGGTATTGCTAAGCTATTGTTCACAGGTATGTTGGCTGTATGCTACATTGAACCCAATGAAAGGAAGAAGGGGGCACCTTGCCTTTTTGCAACAATAGCCTTGGAAGTTGTCCCACCTCTCGGCCTGGTTGGACTTCTGAGTTTTGGGTGGTCCCCACAGAAAACCCCTCACTTGTCTTACAACTGCCATGACAGACAGACTGAGATGTAAGAAGCCTCTCCATCAAAGACCGAGACATGAAATCCCTACGTGAAAAGGCCCCCCCCCCACTCTTTCCAAGGACTGGGACTGAGGCCCCTAACCTGGGGGAGGTGTGTGGGGGAGGCAAGCTGACCAAAGAAAGATGGATGTTGCAGGTGCGAGCAGTGGACCAAGAAGATAATGGCTCTCGCCCACTGCTGAGAACATGGACTGTGTGTACCCTTCTCTAAATACCACTTTTCCCCCCCAAAATACAATAGACTACCTTTGATTCAGTTTCAAGTTTTACCCCTTCCCCCATCAAAAAAAAAGAGTATAATAAGAGTTTGGATGAACTGCAACCCTGAGATCTCCCCAGACGTGACCTGGTGAACTCCATTGGCTGGACATTGAAGGACTTCGCCGTTCTACGTTTGGTAGCTTTGTACCTTCCTTTCTCTTCCTCCCTCTTTTTCTCTTTTCCCCAATTCCTCCCCAATGCATTTTGTTGTGGTTATTCAATAATGGTACATTTGTTTTGATTATCATTGCAACCCCCTGTACCGTGTCAGTGTTTTTTGCACTCTGAGATCAACCCACGAACCATCACGAAACCCGTTCATAAGGATGGATTGTGACACTTGCATACATAATACATAAATCTTCTATCAAGCCTTAAAAATTCTCTACAAATTCATTTCCAACATTACTGGGTCTGGCACTGCCAAGATCTGGTTCTTGCTGCCACCACCAGTGCCCAGATCTGGAAATTCCCTTGTTCTGGCAGAGCCAAGTCCAGCAATTTTCTGGTAAAGAAAGCCAAAACCTGGCAATTTCCCACTGCCGGCACCTGCAGTGCCAAGATCTGGTGTTTGCTGCCACTGCCCGTACCCCAATCTGTTCATTTCTTGGTTCCACCACAGCCCAAGTGCAGCAATTTTTTGGAAAAAGAAGACAAAAGGCAGCAATTTCCTGGTGCCAAGACTGTCACCACCCAGACCTGGTGTTTGATGGCACCACCCATGCCCAGATCTGGATATTTCCCTGTGCCACCACAGCCCAAGTGCAGTAATTTGCTGGCAAAGAAAGCCAAAACCAGGCAAATACCTGGTGCCTACACTACTCTGATCTCATGTTTGCTGACACCTCCAGTGCCCAGATCCGGAATTTTTCAGATGCCTGCACAGCATAATTCCAGCAGTTTGCTGGCATGGAAAGTTCACATTTGGCAATTTTCTGGTGCCTGCACATTCCCCACCCAGATCTGGTGTGTGCTGGCAGATTGCCAGTGCCCAGATCTGGCAATTTCCTGGTGCTAGCAAAACCCAAATGCAGCAGTTTTCTGCAAAGAAAGCCAAAACCCAGCACCACCCAGATCTGCTGTGTTGGGGTTGGTTTAAAAGAAGAGGGAGACCTCAGCTTAAGGCCATGGGAAAACCCTCTTTAGTTGGGGTGAGCAGGAGCTCCCGCCCATGATCCCCTCGTTCAGTTATGCAGATTGTCACTGGCAAGTTCTGAGTTCTCTTTGCTACCATTGGTTACTTTTTACTGCAAAAATTGTAATATTCTTAATCCTTCCTTCCTCTTGGATCCTTCCCTCAGATCCCACCTTAACCCCTTGTGAAAGTCCGCCCGAAATGAACGGGTGACAGATGATTTTTTGGTGCAAAAAATAACCAACAAAGGCACAGGGGTTTTGCAGTAGCAAATCAACAAAATGCAATTTTATTGATGATAACCACAGCTGAATATGCGTTTGGTTAGGGAATCTGGGGAAGAGAAGGGTAGGACAAGGGAAAAAGGGAGGAAAGAAGGTTAGGGAAGGGGTATAGCTTCCAAAACATGATGTCTTTGGGGTCCCGCCGCTGAAACTCGCTGGTGCACGCTTTGGGGAGATCTCAGCGAACAGTGGAACCGAACCCTAAATATACTGTTCTCGGTTAGTGGAAGGGTGGCTGAAATTAGATTTCCATGGAGGGGAAAAGAATAGGAACAGGAGGAGGGAGAGAGGTTATTCCATTGTTTTCATGGCCAAATGCTCGCAGGTACGTTTACTCTGGGCAGGTTTTCCCCCCTCCCCAAGTTGGGAGGGGGTACAGTCCCAGTCTCTGGAAGGAGGTTGCCATGGGGGTGCCAAGGGGGTACCATGGGGGTGCCAATAGGGTGCCAGGGGGGTTCCTTGTCTTGTCTTGGTTCCTTGATGAGGGGATTCGCATCTCTGTTTGTCTGTCACGGTGGTTGAAGGCAGACAAGAGGGGTCTTCTCTTGGAGGGGGGAGCCACCCCAGAGGTCAGTCCAGCCAAGTCAGGAGGTAGAGAGCCATTGTTCACAAAAGGGCAGCATGCCCCTTTGAGTTCAGCATGGCATGTTCTGCAAACACCACCTGTGAACACACTGAATAAGCATGAGACTTTCTTTCCCAACTGGCTCAACAGTTTTTTAACCTTTTGGTGGTCTTTTTCTCATGACAATTGTGAGGCAAAAATGAAGGATTTTCAGATGGACTTCCATACCCCTCCCCATATATAAATGTATAAATATGCCTGCTAGACCCTGGACCCGTGCTTTTTTCTGCTTCACTCTCCGTACAGTGCACGCCATCCTGTTTGTTGTGTTTGCCTTCATTAAAGTTCTGTTTCCAGAGCACCAGATGAAAGCAGTCTCTGTCTGTAAAGTGGCCAGAGCCGGTTCTCAGGAAACCACTGGTCACCAGTCTGGATGAGGACCAGAAGGTTTCACTGGTGTTTGCTGGCACTGCCAGTGCCCAGATCTGGAAACGTCCCTGTTCTGGCACAGCCCAAGTGCAGCAATTTCCTGGCACAGAAATCCAAAACCTGGCAACTTTCTGCTACTGGCTCTGGCACCGCCCACATCTTGTGTTTGCTACGCCAGTGCCCAGATTTGGAAATTTCCCGGTGCCAGCAGAGCCCAAATCCGGCAGATTTCTGTCGCTGGCAACGACACCACCCAGATCTGGTGTTTGCTGGCAGCGCCAGTGCCCAAATCTGAAAACTTCCTGGTGCTGGCACAACCCAAGTCCAGTGATTTGCTGGTACAGAAAAGTCCAGGCATAGCCATGGAGCAGAAGGCCCCGAGAGTGCCCAAGCTGCTCTGGCTGGAGGAGGAAGAGGAAGAGGGCCCTGGAGCTGCCCCAGCACAGGAGACTGAGGAGGTGGTGCCGTTGCATCCACTGCAGGAGGGTGAGTGGCAGTGCTGGGCTGTAGGGCTGGAGCCTGCAGCCAACTTGGTGCCATGCCATGCCATGCCATGCCATGCAATGCCATTCCCTGGGGAATGTCCTGGGGAAATGCCCCTGGACAGGATGGAAGAGGGGCCGGGCAGACACCCTACAATGGCCGTGCTCCATCCCCTGGAGCATCCCGGGGCTCTCTCAGCCTAGGGAGAGCAGGGCTGGCCCGTGCTCTCCGGCCTCTCCCACAGCCCCTCATCTCTGGCTGCGCTCGCTCTTTGCCAGATGCAGCCCTGGAGCGCACACAAGAGCAGGAGTCCAGCCATGGCTGCTTCCGCAGAACAGCGCAGGTACCTGGGCCCGTCCCCACCTGAGCCGGGCCTGCTGGCACTTCCTCAGCAGGGCCCGCGCTTGGAGCAGGCCATGGATCGTCCCTCTCTTCCAGCCCTTCCTTCTGCTGCAGACACTGCTGAGGCTCCTGCGCCTTGGTCACTCAAAGACCAGCAGCACCGGCACCGAGGGCACGGCCCAGCCTGACTCCAGGCCCACCCAGCTGCGGGCAGAGCCTGCTGCCAGCTCAGCGGCCTCCGAGCTCGCAGCACCCTCTGAGCAGGACATGGCCCAGGGCAGGGCGAAGGCTGGCATGGCCCTGACTGAGGGCATGGCCACCACCCACACCCAGGCTCAGGGCATGCCAGACACTCAGGCCATGTCCACACTGACCGGGACTCCTGCACCCACTCTGGAGGTTTTCCAGAAGGGTGCTGCTTCTCCACAGCAGGTAAGCAGCCTGGGGCCAGGGCTGAACGCCTCCCAGGATCATGTGGCCCCTCGAGCTACATCCATTGGACCCCCTCAGCCTTTGAGGCCATCACAGTGGGTGGGAAGGCAAGCACTTCTTGGGGAAAGCTGGGCAAGTTGCTCCCTTGGACAGCACTCCAAGTCTTCCCCACGCTGCCTCCCCCAGGTGCAAGCCACGGTCAGGGACATTCTCCAGAGACTGGCATGCTGTGTCACCGTGGACACTGGGCAGCAAATGGAGATTCTGAGCCTGATGGAGGAACACCCTGCTCAAGTGGTGATGAGCCTCCTATGCTGTGCCCCAACGTGTGACAGGTACGGAGCACAAGTGCCTCAAGAGCTCACCGGCTCCTAGGGCCCTTTGCCCTGTCCAATGGGCTCTGCCAGACAGGCAGAGAGCTGCAGGAGTCTCGGGCCCCTCTGTTTCCTGAGCCTCTGACGTGCTCCCTCCCTGCCCCTCAGGGCACCGGGGCTCTGTCCCCCGGCCCCACACAGCTGCACAGGGCACCGTGCTGATGCACAGCTCTGGTCCCACAGAGCCGCTGCGCTGATGTGGAGAGCCATGGGCTGTCCAGAGTGGCCGCCCAGGAGGTGCTTCCAGCGCTGCTCTCTGCCATGGAGGAGCAGCTACCCTATGGCAGCTTCTCCTGCGGGGACAACGAGGCCGTCCTTGCCCTGGCTGTGAGTTTCTGGAGCTGGCCTTTGCTCGCCCTCTCAGTCACCTCTCTAGCAGCTCTCCCTGCTCTCCCCAGCCTGGGCTGAGAGCTGGCCTAGGGGCAGGCTCAGGGGCAGCAGGCTGCGTGCTCCCCCTGCGTCTCCCCTCGGCCCTGCCTCATGAACACCTCGGCACTGAGCACTGCCTTGGGGTAGGCAAGTGCTGCTTGTCTTGCCAAAGGGCTGCTTTGTCTCTTGCAGGCAACTCTGGTGCTGTGGAGGATTGCCCCCATGTGCGAGTGGCACTGTACCATTTGCTTCATTCTCCCCAACTGTTTGTGGCTCTGTTCTTGCAAATTGTCACCGCCACAGAGCAGATGCCAGGGGACGTTGAAACCTGGAGATTCTGGAGAGCGTGCCGGGAGGAGCACGGCCTTCCCTGCCACCCCCACAGGTGCCAGTCGCCCTGTCCTTCCCACGCCCTTGCAGCCAGGGCCAGCGCTCCCAGAGTGACCTGGCCTTTGCTCGGCACACAGGTTTGCAGTGCAGACCATGAGGGCTCTGCTCTCCCGACTGGGCTTTGGCAAGAATCTGCTGGCTCTGGAGCACAAGCAGCTCTGGGACACCCTGCTCTGTGCTGACACCCAGCACTATGCAGCGGGTCTGCTGGCCAGGGGGGATCCCCTACTCCTGCCACCACCACCAGCATTTGTGCCCCCTGCCTGGAATGCCCCACACAGTCCCCAGGGCTGTAAGCAAGAGGGCCTTGTCAGTGAGGGAGGGCCGAGCAGACTGGGAAAGGCTGGGAGAGGAGGATTCCCAGCAGCAGCTGCCTCCCAAGGGGCCCATGTGCCCTTGCAGAGTGCTGGGGAAAGATCAGACCTCTGTGAGACCATGCCTGGGAGAGGTCTGCCCGCCCAGCTCAGGGCCTTGGTGCCTTTTTCCCCTGGAAGGGAGAGGCGCTGTGGCTTGAGCCCCTTTTGTCTCCACATGGCCTCACACCTGCTCAGCCATCTCATGGGGAAGCAGCCCTGCTGGCATCTGCCTGCCCTGGCCTTCTTTGTGGAGGTGAGTCTGATGGCCAGCGCTGCCTGGCTGAGCTGCCTCCCAGCTCTCGGGCCTCTCATAGCTGCAGCTGCCTGGGACGGTGCCCACGCCCTGTGCTGCTGCCTTGGCCCGGCCCTGTGTGGCTCCGGGCTACTGCCAGCGAGGTCCCTGTCACTGCCCTCCTGTGCCTTTCAGCTCCTGGAGTGTCTGGACCTGAGCAAACACGGTCCCAGTGCCCTGCTGGTGGTATCCAGGCACCTGCCGAGCCAGTGCAGGGACAGGCTGCGCCTGGCACTCAGAGGCCTCGTGGTGCTCAGCAAGGAGCCCTCGCTGGTGAGAACGGGGCAGTGGCTGAAGCCACGCTGGCAGTGTGGGACTGGGTAACGCAGACCTCTGGGCTTGGCTGGGCTTTGGCAGCAGAGGCAGCTGCTCCCAGCTCTCCTGCCTCCTGCTTCAGCTGCCCCAGTGCCCCAAGCAGCTGTTGGTGCTGCGGCCATTCACGGCTTCACAGCACAGCCTGGTCTTACACACAGGGAGGAGGAATACGCGGCCTGTATCAACACTTGGTGCAGCAGCTGGCTGATCCAGATGCAGAGGTGGTCCAGATGAGCCTCTGTGTGCTCACACGTATGCTCCAGGACAAAGACCTCCTGCTACCCAGCGTCACCGCCCTGAAGCTGGCTGAGTCCCTCCTGCCACACTTTGAGAACTGTGCTCTGTAAGGCTCTGTGCTCCCAGCCAAGAGGACTGGACATTGCCTGGAAACTTTGTGCTCTGTGCAGTTCTGAGCCTTTGCCCCAATGGGCCCAGAGTAGTTGGTGATTAGGACTTTTCCTTTCCCTCCAGGACAACAGCCACGTGCAGCTGCTCTACATTCAGCTCTTCTGCAAGGTGATGGAGCTGGTAGGGGAAGAGGGGGAAGAGCTTCTCACAACAATCGTGACCCGGAGTCTGCTCCCTCTATTCTTGCGCTGGCACGATGAGAACCTGCACGTGGCCGAGGTGAGGTTTTGTGCGATGCTGTTGCATCCCTGGCAGGGGGCTCAGCCGCCTCCTGCCCTGGCACCTGCCGGACTCCAGCCTCCCCTGGCTGTGGTGCAGGGACACAGGTCCTGTGCCCTGGGCTCTGGTACCACCTGCAGCTCTCTGCTGCTCTCCAGGCCTCTTTCCAAGCCCTGCTTTGTGCGGCACGCTTCCTGAGGAGGAGGGACCTTGAGGAGCTGGTGACGAAGGCGCGGCGGATTAAGTTCGCTGAGAGCCTGGTAAGGACAGTGCAGGAGCCCGAGCCCTGCCCCTGGAGCTCGGTGTGGGGGCCTGGCAGCTGTGTCCCTGCCCAGCGCCGCAGCCGGGCCCGCCAGCCTGCGCTCCCCACGCTGCGCCCTGCCCTGGGCCGTGCGGGCCAGCTCGGCCGGTGCTGGGTGCAGGGAGCGCCCGGCCGAGGGGCAGAGCCCGCGCCGAGCCTTCTGTGTTGGTGCTCCCCGCAACTGCTGCAGGATGAGAGCCGAGCGGCCGAGCACCTGCGCTGGGCTCTGCCGCACCTGCAGAGCCCACAGAGGCCCCTGTGAGAGGCGGCCATCAGGTTCATGGGTGAGCCAGCAGCCCGGCGCCCCTCCCTGCCCCCGGCCCGGCTGCTGCCCCGGCTACAGTGAGAGCCGCGCCCAGGCCCCTGCAGCCGGCTGGGATGGCCCCGGCAGGAGGCTTTCCTTGGATTCCCTCAATCTGGTCTCTGACCTTGGCTCTGTTCCTCTCTCTTCCAGCTCTTCAAGCCCTGAAAGAAGAGGAGAGTCCATCGTGCATGAGCAAACTGCTTCAGATGACCTTTGAAAGAAGATGTGCAGGACTTTGTTCGTCTGCTGGATCAGACGTACCAGCGTCCATCGGCGATTTCCAGTGCCCATTGAAGATGGGACCGCCTGCAGAGCAGGATGGACCAGCTGCAGCTCCAGGAACAGCTCTGGCTGCTCACAGCTGAGTCTGTGTGAAGCTCCAGGAGCTCCTGCCATCTCTCTCCCTGTTGGCAGCTCCCTCCCTGCAGCCCTCAGGCCCTGCCCATCCCCTTTTCTGCCTCCCAGCTCACCCCTTTGCTTCGTTTTCCCTTAATAAACTGTTTGGGTTTTTCACTTTACCCACGTCTCCGTGGAGCTGAAGCGGCGCAAAACCTGAGCCCGGGGACGCGCAGGGCCCTGCTGCCGTTCTCCTCCGTGCACGGACAGAGAGGAACAAGGGCAGCTCAGGCTGCAAAGGTGCCTGTCCTGCTGCTCCAGCTGCCCAGCACCGTGGAGTTAAAGGTCATGCTGAACACGCTGAAGGGAGCAAGGACCCTGGGTTTTAGAAGAGCCAGCTCAAGTACGCTCTGAACCCAGCTGTGCAGGATTCCATGGCAAGCATCCACTGAGGGCAAAGGAGCTTGCAATGCCGGAAGGTTTCACAAAAAGCTTCCTGAAAGAACAGCAATGCTCCATCCCTACACAGGGACAGGAAGAGGGCAGAAGCAGAGACCACCGTGGCCTAGCAGTGAGCTCTGGGTGTGCCTAAAAGCAAATGGAGCAGCAGCAGCAGCAGCAGCTGCAGGGAGTGGCTGAGACTCGGAGGTGCGACCGTCCCAGTGGCTGCAGCGCTGTCAGTCAGTGTCTGCAGGCTCGGTGTGGTTCTGGCAACTCTGGTCTCCCCACAATGAGGAATAGCAGCCCCTGCCTCAGGCCCAGTGAGACCAGTGGGAGGAGACCCTTCCCACCTCTCTTGGGCAGGGCTGCAAAACAGCCGCTGCATCTTCCTGCCCCTCTGTTTGGGCTGTGCTGAGCCCACAGCTGGCCAGCTTGTGTCCTGCTGTCCCAGGAGCATTCTGGGCAGGCAGGAGAAGGGCTGCGTGCACGGCACAGCGTCCTGCAAGGGGCTCACCAGAGCCTCCTGCGGGAACAGGCTGCGGGGTGCAGAGGTTCTGGGACCTCACACCATAACCAATATGATCTAGTGAGGCCAAATTTATTATCCTTTAAAAGAGTATATTTAAAATAAATCTCTGCTGTCCACGCGTCTCTACCTAACACATGATTGGTTAATCCTAGGTGTTCACGCATATAAAATAGAATGCTGATTGGATCATCTGATTTTCTACGCATCTTGCTGGGGTTGTGTGGCCTACCCATGGCTCACTTTCCCAAGCTTGCTGACAAACGTGCTGAGTCCTGATGACTCTTCTTCTTGCGTCTTTTTCAAGGACACACCGAGCCCAATTCTGAATATGTCCATAATTCATTCTTTGTGAACGTGTTCTTTGTCCATTATTACAAGCAGGCTGGATTGTGCATCGGCTGAATATGGCCACTCTCTTGCAAAAACTCCTCCATTCTGTCTCTGAGCCAGCATTTGAGCCAGTTAAACAAAATCCTCCCTCTCAAGCTGTAAAGAATGTGGAATTAGAGTTGGAATGTGACCCTGAAATAGAAGCAGCTCAGCAACTAAAGTAGAAAAAAGTTAGTCCAGAAGCTATTGTAGAAGGGACTTTTCTCTCCAATGATGTAGAAGCTTTTCCTGTAGTAACTAATGCTGCAAGTAGAGTTTGAAAACCTTTTGATTGGAAGATTTTAGAAAAGTTGAGAGCTGCAATTTCACAATTTGGTTGAAAATCCCAACTTGCACAGTCACTTCTGCAGTATATTTTTCCATCTAACGCATTAATTCCAGCTGATGTGCATACCCTAATAAGACTTAGAATGCCACCCCATCAGCAGGTGATGTTTCATAAAAGCTGGGAGGAAAAGTGTGCTCAAGAAGCAGCAAGACCTAGAGTACAGGGTGATCCTCTGTATGGTTCAACAGCATAACAGTTACTTGGCAAGGGTCCTGGGCTACTGCCACTGCCCAGGCTGGGAGCATTGATCAAGTCTTACAGATGAGCCAACAACTAACATGTAGTGCTATTCTTACACTTCCAGATAAGTTACACACTATGTCTTTTACACAAATTTGTCAAAGAAAGAATGAAGACTTTGATAAATTTTTAGACAAATTGCATGAAGCTATCTATAATCATTCTGATTTAAATTCAGACACAAAGATACAATTGGATGGACTTTGGTATCATTTCTCCATTCCAAATGGCTTTCCCTTCAGTCACAAGAGAATCACAGAATCACAGAAATTTTAGGTTGGAAGAGACCTTTAAGATCATCGAGTCCAACCCATGTTCTAACACCTCAACTAGATCATGGCACCAAGTGCCACATCCAGTCTTTTTTTAAACTCTTCGAGGGATGGTGACTCTACCACCTCCCTTGGTAGATTATTCCAGTATTTGACCACTTTTTCTGTAAAATACTTCCCCCTTAATTCTAGCCTGTATCTCCCTTGGTGCAGCTTGAAACTGTGTCCTCTTGTTCTGTCTGTTGTTGCCCGGAGAAAGAGACCGACCCCCAGCTCACCACAGCCACCCTTCAGGAAGTTGAAGAGAGTGATAAGGTCACCCCTGAGTCTCCTTTTCTCTAGGCTGAACAACCCCAGCTCCCTCAGTCATTCTTCATATGGCTTGTGTTCCAAGCCCCTCACGAGCCTCGTTGCTCTCCTTTGGACACGCTCAAGTATCTCAACGTCCCTCCTAAAGTGAGGGGCCCAGAACTGCATGCAATACTCCAAGTGAGGCCTCACCAGTGCTGAGTACAGGGGCAGAATGACCTCCCTGCTCCTGATGGCCACACCGTTCCTGATACTGGCCAGGATGCCATTGGCCTTCTTGGCCACCTGGGCACACTGCTGGCTGGTGTTCAGCCGACTGTCAACCAGCACCCCCAGGTCCCTTTCCACCTGAGCACTGTCCAGCCACACCGTCCCCAGCTTATATCGGTGCAGGGGGTTATTGTGGCCAAAGTGCAGGACTCGGCACTTGGACTTATTGAAATTCATCCCATTACATTCTGCCCATCCATCCAACCGTTCCAAGTCCCTCTGCAAAGCCCTACGTCCCTCTAAGAGATCAACACACATTCCCAGCTTAGTGTCATCTGCAAATTTGCTAATAAAGGACTCTAAACCCTCATCCATGTCACCAATAAAAATATTAAACAGAACTGGCCCCAGCACAGACCCCTGAGGGACACCACTGGTGACTGGTCGCCAGCTGGATGCAACACCATTCACCACCACTCTCTGGGCCCGGCCATGCAGCCAGTTCTGAACCCAGCAAAGAGTGCTCCTGTCCAAGCCACGGCCTGTGATGTTGTCTAGGAGTATGCTATGGGAGACAGTGTCAAAGGCCTTGCTGAAATCCAAGTAAACAACATCTACAGCCTTCCCTGCATCCGCTAGGCGGGTTACCTGGTCATAAAAGGTGACCAGGTTGGTCAAACATGACCTACCCCTCCTAAATCCATGCTGGCTGGGTCTGATACCCTGGCCATCTTGTAAATTTTGCGTGATGGCGCTTAATATAAACTGTTCCATTATTTTGCCAGGTACTGAGGTCAGGCTGACTGGTCTATAATTACCAGGATCTTCCTTTGCACCTTTTTTGTGAATGGGTATCACATTGGCCAGCTTCCAGTCATCCGGAACCTCACCAGTGAGCCATGACTGTTGGTAAATGATGGAGAGTGGCTTTGCAAGCTGGTTTGCCAGCTCTCTCATTACCCTGGGGTGGATCCCATCTGGTCCCATAGATGTATGAATATCCAAGCATTTCAGTAGTTCTATGACTGCCTCCTCTTGGATAATGGGGGAACCATTCTACTCCTTGTCACCATCAACCAGCCCAGACGGGCAGGTGTCTTGAGGGCAAGTCATCTTCCCACTAAAAACTGAGGCAAAATAGGCATTAAGCACTTCTGCCTTGGCTTCCATCTCTTCCAAAAATTGCCTGCTGAAACTCTTCTGCTCCCATCCAAATCAGTTCACTACTCCAGCATAACCCTTGAAGCACGGACAGATGACTCTTCAACTAATTATAGTTGAAAAGAAGGGTATTTATTGCAGTGCTAGACACATGTGAACTAGTTTCCAAAGACATGTGCAAGGAATTGCAGACTCCTGCTCTCTATTTCTACAGAAAAGATTTTACATTAGGTTTCTATGGACCCATAATACATGATTATTACCTGCCTGCTTCGCATTTTTATCAGCTGAATATCTATTACAGCTACGCAATTGTATTCCCTTAACTGGGTCGGTGGGATTTTGAAATGAGGGAGTGGTTGTATGGGAGGAAGAAAGCCGTCTTCCTCATGGTGAACTCTTCTCTCATGGCCAGTTGGCAAGACCTTTTGACCTGCTGCTCATGGTCCAAGCCTCTCCTAACTGTTCAATTATTCTTAAGGCAAGGTATTTCTATGGTCTCAGCTTCTTCACAATTGCTTCCTCTATCCCTGTCACTCCTAGCTTTATGTTCCTAATATATTTGGTACTCTTTACCTAAGGTATGTGATTTCTGCTAGCTGTATTACTAACTTAGCTTCTTACCTCATTTGAAAATCTTAACTAAAATATGCAGTCTTCTACTATCCCAATTCTATTCCCAGCTGGCCCCTCGACCCATCTGCACTTTTCAATTATCCTCATTACATTTTCAGCTAAGCCCTTGACTCACCTCAGGCACATCCCCCAACTGCCTATCTCCCAGCAGCTCAGAGCTGCATTGCACAGCGCTTGCTGTGCACCACAGAGCACAAAGCAGGCTGGCCTGGTGGGCCTGAATATTTCTGCCAAACATTCTGCATCTCACACCTTTGCTCTGGCTCAGTGCAGAACAGCAGGATTGCAGGCGCTTCCTCCCAGAGCTGCGTGAGGTGCTTGGCTCCTGCCAAGCTGTCCCTGCCTCATGCTGGCCTCGCTTCCCTGGCTCAAGTGCCGGGCCTGAAGGAGCTGCCCTGTGCTCCAGCCTGCTGAGCAGCCCGGCTCCCTGCCCCGGTGCCCAGAGTGCTGCACACACTGCTGGCCTTTGCCAGGAGGTGCAGGGCAGCCGGCAGAAGAGGAGGAATCCTCAGCCAGCCCAGCGGCCCGCGGCTGCCCTTGGCCTTTCTCTGCTCCTGGGCACACTCCAGACGGCCATGGCCTCCAGGCTGGGCTGTGCCCAGCACGGCTGCGCTTCCCCTCAGCAGCAGCCAGCTGCCACCTGGGCTCTGAGAGCAGAGGATTCGCCCGCTCCCAGCAAGAGGCACCCAGGGCCCGGCTGCTGCCTCTTGCATCTCCAAGGGCCTCCTTCCAGCCTGCCTCTGCCGGGGCTCAGGCTGCTCCGGCCTCTGCCGGGGCTCTGCTGGGGCTCCAGCCCGGGCAAGGCCGGGCCCGCTCTCACCTCACAGGCGCTGACAGCTCTGCGCCACAGGAGACCTTCCCGAGCACCCTCTCTGATCTTTCTGCTTTCTCACTTGAGCAAGGCTCTCCTCCAGCCAAAGAGATTATTGCATTTAGGGATGCAAATCCAAGTGGCAGGAACCCCATTGCTCTCCAGTCACAGCTGAAGGCCTGCATCTGCACAAGATGTTTGGGCTGCCTCATTCTTCCTTTGGTTTTGCCTTCAAATGTCATTGCCCTTTCTGCCTCAACCAGAAATACCACAGCTGTGCCATAACCAGCCAGTGGGTCATATTCCAAAGGCAGTGCGGTCTGGAGAGGATGAATGATATGAAGTCCCCTCCTCACTTATGAAACCATACAAAAGAAGCCATATGTGTGACTTAGCACCAATAAAAAAACAATTGGTAATTCAGAAGGAAATGTTGAATTTTCTGAAGGGGTCAGAAGGAGGAGAATCTTCCAAATGAGTTGATGTTTCAGAAACTTTATTAATTACAACTCTAATCTATAACTGTATGCTACAAATCTCTTTAGCAACCCTACTCTACAATCCTACTCTAAATTGGTAACAGAGATAACATCTTGACATGATTGCTATGTTCTAGTCTCCCAGGCTTAGGCTTTGGTTTAGGCTTAGGCTTAGGTTTTGGCTTAGGCTTAGGCTTAGGTTTAGGCTTAGGCTTAGGGTTGGGGTTGGGGTTAGGGTAAGGGTTAGAGATAGGGATAGGGTTAGGGTTTGGGTTTGGGTTAGCATTTAAGGTTAGGGTTAGGGTTTAGGGTTAGGGTTTAGGGCTAGGGTTTAGGGTTAGGGTTATTCGTCTTCTTCACTGAGTTGATGACTTGTGCCAGGATGAATGGTGGCTTGGCTGAAGTTACAAATGGATGCTGTCCACCAGAAAAAAAAAAATAAAACAAAGAACACTGAACCATTACTTTCCAAGCTCATTGCCTCAGGGACTCAATCAGGATACATCAAGTTCCTGGAAAGACCCAGAAAGAGGAGCAAAGGGACCATCTGCTCCCCAGTCATCCCCAATGTGCAAGACCTTGCCATCACAGGCAAACCTGGCCCAGAATCCCACTCATCTGTTTATTGTGATGTCTTCATCATGCTGGGATTTTTGCCCTGCCAGTGCTCTAGAAATGGCGCTTTCTGTCCCTGGGTCTTCTTCCTTTCAGGAAACTCCAGTGACTCACATAGGTCCCTGCCTTTGAAAGACAGGCACTGTCCTGATTCCCACAGGCACAGAAAGCAGTGTCTACCTTTCCATGCCCTGTCTCTCGTGTGCTGGATGGCACCTTCCTTCCCAGCAGGTCCAGCCCAGTGGCACTGGGCCCTGCAGTTCCCTCTCTGCCACACAGCCTGGCAGTAACCCTGGCACAGTTCCCGTCTGCTTGAGCGTGCCAGGCAGCAGATGGGGCTGGGACAAGTCCCTCCCAGCTGTCCCTGTTTGTGTGGCAGAAACCTCTGAGGGTGGACTGGGGGGCACAAATCAGGGCCCCTCAGAGGCTCACAGCGAGCCCCCCACAGCCCCTAGGCCACAGCCAAATCTCTGACCCCTAGGCTGGGACTGGCTTCCTTGGGTTCCTCCACCACCATTTCATGTCTCTGTACCCTGCATTGCTCTACTTCAATTCTTTTGCCATTAGATAAAGCTGAACACTCCACCAAATCACAAAAGAGGGCAACAGAAACAGTCAGAGGACAGAGCACCTCTCCTGTCAGGAAATGCAGAGGGAGCTGGAGTTATTCAGTTTTGTGAAGGACAGGCCCCAGGGAGACTTTATTGCCACTTTCCAAGACTTCACAGTGGCTTTGAAGAAAGTGGGGGACATCTTTTTTAACAGGGCCAGTTACAATAGGATATGGACAAATATTTTTAAACACAAAGGGCATCTAATCAGAGTAGGTCGAAGGAAGAACTTGTTTACTCGGAGCATGGTGCCACCCTGGCACAGCTTGCCCCAAGAGCTTGTAGGAGCTCCATCCCTGCAACCATTCCGGCTCGGGTGGCAAAGGGCTCTGAGCAACCTGATCTCTTTAAAGATGTCCCTGCTCTTTGCAGGACACTTGCACCTGAGGACATTTACAGGGCCCTGCCACCCCAGCCCAGTCTAGGATTCCTCACCATTTTCATTTGAAGAGCAGCAAGAGTGGAGGTGAGGACGAAGGGGGCTCATCTGCTGCCTTGGACTTGAGTGGAAGAGGAGCCCATCCCTCAGAGCCTGTTTCACCTGCAGCCCCTTCACATTTTACCTGCAGGAGCTCCTTAGCAGTCCAGCGCCGCTCCTCGTCTGTCTGCAGGCAGCAGCTCAGGAAGTCACGCAGCAAAGCCGAGAGGAGCTTGGGCTGCCGCAGCTGTGGAGTCCCTACTGTGGCTATCAGGTGTGTAGCCTGGAGAAGAAGGAGACACCAGGCTCCACCTCCTGCTTTCACATCTCTAAGGTTCTCCCAGATCCCTTTGTTTAACCTCTGTTCTTCAGTGGCAGTTTCTGCCCTGGCACAGACCCAGAGATGACTTTCCTTTACCAACCAAAAACCCAAACCCCGATGCAGCCACAGCTTTTCCACCATCCTGCACATCTTGCCTTGGCAGCTGATTTCATTGCCTGACCTAGTTAGTGGGAACTACATCAGAAAAAGGACATTTGCTTCTCTGAGGATTCATGCCAGCTTGAAATGGTTTTTGGAAGAGGGACTTTGCTATACTAACTAATTTCAAGGGTTAGTACATCAAAGGCATCTCTGCAGTGCTTGTTGGTCCTTTAAGCACACGTGCCCTAGAACAAAACTCATCAAGCTTTTTGTGCTGTTCTTGAAAACAATGGGAATTGGAAGAAAAGAAAGGAAATCCATCAGTTAATACCCAGGTAGGAAAACAAACATTTACAATCTCCTCTTTAACACAGACACATTAGGTTGCCTGCACAAATGTATTGGGATGAAAATGCCTGCTTGGACACACAGGAGCCAACTGCAGCTCTGTCTCTCAGCAGTCTGAAAATTTCAGCTTCCCATTTTTGCAGCAAAAGAAAAATTGTCTAGGTCAGAAGAAGGAGAGGTTCCATCCCTATGATCACCCTCTAGTCATTTGGCTGCTCAAGTCAATGCATGAATGGTAGGCCCATCCCAGAAAGTGCCAGGAAACAAACAGGAGGTTTTGGCAGGCTCTCTGCATCACCAGGCTCTGGCTTGGTGACGTGCAGAATGTGGCTTGGGCTAGGAGAGAAACACGGTCACTGAGTGTTTCAGCAGCACTGCACAAGAAGCAGAAGAGACTCTGTGGCATTTACACCCTCATGCCCATGTTTCCCAGTGAGAAGAAACTGCACACAGGGTTAGGTTCCTCTCTAAAGACCACGGTTTTAGAAACTTTGTTGGGTTTGGGTTTCCTTCCTTCATTTCTGGAAAGATAACAACAGTTGTAAGATGCTTTTTACCTGTTATTAAGGCCGTCTACACAGACAAAAGAACTGGAACCACTAACCCAAAGGAAAGTGTTGAGTGAGAATGGAGTTTGTTTGGCGTTTGTTTGCATGTGGTAAGGCTTGAATTCCCCCACTGATGCAGCCAAAAGTCCAGCAGATGCTGATGTGTTGCAGGGACATTTGTAGGAGGGGACCTTGGTGGAAGTAGTTCCAGCAGATGGCAATGGGATTTTGTCCAGTGGCACACAGGACATGGGACAGGTGAGAAAGACGGTGGGATCAGTGAGTATTTGCTCCTTACCGTGCCAGAACTTTCACTCAAGTAAGGAGGTTCTTGTTCTATCATTTCAATGTCCACAATTCCAAAAGACCATATGTCCACTTTGGGGCCATATGGTTGACCTGTCACCACTTCAGGCGCCATCCACCAAGGAGTCCCAGTTAGCAAGCACCGTCTGCTCTGCTCAGGGCTGAGCTGAGTAGCGAGGCCAAAATCAGCTGAGGAGAAAATAAAGTACTGGTTTTATCTGAATTCTGTGCAATTAGGAAAGCAAGCAAAAGAATTCCCCAGTGGAAGTTTGTAAATGTGCTGTTGAATCTTCTGGCATTGGTGACTTTAAAAATCCCCCCATTTTTTACACTGCCTCTAGCAGTGGCTTTTGTTCTTTGGAAACTTTAGACTTGCAACTCCCTCCCTCTGGAAGGGACCCACACAGAGCAAGGCCACTCTTGACTGCTTGTGGCTCCTTCTACCTCTGTGCACGTTGCAACTGTGCCTCCAGCTCGCAGCAGGGGTCCCTGCACTGCCACCAGCACCATTTCTGGGGAGCTGGCAGTCACGCCAAGCAGCCCCACACCCACATCCCTGGAAAGCTGCACCTCACCAAGAATATACTGACCCAGTTTGACAGAGCCGTCGGTTCTGAGAAGGATGTTGTCACTCTTCACATCTTGATGGATCACATCGTTTGAATGAAGAAAATCCAGTCCTTGCAGGCACTGAGGGAGAAAACAGAAACAGAAGGGCAAAAATGAGTGATGTGATTTCATCACACAAGAAAGGAAACAAAGAATCTAAAAGATTCCCTCTCCAGGGGAATGGGGAGTAATGGCAGAACAGTAATGGCCACTGAGAGGAAGAGCTTGCTGCTCCAACACTTGCAGAGCAGGACCTTTCTGAGGAAAGGCATGTCAGCTTTTGAAAGTGCAACAGCACCTGCTGTTGTAGGCTGTCCCCTGCCAACCAGCCAGGATGACTCCTGCTGCAGCGCATGTGCTCAGAAGCAAAGAGCATTCTGGCTGCACTCCTATCCTTTTTAGCTGAGCACTGAGAGAAACGAGTCTCTCTCTTCTTTCTTTGCTGTTTGTTTCAAATCCTGCCACCAGCACCTTTGCTTTTACAGGCAAGGAATGCAGTGAAGACAGACTCCAGGCAAACATTTAGAGAGGCAGGGTGGAGAACAGCAAATACAAATACAAGAGACAGAGCAAGAATACAACAGCAGGACATAAGAGTACTGGCACTGAGTACAGGGAGTGCAGGGGCACTGGCAACCCTTTCACTTGAGATGCTTTTACTTGCCCATAGCATACCAGCAACACAGAAACAAAGCTTGGCACAGGAAACCTCTCCTGTTCTGAGCCCCTGTTTCCCAGACAATCCTGCCCAAGCCCTTGGAAACACAGCTGGGATTGCTGACCTCCTGACTGATGGCTGCCATCTCATCTTCAGACAGGCAGGTCTGGCTGACGATGTCGCTCAGGACACCTCCATCCATGTACTCTATAACCAGCAAGAGTGCCTCGCCCAGAAGGTAGGCTGAAAGAAGGAAACAAGGGGGTAGAGATGAACATGCATGGCTATGTTGATTTTTTGCTTCTAGGTTTCTTATTTCCAGATGCCTTTGTGACAAGGACAGAATCAAAGGAATAGACATTCCCTCTTGGCTGTGCATTGTTTGCAATCTGTGCAGTCTCAAGGAGAAAGACACATCTGTGAAAAAGGAGATGTCTTAGATGGGCAGCAAATGAAAAGTGCAGTTTAGAAACAGCCCAGATAAAAAACATGTCAGGCATGGTGTTTCTGGAAAGAGGCACCTAGTCTTCCTGGCATGCATAGCAATGGCAAAGAGGGGCAACAATCCAAGGGAAATCAACTTTAGGATGTTTCATCTGCACTTAAGAAACTTTAAAAAATCAATCCCAAATAAATGTGGAGGCAGTGAACTTTGAGGCTATTGAGTTAGGAAGATACAGCTGATCCAGGTTTTGAATAATTTTGGAGTAATTATCAAACTAGGTGTGCCAGGGAAGAGTCATGCAGACAAGATGCACTCTCTTCTCATCCATTGGAGATGAGTAGAGAAATATGAATAAATAAAAATTAACAGCTTTACTTGCTGCCACTGACCAAAGTGGGTTTTTAACCTCTCATGTTTGCTTTATGTAAACACACATCCATGGGATAAGACCATGACCTCTCACCTGTCTAAATAATTCACAACATTGGGACTCCTATACCTCTTCATGATCATTATTTCATTAAAGGTTAGCTCCTTCCTCCGCACTCCTTGAAGATTTATTTTTTTTATTGCCACCTAAAATGACATTGAAATCAGTAACTTGGGAGGTTGGTGTCACGAGACCACAAGGCACATGGATGTGAGTGATTTTGCAATGACACAGCTGAGCTGTGCCAAACTGCCTTGTGATTAGGCACTGCAGTAATCAGGAACTGACATTCCAACAGCCCATTTCTCTGCTCCCTTGGGAGCCAGTTACAGGACACGTGGGGCCACTGACATTTTGCCTTGACCACTTGGTAACAACGCTGTCTCAGTTATCACCCACAAACCTCTGACCGCACTCTCTGCTGCTTTGTTTGGGACTCAGAAGAAGGAATCCATGCCTTAATACTCTGTGAATACATCTTGGGCTATGGGCAGGGCTTAGGGCTTTCAGGGACGCCTTGCAGATCTCTCCCTCGTGCAGTTCCCAAGTGCAGCACTGCAGGTGGCTAAGGAACTACCAGTAACTTTCAGATGGATTTGCTGGCAGCCAGAAATGAGAATTCAGGACTCTGAAGCTGTAGCCCCAAAGAGCAGTGAGGTGCTCGCAGGCACCACCTTTGTTTTAGCAATGGAGAGCGAGTGAGCGCGTCCTTCTCTGAAAGGAACCACTGCCCTCCGTGCCTTCCTTCTGGCACCTGAGGAGGACAAAGTCCCAAATGTGTTTTGTGGGCTGGCACCAGTCTGTGCTTCTTGTGCCTTTTCAGCACAGCTCTGCCCAAAGCTCCAGCCACAGCTCACACCAGAGGGGAAAGCCCTCGAGTGCAGCAGAGCCTGCAGGTGCTGTTGACATTTACCTCTCCTCCTGTGGCAGTGTCGAGTGCTCTGTAAACATCTCCAAACCCTCTAGAAACAAAACAGAAGCAGAGAAAGGAGAAGCTGTTTAGATCTTGCAGTGAAAGCCAGCCCACACAGGAGATCTGTGCTGGAAGTGTCAAAACCTGCAGGATGCAGGAGGGCTCTGCCAGAAGGCAGATGATGCATTTTCCTCTCAAGTGCATGGGCACTGGGCCTGTTCCTGAAGCACTGGGGCTCAATTTCTAAAGGGAGGTTAGTCTTTCCTCTTGGTTTTCACTGTCTAAACAATGTGGTTATTATCCTGACCACAGAGTGCTTCCCTCTTCAAACCAGGGGAAAGAATTGTTCCTGGGAACTGTTATCTCACAGCTTTGATAGGGCATAGGTTGCTCTTTCCGGCAAGCAAGTTTCTTCTCTTTTCATTAGTGTGCCAGTATGATTTTGAGACACACAAAAAATGCTAAAGAAATTAACACAGAACTGTCCCACACTTGAGAGACAAGGAGACCTTCCAGGTCCTGTTCCTTGATGCAGGCAAGACCTCGGTATCAAGGCATCTCTGACAATGCCTTCTGAGCCCACTCACAAATTCTGAGCAGCATTGAGAGATGGGACAATCTATCCCCAGTGTGTGAACATCTTTGCAGCTGGCCTGACTTCACACTGGATAGACATTCCACCCCAAAAACACCTGGCCCATGGTTGTACAGGAGTAACTGCTGTTGGACTCACCCGCTGCCAATATAATTCAGATGCGTGTATTTCATCAGGGGATTTTCAGTGGTGTTCACCATTCTCCCTGAGGGAAACAAAATGCAAAATGCTGACTTTAAAGCAGAGATCCCAGCTTCCAGGAGATACAAAAGGCAGCCCCAGTGCCTGGAACTCTGAGGCCTTTGTGGTCGGCTGGGTAACAACAACCACAACCAGGCAGACAGCCCTGTAGCACAAGTGGCCAGCACAGAGACTGATTTGTACAGTCTTTTGAAGAGTTCTCTTGACAGGAAACAAAGCACAGGGACATACAATCCCAGGAGAGGAGGACATCTTCCCCACCTTTCAGCAGTTTGCCAAAGGAATGCCTTCCCATTTGTCAACCAGAGCAGCTCAAGCTGTAACTGATCCTGACGGGGCTTTCAGCATCAGGACCCTGACCTGTTTGTGAGCAGGCTGAGCTCAAAGATGCCCCTCTCCCAGCTAAGGAAGGCTCCAGCCTCTGCAGTCCCTCCAGCCCTCAGGGACAGGGCAGCGACCACAACAAGGCTGGCAAAGCCCAAGCATGAGCACTGACAGGCACTGATGGGAAGAAGCCAGAGTGAGCCTGAGCCCCAGACAAGCTGTTGCCCCCATTCAGGACACAACAGGATGGGCTTTGAGATCAGCCACACCGAGGCACAGATCAGTGCCCTTTTTGTCCCAACAGGTGATGGCAGACACAGAATCCACTGGGCTCTGGTCTCAGCCCCACCAGGTCTCTTATCTGAGAGCACAGAACTGGCAGCTGTTACAGGCAAGAAGCAGATTCATTGGGTTGTGCTGCAGAATCACAAAGGGCTTGATGTGTTTTCCTAGAGACTGATCTGAGCAGGGCCTGGGCCAATGGGTAGGATTCTAAAAGTCATGGGAAAGAGTGGGAATCAGGTATGGAAAAGTGCCATGGATCTGAGGGATATACCATGGCTGGGCTGGAGGCTCTCTCCTGAGAAATGCCTGCAGTACAGTTTTATCTGATCACGCCACTTGGATGTGTCTCCTGGACACATCTTGATAAGCATAAAACTAGAAGATTAAATAAAGTCTCTGTTTTTTCTTTGGGAGCACATGGAAAATACCTCGTGCTCTCTATTTGTCCTGTAACCTGATGTTCTTTCAAAGTAGTTCTTATTGACAAAAAGATAGCATTCTCTTATTGACAAAAATATAGCATTCTCATGAAAATAAACTGCAGATGTAGTAGTGGTAACAGTAACAGTCATAAAAATGGCATCAGTAAGACGTGGGGTAGAAGGGCTCCTTCAGGATGGAGAAAAACACAACAAAAAACCCCCACCAAAAATGAACAACAAAAAAACAATCCCACATCCCCCCCCCAAAAAAAAAAATCCCCAACCAAAAAGACAAAACTCCAAAGCCAGTCCATTTCTGTGAAGTTTTTTTACTCTGATGACTGGTTGGAAGTCAGGAGTCTAAGGAGAATTTAGGAAGCTAAAAATTCTGTTCAGTTTGGCCACTAGCACACAGGACTTGCCTAGATCATTTGCTAGGTCACAGCCTTCTGCTGATCCAAGAACAATCCCTGCTTCAGCCTTTAGCAGAAAGGGAAGCTCAGGCAAACCCAAGCCAGTGCCAGGTGCCCTCAGAGGCAGCAGGAACACCCAGAGCTCTCTCACTGCCTCGGAGCACAGCACTGCCTCTGGGGAGTCCTAAATGGCCCTGTGACACCGAGCTCAGGAGGAGCATTTGGTACAGCTCTGCTGACACCTGCACACAACACACTGTCCCTCAGATAAGAAACACCCCAGACGTACCCAGCAGCTCCAGGTACTCCTCCTCAATCTCCTGTTCCCGGGATGTGCCCGAGCCTGAGTTCCCAGGTTTCACAGAAGGGCTTCCTCCAGGTGATGCTGCTGCTGCAGCAGGTTCAGAGCCCATGATGTGCTGGACCTGGAGCATTTCTGGTGGGCACTGTTCCTGTGCCTCACTCCTAACTTGGGGATCTTCATTGCCACACATTCCCTGCAAGTGTTCGCAGGCTGCCCGGTGAGATGTCAACACTTGCACCTCAAGTCAAACAGAACAAAGCAGTCAGACACTACAGCTTGTCCCTGTCGGCCAGGAGTCATCGACTGTGAGGAAAGGCAAAGAACAGATTGACAGGGGATACAACAGCTTGTTTCAATCCTCCAGCTGGGTCACCAAGTTCCACTGTAAAAACACCTCAAGAAAAAAGGAGAGCAGGAACAGGCCAGCAGGAATCAATTTGGATGACTGCTGGCCAAAAGGCCAAAGGACAAGTTTCACTGTCCAGGGCAGATGTTGAGATTCAGCACACCGGGAAATGTCCTTCAGAGTGACTGTGATACACACACGACAGCAGCATGGCACTCAGAGGCATGGCCCCACTCCCTGCTGCTCTGCACTGGAAAGGCAAGAAGGGCAGAAACCACCAGATTGGTGACTGCAGTGGCTGCATCCCTCTTTCACTCACTTGGTTTTGCAGAGACTGACGGAAGCGATTAAGTTTCTCTCTGATGATTTTAATTTCTTCCTCCAGCTGCTTATGCCTTGCCTTGATCATACTGTGAGCTATCTGAAGCTCTGCATCCAGCTGTTCCTTCATGTTCTCTAATAAACAAAAGAGAGGACATTTCATGAGTGGAGTGGCTGCCACTCTTTCATTCACCTGGTTTTGCTGATCGCCCCTCTGCTGATGGAGATTCTCCTCTTGAATTCTTCCCATGTCTTCCTTGTTCTTTCTCTTCACTGCCATGTTGTCACTCTGAGCTTCGGGCAGCTCTGCTTGTGGCTCTGCCTTGATGTTCTGTACACACAAAAGCAGAGCAAGGGACTGAGAGCTGCCATCAGGCCCAGCTTTTGTCCTCTTGCAGCCTCAAAATCACATTTATTCAGCCCCTTCTTTCTGCTTCCCTCCCCACATCTACCTCCATTGCAAACCTCCTGTCCCAGGGCTGATCTCTGCAGATTGCAAGGCTCTGTGCTTCCAGTGCCTGTTGGAGGCCTTTCCTGGCCTCCTCAGTCCCAAGAGCTCTGGTTTATGCCCCTCTTCCTGCCCTTCCCTCTGTGCCCTGGCCAGTCAGGCTTACCTGGCCATTCTCCTGTGGCTCTTCCACCTGCTGCCTGAGCTGCTCTTCCTGCTCTCGGGCTGGGAACAGCTCTCCCTGAGTCTGGCATGGCAGCTCAGATGAGGCAGTGTGCTCCTGCTCTTTCTCTAGAAGCACCTGCACAGAAAGCAAGAGAAGATGAGTTTCAACTTCCCATACGCCCTTTGTGGGTCAAGACTCAAGGACTGCTGGGCTCACACGTTCCCAAAGCACTGTGCTGCTGCTCTCCTGGGTCCTTCTCTGCCCGAGGGGAGGCACAGATTCCAAAGTGACCCTGGCCCTACAATCAGGGGCCATCTGGGACTGAAGCTCCAGCAGCCTCTCAGGCAGCTGACAGGGAAGGGGTGGCATTTCTCAAGGGTCTGGTGAGGGCCTCCCTCTGCTTCCGCCGTGTCCTGTTTGTCTTTCAGTAGTGACTGACTCGCCGCCCTGTCCCACAGCTCCATCCTGGCTCTGCAGGGGCTTCCTGGGTGAGCTCACTCCTTGTGAGAGACACTTCTGGAGTTCACCTTCTCTTCAGGCCTGCACCAGCATTCCTCCTTCCTGACATCCACACTCTTGTTAGAAAACCGGGTCATTCAGGAGATAAGGATGCATGCAAAGATCTCTGATGGAAGTCAGAGAACCTCTATGGCCATCTCAGTATATGGAGGAGGACCAAGGTGTTTCTTCTCCCTCTTTTGTCAATGGAGAATTCTGACCAGCAGTAACAGAGTTTCTCATAAGGCCCCATTAACGAATGCACTCACACAGCCCTGGGGATGCCAGTGAAGGAAACCATGTGTCATGTATGGCATGGCATGTATGACCAGAGTCACCAAACACCACCTAAACACAGAATTGTTCCACCTCTCTAGGAGAGGCAGAAGTTTAAAGAATTAACTGGAGACTTCAGGGCACAAGAGGCTGGAGGAGGAAAACAGCACTGAGGGGAAAAATCACCATCTCTGGAGGGGGAAACATCTCTGCCTACTCAGAATCGGTCAAGGGAACATGTCTCTAATCCTCTCCAGAAAGGGATGATTTAGGTGACCTTTGCGCCTCCAACTGCCTTGGACCAGAGCCAGGAAGATTCAATTATGTAAATGTTACATAATTAGATAGATAGATAGATAGACAGACAGACAGACAGACAGACAGATCCTATTACTGGAAACTCCCTTTACTGTCCTCTCTGTTGCTACAGACATCAAAATTTGGTAGCCAGTGCCCCACTCAGCTACAATCCTGAACTTGCTCTCCTGTTGCTTCAGTAACCCACACTCTTGGGGAATCTGGAGCATGTCGGTCCTTATGGAATGCAACCAGACCCAGAGCATTGCACTGGGAATAGCTCTCTTTGTGCATCTGTGCTCGGGCAAGTTCTTCTCTTGGTCTCGGCCACACTGATGGTGCTAAAGTGGCTGGAATCAGAAATGCAGCCCAGCCCCTC
Source organism: Melospiza georgiana (assembly GCF_028018845.1). Taxonomy (NCBI): domain Eukaryota; kingdom Metazoa; phylum Chordata; class Aves; order Passeriformes; family Passerellidae; genus Melospiza; species Melospiza georgiana. The sequence continues at coordinate 5,426,873 of NC_080459.1, forward strand.
CCACCTCCTCTAATCTCTGAGCACCAGCTGGAATGCAAGGGCATTGATTTCCTGCTCAATTCCCAAACACAACACACACTGATTCCCTGGGCTGCCAAAAGACATGGGAGTCATTAACCTGAAAGTTTCTGCCAGTGCTGGAAAAAGGCCAGGAAAGATTGAGAAAAAGCTCCCTGGAGAAGGAGAAATTACACAAGGCTTCTCCTTCTAGCAAACAAACAAACAAACAAACAAAATATGAAAGTGGTACCCACACCAGTGTCTAAAGCACTTGGATGCAGTGAAGGGATGTCTGGCAGGGAAACAGCCCTCGTGCTGAGCATTGGCTCTATGGATCCAAGGCAGGGATCAATGGCAGTCTGCCTGAAGGTCCCTCATGAGCCCCCATTGTCCAGGCTAAAGCTCCCTCAGCACCTCCTCCCTGGCCTTGTGCTGCACCCCTTGCCCAGCTCCCCTGTCCCTCTGTGCCCACGCTGCAGCCCCTCCATGACTTTCTGCTTCCCAGGGCCCACAGCTGCACACAGCACTCCAGCTGTGGCCGCAGCGCTGCCCAGCACAGGGCCACGCTCCCTGCCTTGCTCCTGCTGCCCCACTGCTGCTGGCACAGCCACCGTGCCCTTGGCCTTCTTGGCCCCCTGGCCCCACGCTGCCTCATCTTCAGCTGCTCACGGCCGCCAGCCCTGCGTCCTTTGGGCCCACACAGCTCCCCAGCCACAAAGGTGCCCATTGCACTTCAGATACAGCAGGCACCATTGCAAGATGGCCTTCCTGTTCTACCACCTCATGTTCCAAGTAGATATCATCAGTTTTGATGGGAATAGGATTCTAAGTCCCTCTCTTTAAATTAAAATGATCTAATTCAACTGTACAGGAAATTGCTCTTAATTAAATTTTCCCTGTCTGCTGTCGGCAAGCATCGTTCTCTTTTCAAAACTAGGTTTTTAGTTCTTCAAACCCTGAGAAGGAAATTTAAAAATATCTATGTCTGCCTTTATTATTTTTGTTACAGGCATGAATATGGTTTTTCTTTTGGCCTTCCTAGCTGGCCTTGTACAGTCTATTGCTACTGGCCAAGCTCACATCTTCCTCTACAATTCTTAAACACCAGGAACATGAAATGTTCCTTTCTCACTCACCTCAGGATCTTCAGCGCTGCTGAATACACGCTTCAGGTGTCCTGTAGTGGGAAGGGAAAATGAACCAGATGCTGTCAGAAAACTGCCTGGGGCTGCTGAATCCCACAGAACAAATCATCCCAAACAGAGATGATTTCCCATTTCACAACATCCCTCCAGGAGACACATCTCATTCACACATCCAGCAAGAGATCAGGACAATATTCTTGGCTGTGCCTACACTTTGGCCTGTTTAGCCAGTAAATGAATACAAATATGATCAAGCAAATGCAAAGTGTTTTTCTTTAACACTCAATGCTCCTGTTCTATCAAACACATAAGACAGCTTCTGAAATCTCCTTCAGGTACTCTTTTTTTTTTTTCACTCAGTGTCATGCACTAATTCTGATGAACTTGCAGGAAACCGTTGCCCAGAAAAGCTTCCCCAAAATCCCCCAGAGGTGGTGCAGTTCTATTGTGGAAGAGCACAGCAGCACTTCCTGTCAAAGGGAACAACTATTTTAGCACTCAGTAAAAGGTCAAGTTAGTCAAATCCTTTCATGACAAAATTTAAAAAGAAGGAAGCTTTCTCTGAATTCTGGGAACAACTGCAGAGTTTTTGGAAGGCCTTAAAGAAGGTCTGCCAGTCTACATTTTCAAAGGTGTCCTGCTTGTCCCAGCAACCTGAGGAAATGACAGACTCTGCTGCCACAGACTCTCCCGTGCAGGGAACGGAAGCCCTGCAGGTTCCCCTGCAAATGCTGCCCCTGTGCCTACAGACACCCCCTTTTAGCTGAACCTCTTGACAGGAGCTTTACCAAACCAGAGGCATCCTAATGCTCTTTCTCTTTCAAAATCAGAAACTCAGCCACCAAGAAAGAGCAGGAAGACATACAAAAGCCAGGTAAGGATACACCCTAACCTAAGCAGAAGGGAAGCCTCTACTTATGTGCAAAATTCTTAAAATAATAAATGGAATAAGTAATGCCATATGCAGCAAAAGCTGCAATGACCAGATGGTTAATTATTGGCATTTCTGCAATTTTTCTAAAAGCTAAAAAAACAAGCCTCTTTTCAGTGGGCAGCTGCCTACTGACAGATGCTTTGACCAGGAAGGTTCTCCTGATCTGAGCAAGGCCTAGGGCTGCTCTGACACTCAGGCCTTCTGTGCACCAAGGCAACCTTCTGATGCCACTATGACAACGTGGCAACCATGCCCTGACATCACAAAGGGACAGCTCTGTGTTGGACTGTGAGTTTATGCAAAGCAATAACCAACCTTCCCTACAGCAAACACAAAAGAGCCTGGGAAATTCTCATCTGTCACAAAGCAGAAAAAATTCCCCTCATGGGCCAAACCCTGTTGTTCAGGGGATCCAAGAGGAACTCCAGGAGGTCTCCAAGCACCTACAGCCTGTACCCCAACTGAGCACTCAGATGGGACACAAGCAAAGGAAACCAGACCAAGACAATGGCCCACAGCATTGCACGTGTGAGAAATGACTCTCACTTTTAAAATTTTAAAGGTTTAGTAAACCTTAACAAAGGACTGACTAAGGAAAAGTTGCAGCATTGGGAGTCTCTGTGATTAGCTGATGCGCTCATCTGCAAAAAGGACGCTCTGCCTTTTACACCCTCAGCCCCTCCAAAAGTTTGTCAGTCAACTCTTTCTCTGCTGTCCATTGGTGGAGATTACTTTCTTGCATCCTGACTGGAGGTCAGGTGTTGTTACACCCTGCCTGCTGGTCACAAGCCAGCCCTCCCCAAATGCCCTGACTACCCAGGCTGTTACAAGGGGGACGGGAAAGAGGACTATGACAGGATATATTACAATACAATCACTACACATTTGAACATCCACATAATGTCTACTTCTTACTTGTCAGAGCCAAATATTGCATTACTCATCCAGAACACAAAGAACCAGGAGAGAAGCCACTGTTGGCATCACAGCTGAAATGTTTCCTAACAAATCTCCCCACATATTTGCACCTTTATTGGACATGCCCAGGGCTCCGGTGTGTGTACATCTCTGCCTCTCTTCCCCTTTGGCAGCAGTCGAACTGGCAGCATCTGCCCGCCAGCAGCAGCCGCTCCAAGCTGGGAACGCCACTGGCGGTGCTGATTTCCAGAGGCTTCTGTGTGCCAGGGGAAGCCAAGGCAGGAGCGGGTTAAACGGTGCTGGTGCTGCTGCTGCTCTGTGCCAGACAGCCCCGGCTGGGCAGGGCACGGTGCCCACTGTGCTGCGGGCTCCTTCTCCTGCCACAGCTGGGCACACCTGGCAACAAGGCATGACAACCTGTGGGCAAGCCAAGGGGTTTCTGGGGCTGCACTGCTCTGCACACACCCAGCACACCTGCAGCACAGAATTTTAACCCCCAAACAGGTAAACCAAAGGAAAACAGCTGGAAAAGATTTCATTTTGACCATTCTTACCTGCTCAACAGAAGTCTTCAAAATGAATGTCACCAAGCAGGGCCCGATCCCTGCTGCCAGCTCAGGGTTAGAAAAGAGGCAATCCTTGATCTCAGCACTGGGTGTGTGGGGAATCACTTCCCCAACATGTGCCCACCCAGCAATCTCACTTACTAGTTTGTTTCCATGGATCTAAGACATATTCAATACTTTGCTGAAACTCACAGGCTCAATATTCCCCCAAATTATTTGATTTACTGATTCATACTTATTGACTTATTGATACTTAAATCACTTCTCCAAATTTACTGACAAGAGAATAGGAGTGTCCTTTAAGTCCCTGCTGGTCTTTGTCACAGGTTCAGGAGGAGACCCATGCAGAAAATAACCCAGGACAAAACTGGGATTGCAAAGCAAATTCATTCTATTTGTTGGAGTAGCAAATAATACATACCAAGCCCTGGATTCCTAAAAATCTGCTGAGCAGGAGAAGGAGGTGGAGCGTGGTGCTTGGCAGCAGGGGCAGGTAGGCAGTGCACTTTCAGGACATCCCCTGGAGCAAAACCACGTGCATCTCATCCTTCTCACCCTTCCAGCTCAGAACCAGGCCTGGGATCTCCTGCTCAGGAGTGGAATTTCCCAGTTACAGCATCGGCTCACACATGGCTGGTGTGTGAGATGAGGCCATGAATCCAGGATTTAAAAGAACTGGAAGAGTTAAAATTTTAGCAGGATTTAGTTAGGGGGAAAGAGTATAGCAAGAAGAGTAGAAATAATAAGGGATAGTTAATTTTTATCAGATAAGGTAGTTAAGGCTAGGGTAATATATCACTTGCCTGTCTTTACTATGTTTAAAGAAGGGGGATGGGATGCGGATTTCTTTGTGACAAAGAAGAGGACCGTAGCCTGCACCTGGGCCCCAAAACTACAGCTATAGCCAAGGGGTGTGAAAGCCTGCCAACAGATCATAAGGAAAGAGGTCAAATTGAGGAAGTGGTCTTGGCCTTCATCTGAAGGAGACCATTCCCCACTTTAAAACCCACCAACCCATGTGATGTGAAAGAATCCGCAAATGTGAAGGAACTTTGGATTCAATTATAACACATTTTAATACAAAGGGGGTTGTTTGGGTTACCTAATGAATATGTATTAGTCATTTTGGGAATTATATCAATATGTAAGACTTTTTTAGATAAGTAGAGCGGCAGTGATTCCTCACACATGTCTTTAGGAGACAACTCCTCCTGTGCCTGGCGCTGTAATAAACATACCACCTTCTACCTTTAACTGTGGAGAGTTCTATTCCACACCTCATTTGGTGACCGCGGCAGGAACGCTTCCCTGCTCCAGCAAGAACATCCGGGCTCTGGACGTCTCTGGGCGCTGCCAGGACATTCCTTTCCTGGAGGCACCTCCGCTCTGGGCTGCTCCTCGTGGGGGACAGACAAGACTGCTGGCACTGTGGAGAAAGGAACGTTTAACTCTGTATAAAGTAACCCATAAGGCATATGCAGGGGAAGGGCTGTTCAAAAGTCACATAGAGATGTCCTGTGCACAACGTACGCCTGTACGGTTTGGGTTTGGGTCTGGCTGCTGGCAGAAAGGATTTGCTGTGTCAATAAGGACCTGCTAGGAATTTTGGGGGTGAATTGAGCAAATCCTGTTTTATTGCTCCAATTTTGCCTGTGTGTTGTAATTGTGGTTGTATTTTCAGTGTGTGAATGTTTGAGGAAGATGATGTGGGTGGATGCTGATGTGGTGGATGGCGTGTGTTGTGTTGAGAAAAGTGAGCTCTCTGTCCCCTCATAAAGAGATATTCCTTTTCCTGGTGAGCCTGTGTGTGTGGACTTTGTAATTGCAGGGGTTGGTACTCCCTGTGACACCTGGTGCCTGGGTATACAGGGGGGTTAAGTGGTTTTTCTCCCACACTGTGGTCATTTGGGACTGCACGGTTGTATTTGGGGAGATTTCAGGATTTTGTTTGCAACAAGTGCAGCAATTTATGCAGAAAACTACAGTGTGGTGATCTATTATGTTGAACTATGGCAGTTCCTTTCTACTGCCCCCCTCTCCGAGCATTTACAGTCTCCTGCCACGAGGAGGATGCTCTCTTTCCTCCCCTGGACATCCTCTGTCCTCTCCTGGACGCTCCCTTTCTCTCCTGGAGCTGTTCTCCATTAAAGCTGTGGGACTTTGGTCCTGGGAAGAGAGAACGCCTCTCGTCTTTTGCTTTTGTCCTTGTCAGTGTCACTGGGCCCAGAGCTCGCCAAACTGATTCCCCACAAGGTGAAAACTGACAAATGGCCCCATATACACAGCTCAAAAATTGGCGATATTTTTGATGGACTGGAGTGTTCGCCGCACTTTTGGAATTCCCTATTCCTACACAGGTCAGGCAATTGTTGAAAGGATGCACCACACTCTAAAACCATTCTAGGTCAACAAAAGGGGGAGTGGCCCAAGCAACACCCCAGATGAGGTTGAGCAAAGCTTTATATGTCTTTATGTTTTTAATAGCTCATTTGCAGGAACTAACCCTCCAATTTTTAGGCACTTTTCAAACAGCACACAGGCAAAATTGAAAGAAAATCCTTCAGTTTTGATCAGAAACCTTGAGTTAGGACAAATTGAAGGACCATTTTCACTAATCATTTGGGGCAAAGGGTATGCTTGTATTTGCACAGGTGGCGGACCTAAGTGGGTCCCCGTGAAAGATGTGAAACCGTCTCATACACAAGAGCGCAGCGACAATTCCACCAGCAGGGAAATGAGCACGCAGACGTGAGCCGCACGGAGAAGCTACGGTGCACGCCAGACGTCCCCCGTTCAACCTGTGAAAGCTACAATTCTGGAGTTTGATGTTGATTTTTGGGCTGTGAAAATGGTTTGTATCATAGAGCTCTTTCAGCAAAAGCGTGGTGTCCATTGTGTTCGAAAGAATTCTAAGATATCCAAATTTGTAAAAATTGAAGGTTAGAGGGACAGTTTAGTGCCCTATAGTTGGCCAGTCCCTGAACAAGTGCTAAAAGTTTTGCTTTAGAACTGAAATAGATGGGGAAGCTTTTGCCAAAAAACAGCTGAACAGGAACATGGAGCTTGATCAAATGATATACTGGCACTTGTTGGTTTTGCCTGCTTGCTTTTGCATGCATATGTGCCTGTAGATCAACAAAAATGAATGTTTGCCTTGCTTTAGCCAAGTCAGCAGGCTCAGACACCGTGTGTTTGACCAATTTGAGCCCACACAAATCCTTTGCAACCCGTTTGGTCGGTGTGCCTGTGCCAGCCAAGGAGCAGCCAATACCCAATCGTGACAAATATTGGTGTGAGGCTGCCAACGAGACCAATCCCATAACAGCTGGCATCACTGGGCCCCTGATCTTCTTAAAGCACCTTCTGAACCTCAAGAATTCAAATTCTTGGTTCATTAGTGATGGAATTTTGTGCTGAGTTTCAGTATCAGGGAGATCCACAGTTAAATGTTACTCCCCATCATCCTGAGGACAGATACTCAAGTTTGTGGTCCAATTGTACTGCCCCAGTGCCCCCTAAGGGTGAAACTGCTGATGGGTAGATGACCTAGATGAGTCCCCATGACAATTAGCAACAGAATATTGGCTCATTTGTGGAGATAGAGCCTGGCAGGACATTCCCTCCAAAATTAAAGGTGGCCCATGTAGCATCAGACAACTCACTGTGATAGCACCTATCGTTAAAAAAGCCATCAAGAGAAAACACGGAGAAAAAAATATTTGCCCATCATTATAAAGAAAACTGTAATAGCAATTTCAGACCGTAGGGCCCTGCAAAATGAGGTACATTGAATTTATTTCTACATCAACTTGCCTTGGGTGAGGCATTGAAACCATTACACCGATTGGGGTGTTGGCTGAAGAAAGAAGACAGTGCTACTTCCATTGCAATTAGTGACATGAGGACTGATGTTAGTGCTGTCAGACATACAACCTTACAGAACAGAGCAGCAATTGATTTCCTTAGCAGCCATTCCATGTGTTCAGTGTCACCCCCATGTTCAACACTGTCACTGTCAACTTTGACAGCTTTTGGACTGTGTTTGAGAAGTCAATTTTTTCTGACTGTTGAAGGGCTTTGGGGCCCAGAGTTCTTGTTAGGAACAAGGGATTAAGCGTGTGAGCCATGGAGTTGTTGAACGAGGTGTTTTGTCTAAGTGGTGAGAAGGGTTTCTTCCTTTCTGTTTCTCTTTCAAGGGGAATATTAATGTTGCCCCTGAGTCCTCAGGAGGGGAGCCTGTGGACAGAGCTGCAGCAGAGGGAGCTTTGCCTGGCACCGAGAGCTGTGGGAACAATCCCCAGGAGCCCGAGGAGCCTGGTAAGGACAGAACCCCCACTGTTTTAACCAAAGGTACATGTGCTTATAGTGATTGGATACAACTACTGTCAGTATGCTTTTGCGTTGTGTGATTGGTCAAAAATCTTATAAAGTAAGTTTTAACATTAATTTCTTTGTCTGCTGCCTGGGATGTGAGCTGGTGGCATCTTCCCGTTGTCATAACCACGTAATGAGACTGATGCTGGAAAACAAACAGCTCGAGGTGCGTCCCTCAGCAGCCCCGGCCCGCTCGTGATTTCTACATAGCCCCTGCCAGCGTCAAATGGCACGGCTTGATTTGCAGGGCAGACAGTCTTAAACATCTGCAATATCCTATCAGAGTCCTAGTTTGGCTTCAGTCAAAGAGGAGAGTGCACCTAACACTGACCACTTGTTAGGCAATATCTTCCACCTTGCCCTTGTACCCCTACAGAGAGGCTGTCTGCAAAATGCCCAGAACACCATCCAAATCTGCAGCAAGGACAGGAAAAGCAGGCAGAGTATCTTTCTGTTTTCAAGGTCCCCCTTCCCAGGCAACTTGACCCTTTCTACCTGATTCTCACTTGAGATCTACCCATGATAGAGCACTGCAGGAAAACACTTTAAAGGGTCATTAACCAGAGCCTGCTTGGAAAGCAAGGGTAGAAACTCTTTCCCTCCCTGATGGGATGCGGGCTGGCAACTGCTGCTCTGGAGATGTGCAGCTGCTCCTCTCTGGAGAGGCCATGGAAGGGCTGTCATGGTCTAGGGGAACCAGAGGAATGATGAGCTCAGGTTGGCATTTGAGCTTCATGGGAACAAGCAGAATGAAGAGCTCAGAGTGGAGATGAAATTTGCCTGTGCCTGGCTCCTCCAATGAAACCCCAAGAAGTCCAGATGAAGCAAACACCTTCTCCCAAGAAGCCAGGAAACCTCAGAATCCTGAGTACCTGCACTTAGCCTGGAAGGGCCTGGAGGCAGCTCTAAATGCTCAAGTGAGACAGCACTGAGGTCCTGGTACGAGAGCGCTGTGTAGCAGTGAGGGAAGGAAAAGGGAAGCAAAGGGAAGGCTGGGTCACAACTGGTCTTTGGGTGTGTTTCCCTTGGCAGCAACTGTACTGTCAGGGAAAACAAAAGCTCCCTGAATTGTTAAAACTGAAAACCAGGGACAAAGCCTCTCTAACTAGTCAAAGTTACAAAGTGGTATGTTCATTACGCCGGTGGGCGGCACAGGGGAGGGTCATTCCCGAAATGCGTGACCGCTGGCCGGGCTCAGCTCGGCACAGCACAGCACAGCAGGATCCAGCAGGACAGGGCAGGGCAAGGCAGGCAGGGAAGGGCAGGGCAGGTCACTGGGAGCAGCGACAGGCTCTGTCCCCACGCTGCATCCCATGCCTGGGTCACCATCGAGGACAGAGAGGAAGGACATTGCTCTGTCTTGGCTGCAGAGAGGATGCAAAGGGGGAGTTAGAAAACATTCATTTGGACTCCTTTTCAGCAGACCAGCTGGTTTTATCTCACCATGTCTGCCTGGCTTTGGCAGAGGTGGCACATTTCTACTGAACTGGAGCTACGGCAGCAGGAATGGGAAGCAATTTTGTCAGCATTGATATCAAAGCCAAAGCGCTGCCCCATGGATGGATGTTGCTTTCTTCATGGGATTTTTGGCTTAGAGTTGTAGCAAACTCACACTGGTGTCTTCCCTAATGGTGTTGCCTTTTTCTTTCCTCAGGAATCACCTCTTCTTTTTCTTCCTCCCATCTGGGGAGAGCTCCTGCAGCCAACTCTTGTCACTGTGGACTGACAAAGGAGATCTTGCAGAGGAGAGAGACTCCCTAGAGCTGCTGTGGAGAGCTGAAGGGGGAAGCTTTGTCCCTTAGTCTTGAAGTCTTGTTGGGGAGCTGCTCGTGCTCTGGGGGACGGACACCAGTGGTGTTTATCCAAGTCTTGCAGGTTCATTCCTGTAAAGAAAGAAAATATATGGATGCCAGATAGAGAAAAAAGGTATACAGGAGAGAGATGGGGAAAAGGAGAGGGGTAATAGAGAAAGGAGCCCTCCGCAGGCAGAGATCAATCTTCATGGAGGTAATGATCAGTGCTTAGTTCATTGCAAATCTCAGGGTACACTTATATGGTAATGCAGGGTTCAGCACCGGGACAATACATATAACTAGTTACAAAGTGTTATGTGTAGGACAAAGAGCTAACATATCTTTGGATAAACTGGCAAAAGCGTCAGCAGAGCATTCTGCCCCATATCTTCTCTTCACATCCTTAGAACATCTTGCTTCACATCTCCTTTCCTGGGGTACATCTTGGCAAACTTCTTTATATTGTTTGCCCAAGGGCAGCATGTTTCTGCTCTGAGGCACGTATGCAGGGTTGTGCAGCTTGCTTCCATCCAGTGTCTGCTCAAAATGCTCTCTACATTCCTGAGCTTCCTGACACACCACAGAGACTTTGGGGTTGGCACATTGGCGAACAAATTTCATTCTCGGAACTTCTTGAATTACTGCAATTACTCTTTTTTTTTTTTTTTCTTTTTGCTTTCCTCCAGAAATATTGTCATAATCTAATGCTTCCAAAGAATCTTTTCCTACTTCTTGGGGAATTCCTTTGCTCCCCTCCCAGATCAGGCCAATTCCCAGGGCGCCTTCCCAAAGTGAGCTGCAGCCCATGGCCTCCAGTCTCCAGCTGGAACAGAAGGAAGCACAGAGTTTGCTGTTGTGGGAGAGGAGCTTCTCTTTCCTGCCTGCTTTTCCTTTGGGACAGGTTGGTGTGTGCTCACTTGATAAAGGCAGATTTAAACTCTGAAGCAGCTGTGTTTCAAACTGCTCCCTTCTCCAGCTCTTCTGTGGGTATCCTTGGACAAAAGGCCTCTTGGTGGGGGGCGCCCAGTGGGCAGGTTAAGGAAGGAGGTTGATATTTAAGGGTTGTGACTGCTGAAAGCAGCTGGTTTCTGGAGGTGTCCAGAGCTGGGAGTGGCTCCTTTTCTCACCTGCCTGCAGGAAAGGAAATTGCAAAGTGGGAATTTCATTTGTGGAGATGGCCACCAGCGGTGTTTGCCAAGAGATGGGCTGACAGAGAGTCAGGTCTCATGCTAAACTGGCTGTGTGTTTGTTTTGATGGTTGAGAGGGTCAGAGATGTAGACACAGACACCAGCTGAAGGAATAATGTGATTTCCTGTAATGGAAAAGTGCAAAAAATAGTCAGGAAAGGATAAGCTAAGCAATGCACCTCAGCATTATTACAAAAGGGTGCCTCTGGTGATTAAGGAAGATCCATCACCAGGTAGCCCAATGGTTTCCCCTTCATTCAGAGCTGCACATCAGCTGGGGGAAGCTGTCCCAGCCCAGCCCTGCAGAGCCATGGCCGGGAACCGGGAAATCCTGCGGTGCCTCCACCTTTGGCGCCCACGAGGCTCCCGAGTGTGCTGTGAGAGTAGCCCGGCTCTGACAGTGCTGGGCGAGCAATGTGCCAGAGCTTCTGCTGGGGGCACAGCTGGTGTCATTCTCCTCTTGGTTTTCTCCCTGAGCCTGGCCAGGGCTCCAGGAGGAACCAAGGCCAGGTGTGGCCTTGTCCATTTTCCTCATGCAGAAAGGTGAAGATGTGTTTCACCAGTGAATGGATGCAACAATCCTTTTGATAATAACACTTGGTTAAGGAGCAGGTATATAGAACATTGGGTTGGGAAGGTCATCTAGAGGGCAGCTTTGGCTCAGGTCCTGTTGTTGAGGCTTCAGTCAGGATCTGTTGTTCAGGCCTTAATCCTTCAGTATTTTGTGGTGCAAATCACACCTGTGCAGAGCTGGAAACAAACAAGTCTGTCTTTAGCACATTTGGGACAGGGAACAAGATTAGCCCTGCAAGGCCAGGCTAGGGCCAGGAGCAGAAGGCCAGCACCCTGCTTTGCCCACAGGCAGCCCTGCAGAGCAAGCAGCCCCTCCTGCCCAGGGGCTGAGGTGCCCGAAGCTCTGCAGAGCCCGCGGGGCGCAGGGTCCTGACAGCCAGGGCAGCCCTGCTGCCTTGGAGCACAAGGAGTGTCCCAGAGAGAAGCTGCTGCCCTTTGCTTTGGAACTGTTCCTCGGAGTCTTGTCATTAATCCACAGTGTCTGATGTGTTTTCCTTTCCTCTCCCAAGTTTAACACAGCTTTCTGAGAAAACTGACTGATGTAGCTTCTGCTGCTGCTGGTGGTGGTGGTGCTTTTGTCTGCAGGTGAGGGCAGGTGATTTGGACCAAGGACGGAGTCCATTGTTAACACCCCAGCTTTGCCAAGTCAAGAAAACCATTCACAATTGGGATACCAGTGCTGAGCGGTTTTCCTAGGTTTTGGAAAGCTACCACCTTAAGAAACCCAACAGATTTTCCTCCAGGAGGACACCAGCAGTAACATGATGCCAATGTTTTCCACCCCTTTTCTGTGTCCTTTAAGAGTTCCACAGTGCCCAGCAGGAATGAAATGACCTGTGATAATGTAATTTGAGAGCTCTGTGTTGTTCGTTGCCACATGAGTGTTCATGACAAGCTGGAAACCCCACTCGTGGCTCTGTCGAGTTAAATTCATCCCAATTGTGTGCAAACAGCAGCCCCGAGATGCTGAGAAGAGCAGGCACAGTGGGTGGGTGTGCATGCACACTCCCAGAGGCTGACTGCTGTGTGTGCAGATGGTTTTGCACTGTTGTAAATCTTCACTCTCCCAAGCTGAAAGACTATTTCAAATATATATCTTAAATGAAAATATATATCAAAAAATAAAATTGTCCAAAAATACATGTGCATTAAATTTCATGCATATTATATATTTTGATTTCTATTCTATTCTATTCTATTCTATTCTATTCTATTCTATTCTATTCTATTCTATTCTATTCTATTATGAATATATGAGATCATTTTTGAAGCCATTGCTTGTGGGGGATATTAGATGATCTCCTAGTGTTTGTACATTTTTGCTTTCTGCTACTGCTGATCCTAGCAGCAACTCCCTGTCAGTTCCTCCAGGTAACTTCACACAAAGGGATTCCATCATTTCAGGGCCTGTGACAGCTTGGCACTGAAATGCCAAGTCGATTCCCAGCTCTCCAGCCTCCCTCTGGATTTTGGGGCATCTCAGCACTTGTGTCCATGGCCCTTCCTTCATCCCCAGCCTGCAGCAGCCACAGTCGCTGCTGCCTCCGCCTTGCTGCAGCTCATTTGCCAAAGTGCTGCCAAAGGCAGCAGAGCTGGCTCAGGATCCCTGCTGGCTTCTGGTCTCTGGGATGAGCTTCAGGGGGACTCTTGGAGCACTTTCCTAAAGAGCTGCCTGTGGGATGAGGGATTTGTCCTCCCCGGGTGGCTCCTGCTTGGATTCTGTGCTCGTGGAGCCCCGGAGTTTTCTCAGCAGCCTCTGCAGCGAGTTCTGAGCCAACGTGGGGCTCTGCTGCCAGCCCAAATCTGCACTTCCCCTGCCCAGCCTGAGTGCAGGTGGGGCATGTGCTGGGCATGGCCGGAGATTTGCATGGCCAGAAATCCTCCAGCATTTACATCTGCCCATGGCTTTGGGTAGCACAAATCTACACTTACTTCAGTTGAAACATTGCATTTATTGCAGATAGTTACACCCGCGCTACTAATGTACAAATACACAAACATTAACTTATGTTTAAAAATGAAATTTATTTTAAATTACAACATCTGTGCTAGCTACCAATATGGAAACACAGAAATATCAATTTATGAATAAAATCTAATTTATTCTGAGAATTGTGCTATGTAAATATATACAGATATCAACTTGAGTGAAAAAAAATTACTTTATTGCAACCGTCTGCAACAACTCACTGTTCACAAATATTGAAGTTACTGAATTGAAGTTTAACAATCAAATTTATTACATATTACTACAACTGTACAGCCCATATACAAATACAGAAACATCAATATCCCTCTCTAAAGAATCTCAGATCCAGAACTAAATAAATAGAATTTTAGAACTATACAACTCCATACATAATAAATAGAAGTAAATACATATATGGGCATAACAATATAGAGATGTAAACATGCATTACATATTTCATGACATATAACATGACAATATAATACAAACATAACAAACCTGTCTATAAATACACAAATATCAATGGACCAATAAAAAAATCCATACAACTCCAGCAATAGAAATGCACAGCTACAGAGCTGTACAAGTATGTAAACAGATGAATATACACGCATCAATATAACAATATACACACATAATATCCCTGTGCAAATATCAGTCAGTGCTTGTAAATATCCCTATACTTGTAACCATCCAAATCTAACTACACATCCATAAACAGCGCTAGATCAGGAGGGATTGCAGCCGCCGATGTTCCCAGGCTCTCGCTCGGTCTCTTCCTCCCGAGCAGAGCAGCTCTCCTGGGCAGGGACAGCAGATGGGACATCTGGCAAGCACAGGGAACACTGAGTGAGTGTGGGGACGTTTCCCTTGGCAGCAGCTGCACTTCCATCAGGGCAGAGGAAATGTCAGAGCCTCCCCAGGAGGGTCAGAAGGAAAAGCAGCCGGGCGGGCCAGGCTGCAGTGAGCTGTTCACTTCTTTCTGGCATCCCAGTTGCTCTGAGGGAACTCCCTCATGTCAGGTTATTGAACCACCTCTGCACCTATCAAGACTGTGGCCCCCAAATCAATCAGCATTTATGTCTCCAGCTGCTTGCACCAATGACAGGGAATGTCCTCTAACAGTGCTGGGGCACAAAGTTACCTTGCACAGGTCACCTGACAGGGCCTTGTTCTTTCTGTGCTTCCTGTGTTTCTCCTTACCTTCCACTTGGAATTTTTACAGCATTTCTTTTTCTTTCCCCTTGATCAGTGCTGAAATGTGTTTCTCTTCCAAGATTCAGTTTCTTCAGTGATTCTGTCAAGCCTTTCCTCAGAAGCTTTTATCATGGAATTCAGTGTCAATTTCAGCAATTTTGGTGATTTTCTGTGAGATTTATGCAAGTGTCCTGTTCATTGGGCACCATTTAGGAAGGTACAAAAGAGAACAAGGATGTTCTTTATGTCAGTTCACTAGTGGAATATTCATGGACAGAGAGAGTGATTAGCTGAATCTACATCTACTCCTACCCTGAAAGTGCAACAGGTCATTTGGGGAGAAATTACAGACCAATTTCTCCTTCTACCAGCCTGTATTCAAATGTAAAGTAAATAGAGCAGGGTGAGAATGTCAGTGTTTAGTTCTGGAAGCGCCTTATTAAGGTGTTCTTAAAGTAATGGAGATAAAATCTGGGTGGGCATTCCTAATTTCCAGCCACTCATTGTCAATTTCATTGACTCTGAAAGCAGCAGAGATGTGCACATCATACCTTATCAATCCATTTGGGGATGTTTTAGGTTCAGATTCTCTGAGGCTTTAGATTTTTAGATCTCTAGACAATGCTTCCAGGAATCTAAATAGCTTTCAGAAATTAAACTTTTCTCTTTTTTTCCTCAGGCTTTGCACTCATGTGCACCAGAGACCTTCAGTGAATGGATTCCACTCTAATCCATCTCCAAGCTGAATCTCCCAGCTGTGTTCACACTGGTGGTTCGTGTGTCTCTTCTGCACAGTGCAATTTTAAAATCTTAGTTCCTTATAATCTCTGCCCTTCCTTTTCTGTTTTAATTTGCAAATGCACGCAGATGTATCAGAAATGATACACCAAATTTCTGATGCATCAGTTCCTGTCTAGCAATTTCATTTTATCCTGTTCTGATGTTATGCTAGCCTTATATGTTTTACTCTAAGTGGACTCCTGTTTTCTTGCATGTGGAAGTTTTACAATGCAATGCTCTCATTCACCTGCTTTCATGAAACCCTTCATTAACATTAGCACAAGTAACTGTGTGATTCCCTTCTGCTTTGTAGAAGATTTGGGAAACTCAAGTCCTGCTCAGCTACAGAAAAACATACATGGTGCTTGGTAATGCCCCTAAGATCTTAAGTTAATGGTAAACAACTGCAGCGTATTAATTTCACAGAAATTGGGAGAAAAGACATTGCAAATATTGAGGAATATAGTGCAATATTGATGGGCATCCCTCAGTTATCCAGACAGACGGATGTCACTGGCAAAATTCCCTCTTTTCCAAAGGTTTTCATTTGCTTTGGCTATGCTTCGTATGGCTGCAGGTCACATTTCCCTTGATTTAAGGAAGTATCTTGGCAGGTATTCTTGGTGGTATATCTTGCTAATTCTGCCCTTGGAGGAATTACTCAGTTCTGCAGTCCTTATTACATGCCCTGTTCTAAAAGACGTCTATGCTATTTTCCCTCTCTCTGTGTTTTCACACTTGTTCAACTAGGTTTTCTTTCTTAGAATATTAATCACAACATCCCAAAGGATTAAAAAATGCTTAGGTATTTTTTCCCTTAGTATTTACTAAAGAAAAATAATATTAAATAAAACCTGTATGCATGTAAATCTGGGTGTAAAATACAAACAGAAATTAACTTGAGAGTTCTCCCAAAAATCTTAAGAAAAAAAACCCATGTATTCTATAAAGCCCAGAGTATTCATCTACAGCATACAAAAATGGGCATGTTCTAGTAGAGAAAATTTGTGGAACGCATCTGCACAGAATTCTATGCTTTCAAGCTTTTTCCCTTCAGGGGCAGTGCCATTCTCTGAACTGTAATGCTCTGAGCATGTTCTGCTCACCACGGCAGCTTTCTGCTCTCCCCTGGTACAGATCATCCTCCCAGCAAAGGGGGAGTGCAGCCACCACAACTCGCAGCACCTTCCCACACAGCAAGAACCTGAAGGACAGAGATGGCTTTCACCAGCTGCTGTGGGTTCTAATAGTGCCACCTCTCAGCTGCCGAAAGCCTGAATTTCTGTGTTGCACTGGGTTAGTTTATTGAGTCAAATGTTCTGTTATATAGTGGTATGTTCAAGTGTTCCCCGAGTTATTACAGTTAGTCTCTCCCCTATGTTACACCCTCCTACCCAAGTGTCCCTCAAGGAATCCCCTCCCTCCTTACCAGATTTTTCCCTGTCTATCAAGACAACCCAGCCCCTTTGCCCCATCCCTCAGCCCAAACCCTACCCTTTGTTCCAGAAAGTTCCCTGTCCCTCACCCCAAGATCCAATCCCTATCCCAGTGCTCAGTCTTCCCCTTGTTCTGATTTGTTGTAGCCCTCAAAACCGCACCCCAAGAGTCGCTTATTGGTTACTATATGGTGTCCACCCCGTGTTTTTAAAGATTTTAAAAACCTGTGCAGAGGAGTGCTGGGTGTTCTTTCAACATCTGTTCCCTTTGGGAGTTCTGTCCTGTGAACCTTTTCCCCGCCTCTCCTGATGAATTTGCTGCACTTTACACCGCAGAAGAGCCTCCTCTGCTTCCTTCACTCGGCCCTCCAGGGGTCTCTACTGCTGGGCATTTGGCCTAGACGTTCTGGCTCAGGCAAACCCTAACCTAGCCAGTTCCCCACTCTTGCCATTGTCCCTGGAGCATCACAGCCCTAGCCAGGGCTGCCGAGGGCAGTGACAGTGACCCATGCCCTGGCATGTCACAGCCCCCAGAGCCACACCTGCCAGGCCACAAGCCCCAGCCCTGCTCCCCACTGCGGCCTCAGGGGCTCCTGGGCATCCTCACCCTGAATGCAAAGGCAGCCTCAGGAGCCCCCAGGGCGCTCTGGATCCAGGCTGCAGACACACTAAAGCCAGCACTGAAAGGGACATGGATGGGGACTGCAGCTGGATCTTGCAGTGCTCACCGCTCCTGACTGCTCTGTAACTGAACCCAAACCTTATTGGCAGCACTTTGAGCACATTGACCCTGCTCGCCCCTCCTGGAACGTGGTGTTCTCACATCATACAGCAGCCCTTTGCAGGGAGTGACCAGCTCCCACTGCTCTGCTACCCTGGCCTTACTTTCTGTTTGCCAGCAATGAACTTAACAGATACACTCCTGAGAAACCTAGCACAACATTTGCCTCTCAGGAGCTCTGTGGCAAAAAACCTGCACTAATCCCTAGTTTTTGCACAGAGAAGGAGATCCTGACATAAGACACAGGCACAGGCAGGGCTCTGGCATAGGAATTCCTGAGCCACAGGATTCCACCCATTGTTGTTCCTAGCTGCTTTGCTGATATTTTAGAGCCAGTTCTGGACAGGGGCTGCTGCTGCCAGGGTAGGAAAATTTGGAGAAAAAAAGGTGCAGGAGACAACCAAAAAAAACCAAGGGGGGAAACCCTTAGGAACACAGAGCACAACAGAAGTCCTTGGAGATGGGTCAATAGAAAATGCCAGCAGCAGTGAGCAGAGCCCGAGGTTGCTCACTGCCACCCCAGGGGCTCCTCAGTCCCCTGCTGGTTTGTGTCTGATGCAGTCCTGCCTGGAAAGGGCTCCAGGCTCTGGTGTTCCCAGCTTGCTCCGGGCTACATTCTTAGCAGCACTGACAGAAGAGGTGAAACAAAGGGCCATGTTCTGTCCTGCCTGCAAACTCTTCTCCTTCAGTGCCTCTGCCAGAGATCATCCCTCTGTCAGCTTGGCACTGAGCCTGCTGCATCCTCGTCCCTGTCCCTTGCATCAGCTCCTGCACATCAGCACTCACTGTCTCACATCATGAACAGAGAGAGCTGTGTCAGAAGAGCAAGGAGAGCATTTTCTTGGCCTTTTTAACAGACACAAGAAGCATGAGTCCAAATAACTTTGTTGTTTGATCCTGCTCTCCTTTTCGATAACTCTTTTCTACTTTAATGCAAAAGCCTCTTTTCCTATATGCATGGAATGATCTGGAATTGGCAGTTGCTTCAGGCTGTCAGGAACAATGGGAGATTTTCTTGTCTCTGTGATAAATAGGTATGATTCAGGCTGATAAAAATTGAAACAGTAATCAATATTGATACAGTAATTAATATTTGTGAACAATAAAATAGTTAAAAGGTTTAATGCCAAAGAAGTGAGGGAGAGGAGGGGCTCCACCCACCCCCCTTCCCAGCAGATGTTCTCGATGACCACAGGAAAGAAGTTGAAGATACAGTTGCTAAAAATGAGCAAAAAGGGAAGCAAAACCTGGTTCAGTCCCAACAAATGCTAATTATAAGGGATTTATTGTTTTGATATGTAGGTGCAGTGATACGTTAGTCTTGGCTTGCATTGTACTGGCTTGGTGTGCATGTGTAACCCAAAGGTGAATTAAAGGACAACGAAGAAGACTACAGGGCCTTCATCAGTGACGACCCCCAAAGACTTGTGCGACCACCAAACGGAGTGGTGGCGCACGTGTGATAAGGGTGGTAATGAGGGTGGAGATAGAAAAGTGATGAACCGAAAATAGGAGGAGATGGCATTGAGACATGGCATATTAGGGGTGACTTTCACTTGGGAAGCTTCTAAATGAGGTGGCAAGTGTCATTGAACCCTGCCCCCGTACCCCGCGGTTGTTTTTGCTTATGCGCTATTATTGGAACCAAATTATCCCTTATTTATATATTTTCTAAACGATTCAATTAAAATTGCTGCTACCTTAAATATTGTTTGGGGTTTTTTTATGGGATAATTGGGCAAACATAACAATTTTGGTACCGATACCCAGGACTCTCTCAACTCTGGGGAGATGGATAGCTTCTGGGAAGGAGCTCCCATCAGACTTTTAAGTGGTCCCAAGGCTAGACCACTCTCCCTTGGGAAAAGAGAATTTTCATTACAATAACGCATAAGCAAATTAGTTTTTAAGAGCGCGCAAGAGAGGCTCCCATCCAAGTGCCAGCTTATAGGAGAGAGAGTACCCATAGAAAACTGCTTTGTGCACGAAGACCCTTGTGAGAAAAGGAGGCTGTAAATATCACGAGGTTTTGGGTCAGGGGGCAGCTGTATGCATGTGTGAGTGTGTGGGGAGTGTCTGAGACAGGGGCTGGGCAGTCCTGGACCCCCGAAGCAAGCGGGACCTCCCCGTACCCAGACCTCCCACTTTACGAGATCTCCGCGAGGAGACCGGCCAGGAAAGGAGTGAAGTGAAAGAAAAGTGAACGAGTGGGGACCCCGGGAGGGTTTGACCCAGGGGGAAGGAGGGGATCCCTGGTCCAGGCACCTGTGGGAAGGTCCTTGGGCAGGAGGGGTTGACTCAGTAGGGAGACTGAGAAAGAGAGTGAATGAATAGGTTCAATTTCCTTGGAGGGATTGGTAGCAGGCAATTTAGTATGCGATTAGATGGTGAGAGGACGGGGCTAATAGATTGAGAAAGAGGGAGAGAGGAGTGGAACAAGTAGATTGCAGAGGGAGAGATAAGAGTGGAACAGGTAGACTGAAAAGGCAGTGTGACAGAGGAATAA
Source organism: Melospiza georgiana (assembly GCF_028018845.1). Taxonomy (NCBI): domain Eukaryota; kingdom Metazoa; phylum Chordata; class Aves; order Passeriformes; family Passerellidae; genus Melospiza; species Melospiza georgiana. The sequence continues at coordinate 5,447,033 of NC_080459.1, forward strand.
GTGAGGAATTGAGCCACAGGGTGAGTGTGGGAAACCAAGACTCTCCTGGTACCGGGGATTTCTTAGTTTGTTGCCACCGGAACTGGGTCAGGGAAAGAGTAAGTTCCTTGACCCAGGGGCTGCGGATTGTAGGAAAAATTCGCAGTGGTTTGAGGTATCTGGGAGCCATGAGGGGAGTTCTCAGGGGGTGCGTTCCTCAGGACAGCCCACTATAATGATAATATGGTTTTGGGGTGAATGGGAATCCTGAAGGGAAGAAAATCAAGAAATTCAGAGGGCAGTGCCTAATATAGGAAAAGCTTTGAGTGAGCATCAGAAAAAAATATGAGTCCCTGGCAGAATGGTTAAAAAGATTAAAAAGAGACTTGCAATTATATTCAGGTATAGATACTGATACTGCAGTAGGGCAGGTTCTGTTAAAAATTCAGTTTGTGACCAGATCTTGCAGTGACATCAGGAAAAAGCTGGAAAAATTAGAAGATTGGCAGGACAGGGGACTTCAGGAGTTACTGAGAGAAGCACAAAGGGTGTTTGTAAAGAGAAATGAGAAAAAGCAGTAAGCAGATGCCAGAATTTTGGTGGCAGCAGTTCAAGAAATGCAGGCAGCTTTGAATACAGAAAAATTCTCAGGGAAAAACAAGCAGTGGATGTCACGATCTATTTTTAGGAACACAAGACCTGTGCATTTTTCTCGCCCCAAGAAAAGACACTTAAAAAAATTCTTGCCCCACTTTGAAGGGTGCGGGACCCACCCTTTTTTATTGTCATAAAAAGGGGCACCTGCAAAAAAATTGCAGACAGAAACAGCAAGATGAGAAAACTTCTCAGGAGAATCAGAGAGGTCAAGAGTTTTGTTTAATGAAGAGGACCGAAATACAACCAGAAGAGGCCTTGATAATAAAGCTCAAAGTTAGTCCTCAAAGTGAAGAAGTCGTATTTTTAGTCAATACAGGAGTTTCTCTGTCGACGGTGACAAAATTACCCCTGGGATGTGAGAAAAGTCGTGAGCGAGTTTCAGTAATTGGAATTATGGGAGAGGCTTTCCCTGTTCCTGTAACAAAAGGATTGCAAATTGAAACAATGACAAATTTGGAGTAAATGATTTATTGTTGATACTGGAGGCTGAGAATAATTTTTTAGGCAGAGATCTAATAATAGCCTTAAATTTACAGATAAAACCCTGTGAAGGAAAACTTAAAATTTATTCTTTAACTGAAGAAGATAATCTGGAAATTAATGACACAGGTTGGCATTCAAGTGAAGTGGGAAAAAGTTTAGGATAAAGGAGTCTGGTCCCCTTAGTCCCTCCTGGTCAGCACAAGCCTGTGAATTTTATGCATTATTCTGTACATTATTAATACTAAAAAGGCAAGAAGGGACTATTTATACAGACTCCAAATATGCTTTTAGTGTAGTACATATTTTTAGAAAAATTTGGAAAGACAGGGGACTTATAAACACTCAAGGGAAAGGGTTAATACACGGGGAATTGATAATTCAGATATGTGAAGCTTTAAAAGGCTTAAAGAAAATAATAGTAGTTCACGTAAAGGAACATCAGAGAGGGAGGGATATTAGAGTCAGGGAAATAATTTGTCTGATGAAAAAGCACAAAGAGCGACCTTAAGAAAGGGAGATACTGAAATAATGACCTTAAAAAAAAAAAAAAAAAAAGAAATTCAGCAGGAGACACTTTCCCTTCTGCTAGCAGAATTGGCAGCTATAAGGAAATTACGAGCAACATTTAAGGAGGGAAAGTGAGTTTCTCCTGATGGCAGGATTATGATGCCCGTGGCACATTAGATCTTAGATAACTTGCATAGACAGACACACTGGGGAAAAAAAGCCTTTTGTGATCACTTTTTAAAATTTTGTGGGTGTATAAGGATATTTGAAATTGGAAAGCAAATTACCCAGGGGTATCTTACCTGTCAAAGGGTAAATAAGAAAGTGTTACAGAGGCCTCCCTCTGGAGGACAAAAAAAACCCCAACAAACTGGCCTACAGGCTATTTGAAAAGATCCAGGTTGATTTTGTAGACTTGCTTAAAGTGGGTTGGTTAAAATATTTGTTGGTTATAATAGATCAATAAACTCAGTGAGTTGAAGCATTTCTAGCAGCTTGGGCTACAGTTCAAACAGTGGCTAAAATATTGTTGGAACATGAAATTCCAAGAAAGTGATAATATGGTGGGATTTAAGTTGATTTATATTAACTCTGATTTAGAAAGAATGAACTAAGCATCCTGGAGTGGCTGCGGACCGCAATTCCCTTGAGCTCGGAGGCAGAAGAATGCCAGTGGAAAAAAAAATAAAAAAACTTTCTGAATCGGTGGGAACAGCCGAAAAAGATCGAAGATTTCCTCCAGGATCACCCACCCGCAATATTATTAGAACTGATTACAAAACTGCAATTTTAGAAACTGAGATTGATAACACCTGTTGTTAAAAGAGCTCAGGGACAAGTAAAACATTAGGAGTGCAGTAAACATGGTTTAAGGTGTCATCCATGGATATGTATTGTTTGCACACCTTGCTTTAACTCATGGGGGAGAGTAAAAGAGAAGAGAAGGAGAAACAATTTATTTGCTTGTTAGGCTAAGGTTACGTCAGATAATTATAGAACGCATTGCTAGTGATTTTTTGGATACCTTTCAGATTGGGAGATGGGACCGTTTCAGCAGCAATTGGATTAATACAGAACTTAGATAAATTGGCTCTTGCTATATTGTCTATAGCATAAAAAACGAGAACAAGCAGCTGATAATATTAGAGAGCAGTGTCTCTTGCTCCCTTCTCCCTGCGGGCCATGGCAAGAGCCGGGCGGGATAGCGCCGACAGGGGCTCTCCTCGGCTCCCTGCACATGCGCCATCCGACCTTGCCTCTTTTCCGCTCTCTTGCAGCCCTTGAAGAAATGGCATGTGACAGCAGTCCTGCAATCAGAGATGCTGCAGTTGAATTTTGTTTAGTTCTCCGGGCCCTACAGAGAGCTCCCTACTCCCCATGGCGTAAGCTGCGAGATCGATTCCGCAGTGCATGGAGTGCGGCCTGTGCAGCACTGCCGTGCTGTTCTGCTGGAGCTCCGCAGAGAGATGATCTGAAAGACTCTGTCTGCTGGGGCCATTTAAGCCAGCAGGGATTTTCTGTTTCTTCTTCAAGATTTTTCTGTTTGTATTTTCATTTTGGTTGAGGATAGGATATCGTAGAATAGAATAGAATAGAATAGAATAGAATAGAATAGAATAGAATAGAATAGAATAGAATAGAATAGAATAGAATATCTTCCAATATACAGAGTCCCAGGATCTTTCTTTTCCTGCACAGGGTCTGTAGGCCATAGGGGGAGAGGGGGAAATAGGTGCTTGTGCTCAGCCTGCTGTCCAGGCGTGCAGTGTCGCAGGGAAAATGGCCAGCAGCCCCTTGGCCTTTGGTGGTTCTGCTGAAGCCTTTGTGCTGCCGACAGAGCGGCTGGGCAGGGGCCGGAGCTGCGGGGATCCCTGCCAGAGCGGTGCCTGGCAATGGCCACAAGCCCTGTGCCGGGGAGGAAGGGCCATCCGTGTCCTCCTGCCCATGCGCTGCTGGCTGCCTTGCTGAGGGCTCCCAGGTGCCTCTGGATGGGGCTCCTCTGGAGCTGCTGTGGGGCTGCGGCGCTGCTGCCGGCAAGCTTGGCCAGGCTGGGGGAGGCCCTGAGGGGCTGAGGCGCTGCTAAGCCCTGAGCAATTGGCTGGCAGAGGCCATAAGCAGCCCCTTGGCAGCCGCCTTGATCCTGACAGCCGGCTGCTCTGGCGCTTCCAGGTTTGTGGCCGGTTGGAGGGACCCCCTGGAATCAGGCCTGGAACCCTGGTCCTGGCCTTTCAGGGCCCCAGCTGTTGTGGGGCTGGGCATGTGCCCTCCCTGGGCTCCAGACTGGAGGCCCCGTGCCCCTCAGCCTTAGGCATTGAGCTCCACTGTCTGATATCCAAGTCTTGTTCCTGTTGCTGCGGGGGAGGCCGAGCTCTGTGGCTTTAGGCCCCATTGAGCCAGAAGAGCAGCAGCTTTGAGCCCACAGGGGCCACAGAAAGGCCCTCTTGGACCACGGGCATTCCTGTCCTTCCCAAGGCAGGGACACATGAGAGTGCAGCGGGCACCTTCAGGGTGCCACGCTGGCTTTGCACTGGGCCACCTCCCTGTGCTGTGCACGGCTGGCTCTTTGCTTTGCTGCTCTCGGCCTTGTGTCGTCGTACTCCTCTGGCTGCCTGCAGCCAGGGGCAGCCCTATCAGTAGGGTGAAAGGCCCCGTCTCCAACATCTCAAGGGGGAAACGGAGCTCTCCCAGCTCTCAGCCCACGCTGTAAGCAGAGCAGAGCCTTTTCCAAGCCCCGATGGCTTTCTGCCTGCTTCTGGCCCCTGGCCACCATGGCCCACTGCACCCGCTCTGAGTCACCTCCAGCATGCCTGGTGCCTCTTGATTTGCTGACCCTGGGATGTGAGGCTCACGGAGGGAAAGGTGGCTGTCCCAATGCTGAGGGCACACGTGGCTCACTGAGCAGACTTGAGGCTTCCCCAGCAGCTTGCAGGTGCCTTATGTGTCATCTTACAGTGCTTGTGCTCCTGCCTCTTCCTGTCCCCCTTCTCACCCTCACCCAACCTGCACCCTCTGACCTACCTTCAGTAAACCCTGTTGCATCAGACACGGTGTCAAGAGCCCTCCTTCGGCTGCCGGTCGAGCGCACATTACACCCTCCGGGCCTGGGAGCAAGGTGGGCTGGGAGAGCTGGTCTCTCAGACCAAGAGGGAACGGCTCTCCACAGCACCTGCCCATGGACCTTCCCCGCAACAAATAAAATCATCTCCAATCATAGCTAGTAAGGTATAAACCATTAATTGCCTGGAAATCTGGCACTAGTCTCTAAGTTCCATTAGGTTTCTTTATTGCTAATCTAGCAGTATTCAATTTTGACTTCCATTCTTCCAATAATCCTGATGTCAGGAATTTATTGATTGTTGGTTCTATTTCTTTCCTAGCTTCTAATCTTCAAGAGTATTGCTTTCTGACTACTGGCTCAACTCTTGTGTGTAGCTCAATTTTCACAGGGTCTGCTCGTTTTGATTTTCCTGGGCTATCAGTATCCCATACTCTGGGGTATACCTGATTCAATACTTGCTCTAAATAGTTCTTCTTGTTTGTTGGTCTCGTGTCAATTGTCAGTCCTACTGCTAAAACTGCTCATTTGTCTTCAGGTACCTTCCATGTCAGTTTTCTTTCTCTAAACGGAACTCTTGCTTCTAAATTTTCAAGCAAATCCATGCCTAGGACAGATTAGAGTGAGTTTGGTAAATAAAGAAACTGATGTATTCCCATTTTCTTCTTGATTTTACATTGAAGTGGTTGCAGGAAGAATGCCTTTTCTGGCTCCTATTGCTTGCAGATAGTTTTCACTTTTGGGTATCAGTGCTTGATTCAAGAGTGAAAATGTGTCTCCACATTTAGTTAAAAATTCAACTTCTTTATTATTCTTTAGCCGTATTTTAACCGGTAACCTGCTAGGGTAAGAACTGCCAGTCTTGGTCATTCCTGGTATCTGGTGAACATTGCACAGCAGCCGGCATCGTTCGCGTCCCACAAAGGGCTTACGATAGGACACAGCTTGTCCACTGTACCTTGTAAGGCTCCACTAGCAATTTGTCCCTGCACACGTGCTCTGGCTGCCTCGATCGCCAACTCTTTTGCTGCTTTGGTTAGCTCTGTCAACATGAAATCAGTATCACCTCAGCCCGGCTCTTGACTCTTGACTATGAACTCCAATCTTTTTGCTACTTTGCTAGGGTTTTCTCTATCCATTTTAACTTTTTCCCACCAACTGTTCAGGGCACTAGTAGAAAAGCAGATGTTCACCCACATGGCTTCTCCTGGGGGACTCAAGTCTTGCCTTAAGGGGGTGACTAAAGGCAAAGCTTTCTTGGTTTTATTCCGTGTGTTGCTTGTCACTGGGGCTCTCTGAAATTATCCCCTCACCTGGATTATTCATCTCCTCCTCACTGCCATTTGGCTTTCATTCAGGGGGCAGAGTGGTTGCCTGAGGGGGAGCGTACCCGAGCTGGCCTGGGCTAACTCGGCTGTAAATCTTGGACACCTAGAACACAATCTTCCTGGGGCATTTCAGCCATGTTCAAACATCTCTGCCCTATGCTGAATGCTGAATGACATCTCTTTCTTTTCTGCCTCTTATCTCTTTCCAAAGTTAGGACTACAAGTCCTGTGGGGCCAAATCAAAGCCACAATTTTTTGTGCCACTCAGATTTATTCTTCAGGGTAAAAGCCATGTCTGCATATATCATCGGATCTCATTTCGCTTCTTGTCTTAAAAATAACATCAACTATAACAATCGATCATAACGTTCCATTAGGGAGTCACATTTCACCACTTTCTAATTGATACTAAGCCTACCATTGGGTAAGAGTATTTCATCAGGTGACCTTACACAAAAAATTACCCTCTGGGATTCCTCCCAAATCTTTCTCATCTGCTAAATTACATTCTAGTGGACTCTTTTTAATACCATCTTTACTTCTTGTGTTATTCATTCTTCATGCTATCTAAATTTCCAGTCTTAGCAGGATGTATTAGTACTTCTCCTTTCCTTCTCTTTATCCCCTGCATACTACACTTAACATGCACGGGCTGTCTCTGAGTCACCCAGCACCAATATTCTTTTTGATAGTCCTAACAAGCAGTGAAAACAAAAGGATTCCACGTTCCACACAGTCTACAAGGAATTGGGGTATGATCGGACATACAACGAGTTTCTGAAAACACTGCCTAAAGTCCTACTCAGGAGTATATACTCATGTAAACCTAGAGGTCAAAACCCTTGACTTTTGATGGAGTGTCTAAAAGCTTGGGTGACTGCTCAATGTTCTTCGAACACTTCTCCGACTCAGACGGGCTTGGTGCTGTGCCCATTTCCCTGGGGTGCTCCGGTTTGTGTTTATTTATCAGCTACGGTAGAATGGTTTGTTTATATGTACCCCGTATTTTCCCCAAGTTGGTTTACCCGTAGGTTTTGCCTTCCCTCAAAGCTGTCCCTCATGCCATTTGCCTTTGTTCCAGCTCCTTCCCTGCCTCTCAAGATAATCCAGCTCTTTATTCCTGAACCTTCCCTGTCACTTTTGCCTTGCACCAACCCCTGACTGCACCACCCCTTTGGAATTCCCCTATTGCTGGAAGCCCCACTGGCCCATGTGACCTACCCTCTCCTCTCATCTGTCCTAATTAGTCCCAAGCAACTGGTGGAATGCCCTCGCTCCTCCCCTGCAGATTCCTTATTGCTCAGTCGTTTGTATCCACCCCCTGAGTTGTATGTACCCCGATAAAATCCCCTGCACAGAAGTGCTGCCGACTCTTTCAGGCTGAATCCTTCCCTTGGGATAAACCTTTGCCTTTGGAACCTAACAATAGAGGAGCCTCCTCCTTCTCTTTGGCCTGCTGCGTGCTGCAGTGAGTAGATCCTGAACCACTGAGCAGCGGCTCACCAGGGTTAGCCGCGGGCAGGACCCACGCCTTGGCCGTTCCCCACTCCCGGCGCAGCCCCGCAGGTTTCCCAAGAGCCAGCCTGGGCTTGCTGGAGGCAGGGCCCCTCTAACCCTGGGTATACATGGTAGAGGTACCTTCCAGGGCATCTGACAGATCATACTCAGCAGCTCGGTCATGGGAAGTTGAGGCTACCTTCACGTTACTGGAGTTCCCTTGATTTGTGTTTCCCTCCTTGAGCTGATGCACCTGTGCTGCCAGGACAGAAGTGGGTGTTCCATCCCACCTTCCCATGTCTTACCCATGGTCATGCAGAAAAAACCACAGGTCAGCCCGTGGGGTGTACCACCCCCCTCTCTAGCTGGGGAACATTGGGCTCTGACTCTGGCGCCTGTGATTTGTACTGGTGCCATGTGGGAACTGGTCCTCCTCACCTCTTCCCTCACCACCTCACTCATCTCTTCTTTGAGGTCCTTAATCACAGCAGAGACATGAGCCTGCATCAGTCCATTGATCATACTTCCATAGTTCCTATGATTGTTGGCCACAGAACCCACTGTGTCTCAGTTGGTGTCGGCATTAATTGTTGCAATAAAGGTGGTGTATTGAGATGGCCCCAGATTTGCCAGGCTCCACAACATTCTCCCTGTGCACCTGGCTTTGTCGGGGTCATTATCATGCTGTCCATCTCTCCCAAAGAGCACCTCCAATACTGCCACTTCTCTCAGCTGTTGGATCCCTTCCTTTAAGAGTCTTCCAGCACATTCTATGGTGCTGCTCCTGCATTCTTTCTCTGTGAAAAAACCTCTCTCTGACACTTCATAAAAGCCACTCACAGAGGGAAAGGGACCCTGGCTCCCTTACAAAAACCTGATTGATACCTGAGTCCTGGGTCAAGGATCCCAAATTCCTTGCCTCACCACTATCCAGCTGCATGCCTGTACCCATAAGGTCCCAGACATGAAGTAGCCAGGTTGTATAAGTCTCACGTCTCCGTCGTACAATGTCTTTGTGCAGATTACGGAGACTTTCATACATCAGGGGCTCGGTGATGATTGCAACCTCTGGCTCCCCTGTGGGTTGTGAGCACCCTCCCCTATCTGGGTGCTCTGCTTTCATCTTAGATCTCCTTGTTTCTACAGGGGCAACTGCTGCTGGCTGTGTCTGCCTTTGCAATTCAGCTGGAAACCTGGACAGTTGTAACATCTGTGGATTCCACTGCTGCACTATTAGACTTTCCCTCTTCAAGGCAGGGAGAGGTTTCCTCACCAGCTGGGGAAGTGTATTCCTTCAGCATCTGGCCCATCTCATGCATCTCCTTCACCAGACCCCCCACCCAATCTGGGTGGTTTGTATCTGGGGTGGGCTGTGGGGCAGGGTCAGGCTCTGGGGCAGCAGCATCCCTAGACTCTGGTGGCATGTTAGGTTCTGGGGTAGGTGTCAGGGTGGTTATCTAAGTAAGTCACCCCTTCTCTCTAAATGCTAAATAGAGCAGGCTTATCAGCAACACTAGCCACTGTATGATATAATTAATATTCAGAGTGGAACTGAACCCTTCAAAAACTGGTGGGGAGGACCCAAAGAAGTGGCTAAAGGGTTGGGAGAAGATTTCGCCCAGTGTCATTTCCTTACAGCAGGTGCCATTAATAAAGTAACCCAAAAACATAGAGTTAGTGTGTGATAGCTGTGAATCCATGTGCCTGCTTTCCAGAGGAAGTTAAAAATCCATTAATTCCTCACCTTATTCACCCATAAAACAATCCAGATAACAGACACAGAAGCCTTGGTTATAGGACCCATGTTTAGATGAGGGCCTACAAATGGGAGAAATACAGCCATGATCACGTGCCACCCAAACCAGGGCAAGCTGGACCACATGGTCACTTAATGAGGTTTCTATAGCCACACACAAAAATTAGATTACTCAAGAACTGTTATTCCCTTTTTTGTTTCTGTGCCCTCGAACCTCATGTTGGGCGCCAAAATCTGTCTTGGTTTGGAAAGACAGGCGTCTGCTAAGGAAGGCAGGAACCTCCCCTGAAATGGAGAATGTAAACCCTCCCCACCCCTCTAAATTACTATAAATTTTATATTAAGGGGGCTCTCAGGCAAAAACATAGGAGCAGGCACATGGATTTGCTCACACAAATTAATGCTCACACATCAATTTGCTCACCAAATTGATGATGTGGGGATCTGCTTCCCTTTCCTGTAGGGCATGTAGATAGTGCTGCTGGCTTACGGTGTCAAAAGCCTTGGTGATATCCACAAATACAACACCCAGGGGTTTGTGTTCTCCTTCTGTCAACCAAATTATGATTTGCAGGAGTTTCAGGTTTTCAGAGCATCCCACTGCTCTTATAAAGCCTCTTGGCCTTGGGTTGAGGGGGCAAGCCTTGGTCAGTGTGGCTGTTAAAATGCTGGAGAACAGTCTTAGCAAGATCGGATCTGGATGGGTCTCCAGTTGTTAATTTCCTTTAGGCACTCTGGTTTGGTTGACTTAGGAAGCAAAACAGTCCTGCAACCCCTCACCATGTCTGGGATTTTTCCTGATGTTAACCATAAGCTGAAGATCTCCGTGGTCCAGGAGTTCTCTGGGTCCATCTTCTTGATGTCTCTTAGAGTTATCCCAAACTGGGAGCTGAGTTTTTGCTCATCTCCTGCCCATTTTTCTCAATTTCTTTTGCTGTAATTAATTCTCTGAAAGCACCATTGTCAGCTTTCCCATTAGTTTGGAAGTTTCCAAGGCTATCAAGTGTTCTCATATGGCTTTTAAAACTGAAAAATGTTCGTTTGGTATGATTTCACAGGACAAACACTGTGTCATTCAGGATAATTTTAGCAAGTTTTCCCCTATCTAGATGGAACAGGTCCTGGACTAAAAGAAAATAACCTTTCTTAACTGCTCTTCTTTTCATCCATTTTTGAAAAGGTCCTGTTGTTCCTTTTTCCTGGGTCCCCATTTTTCCCTTATCTCTGGTTGCTATTCTTATCTGGCTGATTGATTCAAAGCATCAGAAGCACTCCTGTGCTGATTGATTGACTGTTGATTGCATCTCCTGGCCATCTAGGACGTGCTTGAATGCCTGTTAATTGTCCCAGCTGATACCATTCACTGAGGGTTCTGAGATAATGGGTCTGCAGCTGCCTCTCCCTCTGTCACTTGCTGTTTCCCAACTGTTGTTATCCTTATCAGGGTGGTGACTCATCTTGGGATCTGTTTTCCTTCCAGCAGCTGCTCTCCCAAGCATCTGACTGCTCCCAAGATCTTTGTCCAAGTCCATTCTCAGGCCCTCATGTGATCTCCTGGTTTGATGACTCATCCCTGTTTCTTTATCTACATCCTCAGCTGGTTTCTTGGGCAGCAATCTCCTTTTGTCCTTGCTTTGTTTAGCTGTTTTGCTTGTGATGTGTGTCCTGCAATGAGTTTATTGATGTTCTTGTTCCCCTCAAACTGAGCCTCCAATCTTATCAGTAGTTCTTCCTTCTCTTTAGTCAAGCATCTTTTGTGGGCTCCTTGGTTGGAAGTCTTTTTTGGGTGGGAAAGCAACCCTTTCCTGATTTCTAATCAATAAATGTGCCAATCTTTTGTGTTGTCCCAGAACAATTTTCATCTTGAAGTCCATGCTGCATTCCTCACATATCCACTCCCTGCCTGGAGCCATTTCTGCTGTTCCCCTGCATTTAGGAATGTGAGAAACAATACTATGATAATTACTCTTCTCTTTTTCACATTGAGCACACTGAAAGCAAACCCTCATTTTCCCATGGGTTACCCTCAGATGTTCAATCAAGCCCAACACACAGTTCACCTGGTACCCGGGTACCACAGCAAGGACAAGGTGGATTGTTTATCAGGAACAGTCACAGTAAGGATGTCTTCCAGTGTCTGTTCCCTGCAGTTCTCTGTCTGAGCTGGGGATGTCACTGGCTGGGTGTTGTTCTCTTGCTCAGCAGATGATGTTTCTGGTGTGCCCTCCATCTCCCAGTTGCTGTTTCTCTTCCAGTTGTCAAGCACAAACGATTCACAGATCCTCAGAAGGCAGGTCTTCAGTCCCACACTTGGCCGTGGTGCAAGCTGTTCATAGACCTCAGGCAGCCTGCTCAAACCCTCCCAGCTTGTGGGAAAATGAACACATTCAAAGTTATTCACTAAAAACTCTGATCTATAAAACCCCAAGTTCACCAGCATAGCCAATCCATGGTCTGCCAAAATGGGGGGTTCTGATGGTGAACTTTTCGGCATTAGGTCTACCCAGTTTTTAGACAAGAGGTCTACCTGCTTTTTAGAAAATAAAGACATCAAATTTCCCTTACAAAATTGAGACAAATTGTCCACTTTAAAACCCTGGGACACCAAGGCTACCTAGTCACATTTAGAGGTTTGGTTTTAAAGTGGTTCCCCATTTTATGGATCTGGATAGTAAATTTGCCACAATTTTAGGAGAGGTAGAATAAGAATGATAGTGGACCCCCAAGGACGTAGCAATCTTTTGCCCACTTTCAAACTCTGATGTTGCAGTGTGATGTTGGAATTAAATCCTAATACTCTGGAGCCAGGTTTTGGGCAAAAAGCCACACAGCTCTTACTGTAAATTTGTTTCAGGAGGATGAAATTTCAACAGGAGGATGTTGAACTTGCCATCCCCACTGCCTCTGTGCTGGGACAGAGATTGACTGGGTTACATTACACAGGGTATCCAGCAGGACCACGAGGAGGTGCAATCTCTGCAGCAATGCCCGGTTTGTAACTATACTCTCAAAAACTGCCTTAGGAGAGTCATAGTCGCTCCTGCCACTTGCCTGCATTTCATTGAATTTCTTCACTTTGTCATTCAGAGCACTGGGCAGAAATCACATTGCATCAACACCCACCTCAGGCCTTTGTGATGCTTTGTTTAAATTAAACAGTCGGATTCCCCTGGTTTGCACCAGTTCTAAGCTGGCTGCTGGGTGCTGGCCCAGGTGGGGCACCGACCCAGGGAACCCCCCTGGTGACCTCCCCCGTGTGAACCACTCGGCCGACACCTTTTCACAGCAGTTGACAGCAGGACATGGAGCAACAGATACGGCTTGATGGTAGCCAGGTGTTCCACAGCAGCTGGGAGTCTCACAGCAGCCAGGTACAGCTTGGCAACAGGCACGGGCAGCTCCATAGCAGCCAGGAATGGCTCCGCAGCCAGGCCCCCCCTTACTGTGCCAGGGCGCTCTCCCGCCGGGGCTGGGCACTGTCTCGCCATGGCTGGGCACAGCTGTAGGGGCACTTTCAGTCCCAGCAAAGCACAGAGAGGTGGTTCCACCGCAGGCAGAGATGGCTACATGGGCAGCAGCATGGCACAGAGGAGCTGGAATCTCACAGGGGCCGGGCACTGCTTCTGAAATCTCAGCTGGTATGGCAGGCCTGGTGGAGGGGCAGCAAACCCCGCTCCATGGCCAGGCACTGTCCTGCAGGAGCAAGGTGTCTCACAGTGGTGGCAGCTGGGTGCCTTGCAGCGGCTGCAGGGGCAAAGCGCCTCCCTGCTGCTACCAAGTGCTGCTTCTGGGGTTCCAGCTGTGGCAGCAGGGCACAGCAGAGTGGCAGAGTACCTGTTCAATGTGACTCTGCAGCATGACATCTCTCCACCCTCTGGATCAGCAGCAGCACTGCACTCCATTGACAACCCGTGCTGCTCTTGGCCAGTTTCAGCAGTTTCTGCCAGCAGGGCAGAACAAGGGGCAGCAGAGGGCACAGCTGCACAGCAGCCAGTGCTTTCAGGTGCCTTGGCAGCCATGGCAGGGCACGGAGGGGCTGCAGGGTGCTCATTTAACACAGCCAGGCTGCTCGGGGCGCCTCCAGCAATGAGCTCGGGGACGGCACACTCAGCTGACAGCGCCCTCTCACCCGGGGCAGCAGCACGGCCCCGGGTGACCAGGGGACATCCTGATGGGCAAACACCTCGGCCAAGGGTGGCAGCACAGTCCTGGGGGCAGCAGGGCACACCCTGGGCAGGTCACCCTCACCTGGGGAGGCTCCACAGCTCTGCCTGGTGGCCTCCTGGTGGGCTGTGCCTTCTGCACTCATCCTCTTCCCTCGCTCACCCAGCACAGCATCTGCTCTCCCTGCTGCCTGCCCCAGAACCCTGCTTTCACTGTTAGCCTTGGTGGAGACCTAGTGAATGCCCCAACTTTCCCCTCTTTGTGACACTGCAGCTGTGGAAGCCCCAGGTCCCTCTCTCTCTGACACCACACCAATGGCTGCCCCAACCTTCCCCGGTCTGTGATACCACAGTGTTCGCAGCCCCAAAGTTCTCCTCTCTATGACACTGCAGAAGTGGCCAGCCAAAGTTCTGCTCTCTATGGCAGCAACACAGTGGCAGTTCCAACATTCCCCTCTCTGTGACTCCTCAACATTTGCAGCCCCAGTGTTTCCCTGTCAGTGACACCCCAATGGTGGAAACCTCAGTGTTCCCCTCTCGGTGACATGACAGCAGTGGCAATACCAATGTCCCCCCATTAATGACACCAAAGCAATTGCAACCCCAGCATTTTCCTCTCTGTGACACGACAGAGTTGGCAGTGCCAAATACTCGCCTGTCTGTGACACCACAGCAGTGACTCCCCCAACATTCCCCTCTCTGTGATCCCACTGCATTGGCATTCCCAACATTGACTTCTCTGTGGCACCACAGCGGTGGCAGCCCCAAGATTACCCTGTCTTTGAGCCCACAAGGATGGCAGCCCCAACATTCCCCTCTCTGTGACACTACAGCAGTGGAAGCCCCAGTGTTCTCCTCTCTATGACAACACTGCACTGGCAGACCCAGTGTTCCTTTTTATGACACCACAGCAGCAGCTACCCCAACATTACCCTCTCTGTGACACCACAGCTGTGGCAGTCCCGTTGTCCCAGTCTCTGACACCACAGCGGTTGCTGCCCAAACGTTCCCGTCTCTGTGACTCTGCAGCTGTGGCAGCAGCACTAGAACAGAAGCAGCAGCTGTGGAACAGCAGGAGTGCAGGGAAGGAGCAGAGAAGGAGCAGTGGAACAGTGGTAGATGAGCAGTGTTGGAGCAACAGAGGAGCAGTGGTGCAGGAGCTGAGGAACCGTGCTGAAACAGCACAGCACAGCTTTTGAGCAGCAGTGGAGTGAGCATGGAAAAGGCGGAACAGTGGTGGCACAGGAGCTACAGCCATGGAACAGTGGTGGCACAGGAACTACAGCCATGGAACAGTGGTGGCACGGGAGCTACAGCCATGGAACAGTGGTGGCACAGGAACTACAGCCATGGAATGGTAGTGGCACGAGAGCTACAGCCATGGAACAGTGGTGCACTGGTGCTACAGCCATGGAACAGTGGTGGCACATGAACTACAGCCATGGAACAGTGGTGGCACAGGAACTACAGCCATGCAATAGTGGTGGCACAGGAGCTACAGGCATGGAACGGTGGTGGCACAGGAGCTACAGCCATGCAATAGTGGTGGCACGGGAGCTACAGCCATGGAACAGTGGTGGCACAGGAACTACAGCCATGGAATGGTAGTGGCACAAGAGCTACAGCCACGGAACAGTGGTGGCACATGAACTACAGCCATGGAACAGTGGTGGCACAGGAACTACAGCCATGGAATAGTGGTGGCACAGGAGCTACAGGCATGGAACGGTGGTGGCACAGGAGCTACAGCCATGCAATAGTGGTGGCACGGGAGCTACAGCCATGGAACAGTTGTGGCACAGGAACTACAGCCATGGAATGGTAGTGGCACAAGAGCTACAGCCATGGAACAGTGGTGACACATGAACTACAGCCATGGAACAGTGGTGGCACATGAACTACAGCCATGGAACAGTGGTGGCACAGGAACTACAGCCATGCAATAGTGGTGGCACAGGAGCTACAGGCATGGAACGGTGGTGGCACAGGAGCTACAGCCATGCAATAGTGGTGGCACGGGAGCTACAGCCATGGAAGAGTGGTGGCACAGGAACTACAGCCATGGAATGGTAGTGGCACAAGAGCTACAGCCATGGAACAGTGGTGGCACAGCCCTGCAGCTGTGGAGCAGCGCCTGAGATGCCGAAGCTGTGGGACATAGAGCAGCTCCCAGCACTGTGTCCTGCAGGAGCCAGCCCTGCACACACCAGAGCGATGCCCCTCAGGCTCAGCCAGAGCTGGGGACAGAGGCAGGAATTGCTGCTGGGCTGTGCAAGGCGTGGATTGAGTGCATTTAATGGTGACCTGGGGATTTGATCCTGCTCATTGTGGCTGCTTTTCTGCTGTTGGAACCATTCCAGTTTATCTCAAGTCATGAACCTCAGCAGAAACTTGGGACAAAAGGAATCAAAGTGCCTTCAGTCCTGCTGTCTTGGTTTGGAAAGACAGGAGTCTACTAAGGAAGGCAGGAGCCTCCCATGAAATGGAGTATGTAAACCTCCCTGCCTCCAAATTGCTATAAATTTTAAACTAAGGGGCTCTCAGGCAAAAAATATGGGAGCAGGAAATAACAGTTATTTCATAGGGAAGAAAATAAAAGGATAAAATAAACAATGCAGTAAACTAAAACAACTACGGCAGAGTCACAACACAACCTGACACTCTGTTTATTACAGCGACCTGATGAGGTCTTCAGGGTGAGAGAAGTGGACGAGAATCTTGGTTCATGACCAGAAGGCTGGATTTATTGATATATGATATATAATACATTATAACTATACTAAAAAGAATAAAGAGAGAAGTTGCAGAGGCTGCTAAGCTAAGAATAGAATAGGAAAGAAGAATAACAAAGTTCTGTGTCCAGCAGAAAGCAAGGACAAACTCTCCTGTGAGTGGTCAGCAAATCCAAACACTCACAGAAGACCAATCACCTGTTGCATTCCACACCAGCCGATAACAATTGTTTACATTCTTCTTCTGGGGCTTCAGCTTCCCAGAAGATGAACAAATCCCAAAGAAAGGATTTCCATGAAAAAATGTCTGCGACATTGTTGGTCAGGGTGTTGGTAGCAATCCAATTGGAAATGTGGCTGCAGTCCTCCAGGAGTGGCAGGTGTGGTTCTGTTAGAGCAGGGGCTCCTGTAGAAAAGGGTGTAGTCTTTCTCTGAGGATCCAGTGGAAGAAGAGGCAGCTGCTGTTCCTCTGGGAAATCCAGGGGAGAAGCTGTGCTGCTATTCCAGAATCTCCAGGTTCTATCTGGCTAGAATGCTTGGCTCTTCCCTCTGGGTGGAGCATCTCCCAATGGGATGGTGTAGTTCTTATCAGCCATGCAGTGACATTCAATAGCCTGTTATCAGCAGATGTCCCCCCAGGAGGGAGGAGTGGTTGTGGAAGAGATAAGGAAAACTGCCATACAGATGGCAAATAAAATCCATCTTGCCTTGCAATCTGGGACACCTGCAGAGAAACACATCTTGGTAGAAGTTGAATGATTTCTGATTTGGGAACTGAAGTGGGTCAATTTTTGGCCTGTGGTTTGTTCTCATCCAGAAAGATGTTCCAAAGTACTGCAATTTGGCATTAAAAACCAGGAACGTGCCTCCTCATCTGGATATTGCCCATGGACTACACAGCTATTTGTGGTCAATATGGTAAGAAAACAACTGGAAATCTTTTCCTGATTTCCCTCTCTCTTCCAGTCTCTGGGATTAGGCCTCCAACAGTCCTTGCAGGTCTTCTTTCCATAATCTGCTCCTCTGGAGTTGGGATGGGACAAATCAGCAGTGGGAAGAGGGAGGACAATGGACCATTACAACTGCAAACTCTGGCTTTTATAGTCTCTGGATTTCCAGTGCTTAGAAACTGTCATGTTTTCAACTGTCTGAACAAATCCCACATTTGTCACTTTTTCCCCGGCAGAAAACCTTCCTTTGGCCCTGTTTAGGACTGACCCTGGGAAACACCTCATTCCAGACGCGTTTTTGTTGGTTTTGCCAAGAGATGACAAGAAAATCAGCACAAGGGGCAGTGATGAGAGAAAGGGAAGAAACAATTCCTGTCTTTTCTCTTCCTTGTAGGAATTCTCCTCTAGAGGTTGTGCTCCAGCCAGAGACTTCCCAGGCCAAGGGCTGAGGGAAGCTAGTCAGCTGAGGCATCTCCCCCCTGGTCTGTAGCCCTGGAGCTGGGAGGGGACACGGGTGCCCCCCTTGCACCGCCTGGAATGGGGGATTCCTCCTGCCTCTGCCAGGCGCTCCTGATCCTGGCTTTAGCCCTGGCCTGGCTGCTCCTGCTCTGAGCTCCCTGCCATGGGCATTGCTGGTGCTGGAGGGCAGGAGGGAGGGATTCAGTGCAAACCTGGGAGGTGCCAGTGGGCTCAGAGATGTGTGGAGGTGACAGTGACAGAGTGACACAGGGAGGTGCAGAGGGACACAGGGACAAGACAACACCCCAGGGAAAACCTCTTGGAAATTTGGGGGACTTTGAGTGTAAAATACACATGAACACAGACACAAAGACACAGAATACTGCAAAGCATTTCCCAGCTGTCTTAGGTTGGACATGGGGCGTGTATTCTATTCCTATCTGATGGGGCAGTTACCTTCTGTGAATTGGGCAGTTTTCTTTATCTCTTCCACAACCCATCCTCCCTCCCAGGAGATATCTTCTGTTAATGGGCCATTGAGTGCCACTGCATGACTGATAAAATTCCATCATCCCATTGTGAGAAGCTCCGCCCAGAGGGAGGAGCCAAGCATTCCTACCTGGATATAATCAGAGGGCTGGAAGACCAGAGTCAGCCTTTTCCACTGGATTCCCGGAGGAAGACCAGGCCCAACACCACCACCAGTGGATCTTCAGAGGAAAACTCCACCCTCCTACAGGATCCCTGCTTCAACAGAGCCACACCTGTCACTGCAGGAGGAATACAGCCACCGTTTATTGGGACTGCCACCGCCACCGTAACCCATACGGTGTCAGGTCGTATTCTAAATCTGTCAATATTTTTTCTTCGTATTATTGCGTTTATATTATTACTATTGCGTTAATTTTCCTGCTAAATAACTGTTATTCCCATTCCCATATCTGTTGCCTTAGAGCCCCATAATTTCAAAATTATAACAGTTCGGAGGGAGGTTGTTTACATTTTCCACTTCAAGGGAGGTTCCTGCCTTCCTTAGCAGACACCTGCTGAGACAATGCCCCAGGATACCCAGGCGGGTGAGGAGGAAGTCAGTGTCCCTGACCTGTTCCCCCTCTCTCCTGCTCCATCTCTCAGCCTAACAGAGCCCCTGGCTGCAGGACAACCCCACTGCCCATGCCATCCTGCCGGGGAAGCACTGGGGAGATCTCCTTCCCCTTCCCTCTGGTACACAGGCACATCTCATCCTCTCTTTGTCCTTCCTCCCCCAGAGCAGGAGCTGCGGATGGAGACCTGGAAGGAAAAATCCCCACAGCAGAACCTCATGGAAGAGGCTGTTTTGAGCAGCTCCATGGCAGAAGAATCCAACAGAGAGGAAAAGTCACAGAGATCCCTCAGGAGGAGGGGCTCCAAACCCAGCCCAGGGTGCTCTGAGGAGGAAAGACCCACCCTGGGCCAGGAAGGTCGACAGAGCTTCAGCCAGGGCTCGGAGCTGGTGGTGCATGAGCAGCTTCACGATGGGGAGAAGCCCTACAAGTGCTTGGAGTGTGGGAAGAGCTTCAGCAAGAGCAGCACTCTGATGCGCCACCAGATGATCCACAACGGGCAATGGCCCTACGAGTGTGAGGAATGTGGGAAGGGCTTCAGCTGCAGCTCAGAACTCATCAGGCACCAACGCATCCACACTGGGGAGAGGCCCTACAAGTGTCCCCAGTGTGGGAAGAGATTTCGGAGCAGCTCCAATCTCATCCTGCATGAGCGGATTCACACTGAGGAGAGGCCCTTCCGCTGCCCTGACTGTGGGAAGGGATTCCGACGTAACTCCCACCTCATCAACCACCAGCGCATCCACACCGGGGAGAGGCCCTACGAGTGTCCCCAGTGTGGGAAGAGCTTCTCACACAGCTCTACCTTGACCCGACACCAACGCAGGCACCGGTAAGGGAAGCCCTGTGTGTGCTCCAACTGCAGGAGGAGCTTTGTGCACTGGTGCAGCTTCATCCCCATGGGAGGACCCACATTGTTCAGAACACTGGTGACCCACATTCCCAGTGATCCATGTTGGGAGGACACCTGGCTGGTTATCCTTTTGGCCCTAATTTTCTTCTGATTTGTCTTTATCACTTAAAACCACTTAAAATAGGACTAAAATGAAAGTAATTGATCAAGGATGTCTAAAGTCCCAGCATTTAACAGGTATTTGAGGTGGAATTTATGGTTTGTGAACATTTGTTCTGTAGGATTTGTGGGTTCTTGGGGGATTTCAGCAAGTGTTCTCCATATCTTTGCACTCCAGAATTCCAGATAGATTGGTCTGTCACCTCAAAACAATTCAATCCCATTGAAAACACCTCCATTTTACCCCAAAATTGACCAATCCATGTCAAAATGCCTTATTCCCACCTAAGAAAAACTCAGTCCATGACAAATCTACTTGATTCCACAATGTCCAGGGTGAGATGGGGTTGGAAGGAGATTGGGAGAAGCATCCAAATTTGAGGGTGTGGGATTGAGATTGTGTGGGGCTGGATGTGTGGCCTGTATTTTGATAGTAAATAAAACTTTCAGAATTACTGACTTCTGTCCCATTCATTTTTTGTCAGTTCCAGTTTGTTTTTCAGAGTGCCACCTTCGCAGCTGATTGTGTTTGTGCCCTTCTTTCTCTCCTTCCTTTCTTTGCCTGCTCTGTTTCTCTCTCAGTGTCTCTCTTGACCATGGGCAGCTCCCACCAAAGATCCTGCCCTGATTTATTTCCCAATCCAGGAGCTACAACAACCACGGGTGAAGCTATGAAGGTTGGCAGTGAAATGTCACTGTAAGTTCTTGCTCCACTTGGCCTTTTTCTCCTTCTTAGGAGCTTGGCCTTCCAGGGCAGGAACATGTTTTCCTGCCTGGGAACTGGAATTCCCGCCCCTGGGAGTGTGTGCCATGGATCCCAGAGGGGCATTCCTGAGGCTCCCAGGGTGCTGCTCCTGCTGTGCCTCCCAAGGAGCTCTGCAGGGCCAGGGGACAAGGTCCAGCAGCTCTGTTGGTTCTGCAGTGCCACAACGGCTCCTGGTTCCACGAGTTTCCATACCGCAAACAGCCGTTCCTTGATTCCCATGATGCCCAGCTGTGTCACCATGGATATTTGGTGTCATGAAGTTCTTCATGGTCACAATGGCCTTCTTGGATGGGCAGTGCCACCATGGACCATTGGCTCCATGCAGCCCTGCTGGGTCACCATGGACTCTTTGGTTCCATCAGGTTCTGGGGGTGTCTCCATTGTCTCCTTGGATCCACAGTGTATCAATGGACCACTGGATCCACGTGGCCCTGCTGTGTCACAATGGCCCCTTGGTTCCATGGGTCACAACTGACTCCTTGCTTCCACGTCACCTCCTCAGTGTCAAAATGGCCCCTTCGTTCCATGAGGAACACAAAAGTTTTGTAGCAACTTGGAAAAATCGTGCTTAATACACCTGGGAACATCTGTTTGCATTCAAGAGAGAGGTAAAAGGTGAGGATGGCACCAGTAGCTTCATCTGCAACACAGATCCAGGCAAAGGACAGGGACACAGAATTCAGCTGCAAGACTCAGAGAATTCTGCTCCCAGAGATCATTTATGCTCACACTGTCCCTTTTAGAAGGGTGACATCATTCCAGGCAGCCTGGACTGAGCAGGTGGTTTCTGAGGTGGGTTTGTTTTTCAGGAAACCCACTCAGGCTTTTCCATTTGCTCTGATTTGAAAATAAAACCAGAGAGAGACTCAAAGTCAGAAATACAATTTATTAGGAAAAAAAATAATGCAATAATACAAAATAAAAAAACATAAAGTCAGAATATAGCCTGTCACTCTGTTGGTCAGGGTGTTGGTAGCAGTCCAGTTGGAATGGTGGCTGCAGTCCTCCTGGAGTGGCAGATGTGGTTATGCTGGAGCAGCGATCCTGTAGTAGGGTGTAGCCTACCTCTGAAAATCCAGTGGAAATGGCAGCTGTTGCTCTGGGGAATCCGGTGGAAAGGCAGCTTGTTTTGTCCCAAAGCCCAGATAATATCCAGGGGGGCATGCTTAGCTCTTCCCCCCTGGGTGGAGCATCTCATAATGGGCTGATACCATTCTATGAGTCATGAGGTGGGTCCATTAAAGGGAAATGGCTCCTGGAGGGCATTATCTCTGAGTCATGCAGAAAGGCATTGATGGGCCTATTAACAGGAGATAAGGAATAAAACAATGCCCCTCCTGTTTCAACAGCTCTTGAGGATGGGAATAGAATACATCTTTATATTGTAACCTAGGACATCTCTCACCAATGGAAGGGTGAGACAGAATAACTTCATATTTGGCATCATTTCATGCTCTGCTGGGAGTTTCCTGAGGGCTGGTAGTGCTGTTGGCTTCAAGAACAGCTTGGGAAATGGCTGTGGGACTGAGGGCTGGGTAAAAAACCAGAACAGTATTCTTGTATTTATAGTCTTTTGCTACATGTCCAGTTTTCCTGCAGTTATAACAGTTTCCACTGCCTTTATTACATTCTGTATTGTGGGGAAGCACATTTGCTGCAACCAGCATTTCAATTGCACCCTGGCTGGTGGCCTTGGCTAGGCTGGAGTCACAGTCTGAGATCGCCTGGCAAATGCAAGCATCAACCATCTGAGCAATGGTTGGCTCAGGGTCAAGGGGGAGGCTGTGAAGAACCTTTCTGCAGTCAATACTGGCATTACAGAAAGCTAATTTGCTAATAAGATAATCCTGGACTTTTTGATCATCTACCTGTTTTTCCAGGGCTTTCATAAGGTGCTTTATGATCTTGACATAGCTCTCATCCGAGCCCTGGTGAATGTAAGTGAAGTCAGTGTGGGGTGTAGAAGCATCAGGTGTTTGGAGGAGGGTGGACCGTGCAGCGCCTTTGAGATCTTCCAGTATTGACTGGGGCATGACTTCAGCCTGATACTGCAGTCTAGTATAGTCTCCTTCCCTGGTAATGTGGTCCATTGTGAGGCATTGTCGCCCTTCTTCCTCAACATAACCTTTTGGTAACTCATGAACTTTATTTATCCAAACTCCTTTCCAGAAAATAAATTCATCAGATGACAATATAATTTTCATACACCATTTTAAATTTTGTGGCACCATTGTGTGGGTAGTAAATGGCATGTCCAGCAAATTGTTAAAATAGGGAGAACCCCTCCCATAATCCTTGGCAGCTTTACTAAGTCCTTCATTTCCCTATGGAGGTAGGGAATCCAAGATTCAGGTCGCACCTGTGCAGTATAAGCAGGGGCCAAAATCTAAATGGGAATCTATTCTCTATGGA
The DNA here is from genome assembly GCF_028018845.1 of Melospiza georgiana. Classification (NCBI taxonomy): domain Eukaryota; kingdom Metazoa; phylum Chordata; class Aves; order Passeriformes; family Passerellidae; genus Melospiza; species Melospiza georgiana. The sequence goes on from NC_080459.1 coordinate 5,469,892, forward strand.
TTCCCAGGGGCCAAAACCTAAATGGGAATCTATTCCCTATGGATTCCCATTTAGGTTTTGGCCCCACTTATACTGCACAGGTGCCACCTGAATCTTGGATACCACCTCCCAGTCCCCCTCCTTTGCAGCTTTTCTCCGCATCCTCTGCCAAGAATCCTTGGGCTCATCCTCACTCTCAGATAAGCTATCACTCTTTTCCTCTGTGGAGGAGGCAGGTCTGCTGGCAGAGGCGCAGGCTTTTCTGCCGACCGGCAATGCCTGGCGTTGAAGGCCTTTGGTAGCCAAAATGGCTTCCTTCTAGTTGGTCCCATGTCCGGTTCCAGTGATGTGGGAACTGGAAGAGGCTGGACTGGACAAGGGGCCTGGAAGTGGAGAGGTGCAGCCCGCATTGGGGAGAACCTTTCTGCTGATAGGGGAGGGACTAATGTGGCAGTGGAATTCAACATTAAGGTGAGACCCGACACAGAGGAGGCACCTGGAGCAAAGGCGGGAAATGGGGATGAAGGTGGGAGGGAATCAAAAAATGCGGCCTCTCTAACAGGAGTATTGCCATCTTGTGATTTATAGGAAGGAGGATTAGAACTAGGGAATGAAGGAATGTGGGTGAGGGAATATCTCAAGGCAGCATGGCCACTACCACCCTGAGGAGAGGACAGAAAAGGAGGAGAGATGGCAGACAGCAGATGGCTTGTCTGTGCCGAAAGGCGGGCTCCATCTCCCATCCTGTTCTCAGGGAACCTGGGTTCGGGAATGTGAAGGGTGGTTTGAATAAACCAGGGCAAAGGTTTGGAACCATGAATTCATTAAATGATCCCATAAATTGAATGAAACAACAGATAAAATTTCTCAACTTTTAAAACCCCTTGTATTTGTAAAATATAAAGCTTATCCCCAACAGCATCCCAAAATGATAACTGATAGATAGAATCAACAGAGATATCAGGAAGCTCCTCAAATAACCATGAACAATACCTTTTAAACTCCCTTCAGAAAATTAACTCCCCTCTAAATTTAAAACTCTCCAAAACTTAACAAAAACATCCTTCTCAGCTTGGGAATGAGTATTTCCCATAGCTGCCCCTAGTGGAAGAGGGAATGCCCACCCACAGGAACAGAAAATCAGAAGCCCAAACCCCTGGGAGCTCTTTGCCACTCAGTCACTCACTCTCAGTCTCACAGGCACAATCTCCAGCCAAAGTGGGGCTGTCAGAGAAGCAGGTCCCATAGATGTTGAGGGGATTGTCAACTTCTTCTTTAGTGAGATTAGATAAAACTCACTTCAGTGTTGTGGCTGACCCGAAGGGGTACAGCTTCCAGTGACGTCTGGCTGGCAGGATCACTGCTGGAGACACAAGGACCTCAAGGAATCTGGTTCCTCTTCAGACGCCATGTGTAGCATCATGGCACTACTGAGGCCCTTGGAGCGTCCAGCACTCATAAGCACAAACCTCACTGCTACCTTTGAAAGCTGACAGAATGAGCAGGATGAGTCTTCATATCATCTCCTGCAAACTGGGTTTATTGGTACACAAACAGGCTACACAGCTGAACAGGCCCCAGGGACGAAGGCAGGGTGTAGACTGAGGGAACAGGGCCTTATATGGGGTAGTGAGGGTGGAGCTGAGGGTCAGGGTCCAATGGATATGGGGGAAGATGGTGCAGAGGAGGGGTCAGAGCTGAGGTCAGCCAATAGGAAACAAGGGTGGAGGAATACAGCAAACTAGGGCCAATGGAGGGACAGAGAGAGAACATTTTAGGGCCAAACAAACGTGGGCAATAGGAGTTGAACTAGGGTAATTAGGCCAATGGGCCAATGGGGTAACCTAACGTAACATAAATCAGCATGTGTCTGCAAAGATCAATATGAGAAGAAAGCATCTCACCCTAACCTGAAAGCCTATTTCTCTTATCTAGAACCAGTCCTCCATGTCTGGGGGATTGAGATTCTGATGCTAGGCCTCTGGGCCTCCACACATCCTCACAGCTGGCCCAGGGCAGGTCTGGAGGGGTCTTGGTGGCAGCTTGGGCTTGGCACACACTTGAGGAGGGTGTCTGTTTTCAACAGGGAGCTTAGGAGTTTTAGAGTGCTAAAAGAAAAGAAAAAAAACCCTCTTTGCCTGAGAGCAGCCAGTTCTCCAAGCTAAGCTGATGCCAGGTGAGTGAGAAGAGACAGGATGGGGTTTGGAAATGTGGAGCAAGGCTCTCCACACTGTGTCAGATCTCAAGACACAGCTTCTCAGAGCAGGCCAGAGCTCCTTAGGAAAGTCCCTGGGTCAATATCAGTCACAGAAGGCTGCTATCATTTCTTCTCTAAATAGAACCATACACCCTTAAAACAGGAATGTGGATTTATTAGAAGCTCTTTGAAATATTTCTCCATAACAATAGAAAAAAACCTTCCTAGTGAACTGCACTTCAGTAGAGCGAAATCAAGGCAAAACCATGGTTTGTCAGGACTTGCTTGATTCTAATGAGCCCCATGGTGCATTTGGAGCTGAGCCCTTGAATCTCAAGGTCTGAGAGGAGATTGCACAAACCTTTCCAGGAGTCAAAGACAGAAGAAAACCCCAGAGTGTCTCAAAGCATGAATGAGTCCCACTGAGGTCCCTCCCCAAACATGCTCCTCATGACTCCTTGGAGGAGAGAATTGGAGGCCAGATGGCACAAAAACCTCTCAGAAGCCTCATTGAGGAAAGGAAATTCCAAAGCACCTTAAAAACCATTATTACCTCAAAGTATTAATGAGTTCCACTGAGTGTCAATACAAAGCTCTCAAGGGACTCGTTAAAGCAGATAACTGAGGCCATGATTGCACAAATCTCTCATGGAGTCTCTATCAAAAGGGAAACACCAAGTACCTTAAAATAACTGAAGTACCTTGAAGCATTAATGAGCTCCACTGAGGGTTGTTACTGACAAAGCCTCTCCAGGGACTAATTACAGCAGAAAATTGGAGGCTATGATTGCACAAAGCTCTCAGAGACTGCAAGGCCAAAGCAAAAGCCAAAGTCCTTTGAAAAACCTGCAGTCCCTGCAGGGAGCATTCAGGAGCCCCCAGCACCATTGCTGAGCAAGGCTCCCCAGGGACTCCTTCCAGCAGATCCTTGAGGCCATTGGGATGTGAGCTAGGGGGGGATGCTGAGGGCAGGACAAGGGGCTGACAGTGCCCAGGCTGGATGGGGCTGTTCCAGGAGACCCCAGTGCCTCAGGACAAGGTGTCTCCTCACAGCCCTTGGTGGCACAGACCCTGCTGTGCCCCGGGGCACCAAGAACTGGCTTCTCTTTGTCCACAGCTGCCATCAGTGCCTCCAGTTCTCTGCTCTGCCTGGGGCCTGGGGACACTTTCTCTGTCGTGTCCCTGACAGGGATCTCTTCAAAGTACAAGAAACTTCAGTGTTTCAATAGAACTGAGTTCTTAAGGGTTCTTGAGGGTTCTGTGACATCACAGAGCTAGCTGTGACATCACAGAGCAGGGTGTGAGGCCATAGAGCAGTGTCTGCCATCATAGAGTGTGGCTCTGAGGCATCAGAGAGTGGGTTGTGACATCACCTGGTGGCTGTGTAACATCATAGAGGAGGCTGTGACCTCACAGAACAGATTGTGACATCACAGGGTGACTTTGTGACATCAGTCTTCTGCGATGTCACAGCACTGCTGTATGAAATCACAGGGTGACATAGAGTTGGCTCTGTGATATCACAGGATCAGTGTGATATCACAGGGTCAGTGTGACATCTCAGGGGCTGTGTGACATCACAGGGGCTGTGTGACATCAGGGGGGCAGTGTGACATCACAGGGGTTGTTGATATCACAGGGGCAGTGTGACATCACGGGGGCTGTGTGAGGTCACTGGGGAGATCACTCTGCCCCGGCCCCCCTCACAGCTCCCCCCAGAGCAGTCCAACCTTGCTCGTGCACAGCGGGGTCCCCTGTCCCCCTGGGTTCCACTGCCCCCGGCCCCGCAGCCTCCCCCAGAGGATGTTCCATGAGATCAACCCCAGAGCCTCACACGGGGATGGGGGGCCGGGGCCCTGGGGGTGGCACAGGGGGGACAGGGACCCCCCGGCAGTGTCCCCGTGTCCCCCAGGGCCAGAGCCTGAGCCAGGGCTCCTTCACCCTGTCACAAACAAGGGGCTGAGAGCGCTGAAAAATCCCCAGCAAGGGAGCAGCAAAAACCAGATTGAATATTAAGGGACAGCAGCACAAAGTTCTTTGGCAAGAGTCACTCTGCTCCTGATTGGACATTTCAGGCACACCAGGGAAACAAAGCAACAACAAAACCAAACAGAGTCCAGGTAATCAAACCAGAAATTAACCTAGAACTGTCCCTGTGTGTGTGTGTGTGTGTGTGTGTGTGCGTGAGACACAAGGACAGCAAGGGCAAGGATAAAAGGAACATGGTCTGAAAGTTTAACAGAGCTCAAACTTAACAGGACTTTACTTATACATTCACCTTAACTGATACTTTCAACCTCACAATTTAGCAAAAGAGCAGAGTATAACAGCATGTAACCTAACTTAAACCTATGACTTCGCAATTTAACAGAGGAATAACACTTAACAATATTGAACTTAACATATAACTTATACTAAAGGTAACTGCTTAGCAAAAGAAGAACTCTCAGCAGCATTTAACTTCATTTAGGCCTTGTGATTTAACCTTCCCTACAGGCCTGACTGACTCAGCTATCCCAAGCACTCAAGCCCCTCAGAGAGCAGCATTTCTGCCACATTTCCCCAGCACAGGCACTCCTGTGTGCACACAGACACAAAGAGTCAGTGCAAGGCACCTGTGAGCAATTCCCCTGAGGGCAGGCAATGCTCACTGTGGATCCTTTGGCATCTCCCCAGCAAAGGGCAAAGGGCTGAGCCTGGAGGAGTGGGGGGATCGGCCCAAGCTCCATTGTTGTTCAGGATCCCCGAGTGCAGCAAATGGGAAAGTTCCCGGCTGGGAGAGGCCCCACTCAGAGGGAGTCGCTGACCCAGGAGAGCTCCAAGGGCTCCTTTTGGAGTGCTGTTTGTAGGGCCCCAAGAGAGGGGCTTCAGTCCCAGCAATGGTTCATCCTGGTCACACTTGGCACCAACAGCTTTCTTTGGCAGTGTGAGAACAGGGATGTTGTGCCACTGAGGGAACAAAAACAGTTCCCAGGGCTGTTCCTACAGGAACCAGGAGCTGGTTGGGCAGCAGCAGTGCCTGGGGCAGACAGTGTTTGTGATGAGCTGCAGAGGAGCTGAGCCCAGGGGCTGTTGGCCAAGGCCGAGGCCCAGGGAGCATTTCTCAGCTGGTAGGGTGGCCTGAGAAGGGGAGGAGGGAATGCAGCAGCACAGGGCCCATGGAACCCAGGGACCATTGTGACACTGTGCGCCCTGTGAGACCAAGGGACCATTGTGACACTGTGGGGCCCTGTGAGACCAAGGGACAAATTGTGACACTGTGGAGCCCTGTGACACCAAGGGACCATTGTGACACTGTGGGGCCTCATGGGATCATGGAGAGCACTGTGACATTGCTGGGCCTCATGGAACCAAGGGGACTGTACTGACGCTGTGTGGCTCCATGGAATGTAGGGATTGATGCCAAATTTTGCCCCAAACAGGCAGAGTGACTGCCTAATCAGACTCAGGTTAAGTCAATTAAGCAGGAGGTATTTTTATTAGCGACGCGTCGGAGAAATCACAAAATGGATTTCTGAGTTCACATAGCAAAAGCAATCCTTATATACATTTTTTGGGTATAGGATTACATCAGATCAGATACATAATCATGCATATTCATATGGGGCGTGATGTAGGCAGAGCGTGGGTGGAGCGTAGGTGGAGACATCTCTTTTGGGGAATTTTCAGGTGGTCGTTCCTGTTGCCTTCATCATAGACGGGGTCTTTCCGATGAGTCTTCCTCTTTAAACTTTTGAACTCCTTTCCTAATTTGGTCAATTCCCGGTGTATTTGGCTTAGATCCCGTGGCTTGGCAAAACCCTTAGGGTCGTTTCGACATTGCTGGCTCTAAACCTGCTTAGCCCATTAGATTCTCCTATACCTATCTCTTCCCCTGTCATGATGCTCTACCTCTTATCTAATTTGTTGCTTTGTTTTCCTAGTGCTGTGCTTTCTCCGTGTGTTCTAGTGCTAGGCCCTTCTTTACATGCCTCTCATTCCATGTTTTAACCCATTACTTCTGGAAGGCTATCTGCTTTAGGGCTTCATTTCCCCCCTTTTTCTTGTAACTTACGAATTCTTTCGTCAAGTTCTGGTCCCACAGGACGCTGATAGGCTCGTACCATTGCCCAAATCATTTGGGTCCTTTTCATTATGCTCCTTAGTCTCCACCACAAACAAATGTTTGTAAGAGTTAGTAATAACAAAGCTACAATTACTACTAGCATTGGGTGCACCAGGTAATGGAAGACCTGTGTAGCTGTTGGGGAGTATCCTGTAAAGATGTCCCACCAGTGATGCTGGCCTACTTGTTCTACTTCGGTCAGGACATTCTTTATTTTTTCTGAATTGTGTTCTATCTGCCATACCATTCGTTTAGTTGTTTGATTCACCTTTTGCACCAATTTCTTTACTTCAGGGTGTGCAAGCATTGCTTTGAGAATCTTGACATCCATCCCTATTTGTAATTTCGGTATCTCTTGATATAGGTTGAAATTTGCGTTAATTAGCTGTTGGGTAGTTATTGGGACAGTGTAATGAAAATCACAACCTACGATCTTGGTAAAGTTGCATACACAAAAGTTAGTATTGTTAGTCTCTTCTTGGCAATTATCTATAGTGACGTTGTCACAAGCTGTCCTTACGCAAGCACACCCATTTCCTATATAGTAAACTTGTGATTGTGTTCTATCATGCGGAAGCATTTCTAAGGTACATACACTATTTTCAGCATCTAAGCATAAATCTTCGGCTTCTACTACAGCATTTTCGCAAACATAGCCTAATTGTCCTCTAGGGATACATGCTTCTGTGCTAACCGATTGCCACCTATTTTTGGTGTAATCATAACTGGCCCAGACGTTATAGTTTATTGGCCTGACAACGACTTCTTGGTGTATTGTTCCTAGAGTGAGGATGGGAAAGATAGCTCTTTCCTCTGCCGCACTAATGGTGAGGACATAAGCTTCAATGTGTTCTTGTTGAGGCTCATAAGTGAAGTTCACTAATTGCCACCAAGCCTGATGGTCCCTCTCAAATTGTGTAGTGTGATTGTCCTTTAATATTGTTTCCCTTATTTCTTGAGGTAATATACCTGACGTTCCTTCTCTCATTATTCCTGCCGCTACTGATTGTACCCATTGTTGCGTCTGAGAGCATTGGATAGCGAGTGCAACGTCTCTGCTGAGTTCCCCTGTGTAGTCAGTAAGCTTTACAAAATCCTCTGCAGTATGGTTTGCTACCATGGTTAGTAATTTCACCACTAGCGATTGTGTTTCAGCTAATGTAAGCATGGATGAACTGAGGGGCATCTTAAGCTTTCCTAAGCTCGATGTGACGGTACTTAATTTGTTTACTAATACCTCTTGATCTATTGTGTTTACTATGCCAAGTCCAGTGTCAATCCACCCACTTAGATCTCTTTTTGTTCTTCTGTGATGAGACCTTGTCGCTAGCCATGCATTCCATCCCTTAAGGCTTTGCTGTATAAATGGTCGGCAATCCTTTTGTAAATAAGTAATATCGGTGTGAATGTTCATTTGCACCTTTTTCAGGGAATAAGTGGGGTCTAACAATAATTTTAGTTCGTTAGATTTTCTTATCACCTGAGGCCCTATAAAGGTTAGGTTATGTACTGCTTTACATTCCACTGGTAGGGTGGTTTCTTGGGGCAAGTCTAGATCTGGATACAATGGGATCACGTCTCCTGGTAATTCTATCCTATATTCGACAGCACGTCCGGGGAAGCTAAAACCCCGTCCCAGTGTTTTCAACTCCCTTTCACATGTGAACGTCATTGACTGATCCAATCTAAATGCCATCTCACACTGTGCTTTTCCTTCCTCAGGACCACTAGATGCTACAATTTCTCCCGGAGAATGGAGAAGGGGGTGAGGGTTATAGGTTATGTTTTGAGGGTGTAGCTCCCCAAGTGAATCTTCTCTATAAATCACCGAGTTTCGGGGTTGTGATCCAGGTGGATCTTCCCTGAAGTCGCTCCACTGACATGAAATTGGGCCCTTTTGCTGAGTCCAGGCAATAGGCTTGCCCATTTTCACTAGACTAAAGGTAATTAGGTTATGTTCAGAGGCTGGCATCGAGGGTTGAATTGTTAATACCAGCCGCCTTGTTTTTCCTTCTCTTCCTTCTGCTGGGTCAAGCTCTCGACACCCAATTTGGATTTGGTCTCCCTTGTATGCTATCATGGAGGGCTGGTCCCATACTTCACTTGCATATGGCTGATTGTTACGTAAGGCATAAACCTCGAAATAGGGTCCGCTCATTCCCAATTCTGGATGGATACACTGGTGTGCCTGAGACCATGGGTCGATTGGGGCAGAATCTTGGGGAAGAGTTATACTTATCGAGAGTCCAATGATCAGAGTTGTAAGGGTTTGAGGTGGAGTCGGGGTCATGATGTCTGGCTGTCAATTTTGTTTCTTTTGGCGCTCTCGTTTCTTGATGTGAATTTGTTCTACCCGTAAAATAACCTTTTCTAGTTCAGTGTCTAAATCTCTTTGTTTTTTAAAGGGTCCAATTTGGTCACTTGTTAGTGGATGTCGTGGGACAGAAGAATAGCAACGGGTCGATAAAACCTTAGAACGACTAAGTTTCAAACAATATTGTAACCAGCGGTGTACTTTCCAATGGCACCACCCTAATACAATTTGTTCGGGAGCTTCAAACAATTCCTTAGCCTCTAAAATGGGTCTGTTGGCGAATTTCTCTAAGGCCAAATAGTCGTCATTTTCCCTTGCTTCTTTGCAGCTACACTCATAACATTGGAGGTCCAGTAAACAACTTTGTACGTTCCAAAATTTTCTATCACAACCTCCACAAAGAAATCCAATTAGTCCCACACAATTTCTTTCCCCACACCCAAAACACGGCTGATCGTGAATAGGGTCCTGTGGATCAGGTCCTTGTTGACTGTATGTTTCAACCCACCCTATCCACTGTATTGGCGTGCTACGCAATGCAGCTCTAGCTTCGGCATTAAATTCTGCTATGAGAGATAAAGGTTTTGGCAAAGTCAATGTTAGTTTATGTTGGATTCTCACGTGATCCTGCGGAGACAGCTGACTCAGAAGTCTGTACATCTAGGGCAGGTTTAAGCTCCTCTTGTTTGTTTTCCGGAGCTCTCTTGACCCGTGAATAGTGGATCCACGTAGGTCGTTCCTTGATCCGAACCGCGGTGAAGGTAGTCAGCAGCACTTGGAAAGGTCCCTCCCACTTTTCTTGTAGGGGTTTTCCTAAAAGATTCTTAACATACACCCAATCACCGGGGTTAAACGGATGCAGTTTACAATCAGGTTGCTTAGGTTGGTGCTCGATCATCACAGTAGCATTCTTATCAAACTGTTTCCCCACCGCAATTACATAATCGTAAATGTATTGATTACCGATCTGGTCTATGACATCCCCATTTACAACTTGCATAGCATAAGGTCTACCATACAGAATTTCAAAAGGACTTAACTTTTCCTTCGATCTTGGCTTGACTCTCAGTCTCAGCAGAGCAATAGGCAAAGCTTGATACCACTGCAAATTAGTCTCTTGGCATATTTTAGCAATTTGCTGTTTGATAAGATGATTCATCTTTTCCACTTGCCCACTGGCCTGTGGACGGTAGGGCGTGTGCAATTGCCATTTGATTTGTAATGCTTTGCTTATTGCTCTCACTACTTTTGCACAGAAATGTGTACCTCTATCCGAAGAAATGCTCTTCGGTACCCCAAACCGTGGAATAATTTCATTCAACAGTACTCTAGTTACCTCTCTTTCCTTATTTGTCCTACAGGGGAATGCTTCAGGCCACCCAGAAAATGTGTCAGTTAATACCAACAAGTACCGAAACCCCCCTTTTCTTGGGAGTTCAGAAAAATCAATTTGCCATACCTCACCTGGGAATTTGCCTCGGTTTATGGCTCCTTGGTGTACTTTGGTTCCTGTATTCGGGTTGTTCTTCAGACACCGTTCACACTGGGACATAACGTGTTTTATAGTAGTAAATAATTTTGGTCCTGCTATTCTGGTCTGCAAATATTGGTAAAGCGAATCTAGGCCCCAATGGGCCTTCTCATGTTCTGCCTTCACAAACTGCCACATCACGTTTCCTGGTATCACTAACTGTCCTGTTTCTAATCGACCCCAACCATTTTCTAGTATTTTGCCCTTATTCCTTTGAATCCACCTATGATCTGATTCTTGGTAATCTGGCTGGATATTGATATCCAGCTCCCCTGGTATTAGGGCCGCTATTTCAGCTTCCCTATTTCTTGCGGCCGCCAATTTAGCTTCTGTATCTGCCTTCCTGTTCCCTATTTCTGGAATAGTATTGCCTTTCAAATGCCCCTTGCAATGCATTATGGCCACCTGTGTTGGGAGTTGGACCGCCTCCAGCAGTCGCAGAACCTCTTCTGCATGTTTGACTGTTTTTCCTTGTGTAGTCAACAGTCCTCTTTCTTTCCAGATGGCTCCATGAGCATGTACGACAGAAAAGGCATATTTAGAGTCTGTCCATATATTAATTTGCATGTTCTCTGCTAATTCCAGGGCTCGGGTCAGAGCTATCAGCTCTGCCTTTTGAGCTGAAGTCCCTGCAGGCAGGGGGTTTGACTCAATTACCCTTTCTGTAGTGGTGACTGCATAGCCAGCCATTCTTACCCCTTGCTTCACGAAGCTGCTGCCATCCGAAAACCAGTTGTCCGCGTCTTCGAACGGCTCTTCTTTGAGATCTGGGCGACTAGAGTAGACGGCTTCAATTGTTTCCAGGCAGTCATGTTCGATGGGTTCTGCTGGGGCTCTTCCTTCTAAGAATGAAGCTGGGTTCACAATATTAGTTACCTGAATGGTTACATCATCTGATTCAGCCAGGATGGCCTGGTACTTTAAGAATCTGGAAGGCGACAACCAATGGTTGCCTTTCTGTTCCAGCACGGCTGACACAGTGTGGGATACTAACACAGTCACCTTTTGGCCCAGCGTGAGCTTCCTGGCCTCTTCTATGTTAATTATCACTGCGGCCACTGCCCTCAGACAGCCTGGCCATCCTTTACTTACTTCATCCAATCGCTTGGAGAAGTAGGCCACAGCCCTCTTGTGTGGTCCCAACTGCTGTGCTAGGACTCCTAGGGCCATCCCTTGCCGCTCATGGGAAAATAGCCAGAATGGTTTTGACACATCTGGGAGACCTAAGGCTGGTGCTCTCATCAGCTCCCGCTTCAGCCTCTTGAAGGCCCCTTCCGCCTTGGGAGTCCAAACTAGGACATTCTTGGTTTCCTTCAGCAAATCATACAGTGGTTTAGCGAGTATCCCATACTGATAGATCCATAGCCGACACCAACCTGTCATCCCCAGAAAGGCGCGCAGGTCTCTCACTGTCTCTGGTTTGGGCATCTGGCAGATGGCCTCTTTCCTGGCTGCTCCCAGGGATCGCTGTCCTCTGGAGATTTCGTATCCCAGGTACACCACTTCCTTTTGCACCAGTTGTGCTTTCTGTTGAGAGACTCGATATCCACTTAAACCCAGGAAATTCAACAAGGAAATAGTCCATTCAATGCATTCTTCCTCCATCACTGTCGCTATTAGGAGGTCGTCTACGTACTGCAGGAGGGCGCCATCTCCCGGTGGCCCTTCCCATTGTTCTAATTCTTTGGCTAACTGATTCCTAAAGATCGTGGGCGAGTTAGACCAGCCTTGGGGCAACCGTGTCCAGGTAAGTTGGGTCTTTCTCCCCCTATCTACTGATTCCCACTCAAAGGCAAAAATCCTTTGACTCTCGGGGGCTAAGGGAAGGCAGAAGAATGCGTCTTTCAAATCTAATACGGTGAACCAGGCCAGGCTATCCTTTAGCCTAGTTAAAAGCGTATATGGATTAGCAACCACCGGGTGTAATGTCTTGGTTATTTCGTTTACTGCCCTCAGATCCTGAACGAGCCTATACGTTCCATTAGGTTTCTTTACTGGCAAGATCGGTGTATTAAAATCCGATTCACATTCTACCAATAACCCCAGTTCTAGAAACCTTTTGATTAGGGGCTCAATTCCCTTTCTGTCTTCTATCCTCAGAGGGTATTGTTTTCTTACCACCGGTCTTGCCCCGACCTTAAGTTCGACAACAATCGGTGTCGCTCGTTTTGATTTTCCAGGTATATCCGTAGCCCATACTAATGGATAAGTCTTGCTCAGGATTCGCTCGAAGTTGTGGTTCTCAGATTTGGGTTCCACACAACTGATTGTTAGGCTTAGGGCTGTAATCAGTTGTTCATCGTTTACTTGAAATTCCAATCTGTCTTTATTGAATTTTATTGTGGCTCCCAAGTTCTCCAATAAATCTCTCCCTAATAGAGGCTTTGGTGAATTTGGCAAATACAGGAACTGGTGAATTCCCATTTGTTTCCCAATTTTGTATTTGATAGGTTTCAAAAAGTAAGCTTTTTCTGGTTGGCCTGTTGCTCCCACAACTTGTACAAATTCATCACTTTTAGGTACCAGTTGTTGATTTAAAACCGAAAAAGTCGCTCCCGTATCAATCAAAAAGTCCAATTCCTGTTTACCTTCCCCTAGCTCCATTTTAACCAGTGGGTCTGCTAGGGTATGGCCCACCGGTCCCCCTCATTCACTTTCTTGCCGTGTGGTGGTAGTAGTGGCCATTAGCCTTTTCTTTAATTGGGGGCATTCTTGTTTCCAGTGCCCAGTCTGTAGGCAGTATGCACATTGATCTGGCCCCATTCTAGCTGGGTGGGGTTGGAACCTCCCTCCCCCTCTCACTGGGTAACCTCTACCCCTACCCCTGGCTCCAGGTTCCGGGTAACCTGTCTTCTGAGCTGCTACTGCCACAGCCACTACTCGAGCTATCCTCCTGTCCTCTCTTTTCTTCTCCTCAACTTCTCTATTATTATATACCTTCCATGCCTCATTCAGCAAGGCCTCCAGGTTTTTATTTTCTGGATGCTCAAGTTTTTGCAATTTCTTCCTAATGTCTGGGTTACTCTGTCCCATCATTAATCCCAACAGGTGTTGTTTTCCTTCTTCCGTTGCTGGGTCCAGGGGTGTGTATTGTCTCATGGCTGCCCTAAGTCTATCCAAAAACTCTGACGGGGTCTCATCCTTTCCCTGCCTAATGTCGTATAGCATCGACCAATTGATAGCCTTAGGGATCGCATTACGCAGGCCCATCGCGATCAGCTTTCTATACTGCACCAGTCGTCGATAGTGTTCTTCGTTGCCCGGGTCCCATTCTGGTTTACTGCTGGGGAAATTATCCTCTAGTCTCCCTGACAATACTTGGGCATGTCGTTTTCCTGTTTCCAATACGAGTTCCCTTTCTGTATCTGTCAGTTCTGACAGCATCACCTCTATATCTTCCCAGTCAATATCTAAATTCTTCGCCATTAGCTCAAACCTCTTTGCTACTCCCTCTGGATTCCTCCTGAAGTTTCTTGCTTCATCTCTCCAATTGTTCAAATCACTTGTCGAGAACGGCACCTTTACTCTAGTCTTTTCCCCTACCATTGGCATAATTTGTCGGAGAGGAGCTATCGTATGGTTCCCCTCCTCTCTTCGCTTTGCCTCCCCTCGTGCCACAGATCTGGTATAATACGAGTGACTGGTCCTTGCCCCGGGGTCCTCTTCCTGTGCCTCTATGTCCAGTTCCTCATTTTCACCTCCTATCTCTATTACACAGTCCGTCCGACTCCCGTCCTGGGTCTGTCGTCCCCCTAATATCTGTCGGCTCCTATCCTGCCCCGGGCTACTACCCCTCTCGTACTCTGCTGCTTTCCCATCTCTTTTATCCTCTATCTGTATTATTATACTCAGTCTCTGCGAGTTGTTCTCTGTCTCCTTTTCGCATGTCACATTACCACTCCCCTTACTATATTTTAATTCAGAGACGTCGCCCCCCAATGAGCCGCTCTTGTCCCCAGCCTTTGGCGTGCTGGTTTCCATTCTGCAAACACCAGTCCTTGGTGTGCTAGTTTCTATTCTACAGTCACCCCCATTTCTGGATGTGTTACTATCCCCATATGGACTAAGCTCGGGCGGGCTGCGTGTCTCCCCCCGGCTCTCTACTCCCGACGGACTGCCTTCTTCCCTTTCGAGTTCCAGTCTGGGTGGGCTGTCAGCATAGCTCCCCGACCCCTGTGGGCTACCTGGTTCCTGAGGGCTGCCTTTCCCCTCGCTAATCCCCGATTTTGATGGGCTACCCTCCTCCCAGCCGTTGTCTAGCTTCTGAGGGCTGCATCCAAACTTAGATTTCCACCACTGCTCCAATTCCTTTAATGGGCTAGGATCCCCTTGTTCCTCTTTTGGTCTGGGAAGGGGTCCTTCCCACCCGGGAGCGAATGGATGGTATTCCCACAAGCTTATTTCGCTCTCCTTTCCACTATCTCTCCTTGTTAACTTGAGACACTGCTGTCCAATACTGCATGCATCACAGCAACGGTCCTTTGACTTCGGACCCTTCTTATCTCTTTCCAAAGCCAATACTAGGGGGTCCCGAGGGGCTACATTAATTCCACATTCCTTTTGCCACTCAGGTTTATTCCTTAGGGTGAAAAACATGTCTGCGTATATTACCTCATCCCATTTATTGAGCCGCCGGAGGAAGAGCATAAGTTGTAAAATGGTATTATAGTTAGTTGTCCCCTCCGGTGGCCATTTTTCTCCGTCATCAAGACGGTACAGGGGCCACCATTGTGTGCAATACTTAAGAAGTGTCTTTTTACTTATGTTTCCCCCTGGAATCCCTCCCAGGTCCTTCCAGTGTTTTAGGATACATCCTAAAGGGGTTTTCATATTTATATCTTTACTCTGTTGGCTTCCCATGGCTATTCTCTGTATTCGTGCTCTTTTCCACAAGTACTATATGCCAATATACCTTAACACTTCATTCACACAATTTCCATTTGCTTCGTCCAGAAAATGCGGATCGAGACTCCGCTCTCGTTTCGCAGCAATGCTGCGTCTCACTCACTCCACACACACACCCGTACAGTGAAAGGCTCCTACCTTATGGTCTTATGTCAGAACAGACTGTTTTACCAGGTTTGGTCACGAGAGGTCGCCTACTGACCGCGAGATACCGGTTTGCCAGACTCATGCAATCACAACTGTAGACAGTATAACAACTGCAGGGGGTGACAAATTTCTTGCCGGACGTCTATCAACTTAGTCTTTTCTAAAAGATTACAGAGAGAGCGACAAGATATTTCCTGTAAGATTTTGCAACAGGCACATAGAACAGACACAAAAGGATCTCTGGCTGACAGACCTCTCAGAAAGCAATCCACAGTGTTATAACACAGTGCACAATGTTTAAAACAGTTCCCACACAGTAAAAACAGATCGAAGATACCAAGATAAACAAATACTGCGTCCGGCAGGACTTTAACCTGTGTTTTTTTTTTTTCCCAATTAATTTTAACCGAAGCTGGGATTTTTAACCCCAGCAAAACCAATGCTAGCCAACCAATGCTAGCTAACCAATGCTAGCAAACCAATGCTAGCTGACCAATGCTAGCTAACCAATGCTAGCAAACCAATGCTAGCTGACCAATGCTAGCTGACCAATGCTAGCAAACCAATGCTAGCTAACCAATGCTAGCTAACCAATACTAGCAAACCAATGCTAGCAAACCAATGCTAGCTAACCAATGCTAGCAAACCAATGCTAGCAAACCAATGCTAGGATTTCAACCCAGCTGGGATTCTTTACTGGGGCGTCCCCCAGCTTTCCCTTCGGGCGGTCACGTCTGACCCCCGTTTCCCAATAAAAGCGCTTTATTCTAAAACCAATAAAGAATTTAAATACCTCTTAATTGGAGCAGGAGATGCAGGGTACTCTTCGTCCACCGAGAGCACTGGTCCGGGGGGGAGTCTCTTCTGACAAACGTTAGTCAGGGGCGCCCGAGGGTCCCGACCCCGGACCCGGCTCGGGGAGGACCCCTCAAGTCCTGGATCTCCTGTCTGGTCCCATCTGGGTCGCCAGAAATGATGCCAAATTTTGCCCCAAACAGGCAGAGTGACTGCCTAATCAGACTCAGGTTAAGTCAATTAAGCAGGAGGTATTTTTATTAGCGACGCGTCGGAGAAATCACAAAATGGATTTCTGAGTTCACATAGCAAAAGCAAGCCTTATATACATTTTTTGGGTATAGGATTACATCAGATCAGATACATAATCATGCATATACATATGGGGCGTGATGTAGGCGGAGCGTGGGCGGAGCGTAGGTGGAGACATCTCTTTTGGGGAATTTTCAGGTGGTCGTTCCTGTTGCCTTCATCATAGACGGGGTCTTTCCGATGAGTCTTCCTCTTTAAACTTTTGAACTCCTTTCCTAATTTGGTCAATTCCCGGTGTATTTGGCTTAGATCCCGTGGCTTGGCAAAACCCTTAGGGTCGTTTCGACATTGCTGGCTCTAAACCTGCTTAGCCCATTAGTTTCTCCTATACCTATCTCTTCCCCTGTCATGATGCTCTACCTCTTATCTAATTTGTTGCTCTGTTTTCCTAGTGCTGTGCTTTCTCCGTGTGTTCTAGTGCTAGGCCCTTCTTTACATGCCTCTCATTCCATGTTTTAACCCATTACTTCTGGAAGGCTATCTGCTTTAGGGCTTCAGGATCATTGTGACATTGAGAGGCCCCATTGAACCAAGGGTCCATTATGACACCACAGGGCCTCAAGGAACCATGGAGACCATTATGACACGTTGTGGTGTTATGGAACCAAGCGACCATTGTGACACTGTGGGACTCCATGGAACCAAAGGTTCATTGTGACATTGCAAGGCCTCGTGGAACCATGGAAAGACAATTGAGACACTTTACAGCCTCATGGAACCAAAGGGCTATTGTGACACTGAGGGGCCCATGGAATCACAGACACCATTGTGCCACTCAGGGGACTCATGGAGACCATTGTGACACTATGAGGCCCCATGGAATAAGCAAAGCATTGTGAGACTGTGAAGCCTCATGGAACCAGTGAGACCACTGTGACCCTGGGAGGACCACTGTGTATTGTGGGGCCTCGTGAAACCAAGAGGCCTTTGTGACACTGCAGGGCTGCATGGAACCAAAGGTCCATTGTCACACTGCAGGGCCTTGTGGGATCTCAGCACCTCAGGATGAAGGTGCAGAGTGACCGAGACCACCCATGGGGGGGCTCGGGAATCCTGGAATGTTGCCAGAAGTGTCTGGTGGCTGGACTTTGATCCTACACAGGAGATGACATCTGTATGAGGACTGGGAGGATTTTACTGGGTGAATGGTGAAGGGATAAGGTAATTAAGGTGTAGAACACAGGGTTTAGGATTTCTGTACAGGGGGGTCTAGAGAAGTAAGATGGAGGAATTGGGGCGTGTCCTGTCCTTCTTCTTCTTCTTCTTGGCCTCCATCTTCTGTGGTGATGGTGGCACTTTGGGATTGGTCTTTACTAGAAGTGCACCGGTTAATAAGAGTAGAAGGTATTGGGGAAAAATTATAAATATTGTACACGTAACTTCGGGTATAAAGATAAGTGACCGCCCCAGGGGCTGGGGAGTGTGCCCATGGCTGACTTGCTGTGCAGACCTCTGTCGGGCTGAAAGAAAATCTTTTAGATAAACAATTAATAAACACCGAGACCGAAACAAGATCAGAAGTGTCTCCTCGTCCTTTGAAGCGCGGGCTGTCCAAGGCCACCCTGGGCCTTTCCAGGTCTTTGAAACAGCCGAGAAACCGAGCAAGTGGCATCCCTGAGCTATCTCCGGACATAAACCGGTCATAAATCAGCCAGCAGGAGAAACAGAAAACCACCAAGCATAAATCAGCAAAGAGAAAGGCTGGAAATCTACAGGGCCTCATGTCATCAGTGGCCCATTGTGACAGTGGGCAACCCAAGGAAACCATTGTGACACTGCAGGGCTGTATGGAACCAAAACTCCAGGGCAACACAGAGTGGCCTCCTGTCATCAGTGGTCCATTGTGACACTGTGGAGCCAAAGGAGAGCATTGTGACACAGCAAACCCCCAGGGTCCAAAGGTCCATTGAGACATTGCAGATCTCATGGAACAGAGGAGTCACGTGACATTTTGGGGCCTGGGGAACCACGGAGACCATTGTGACACTGCAAGGCCTCATGGAATCCTTGGGACCATTGTGACACTGCGGGACCTTGTGACACCTGGGGGCCACTGTGACATTGTGGGACCCCATTGAACCTGGGGGCCAGTGACACTGCAGGTCTTCTTGTAATCAAGAGGCCATTGTGACACTGCTCGAACCCATGGAATCAAGTCACCATGATGACACTGCGGAGCCCTGTGGATCCAAGGCACCATTGTGACACTATGGAGCCCCATAAAACCAAGGGAAAACAGAAGAGGTCTGGCTGGTTTGGCTTCCCATAGACTGCCTGACTGGTCCAAGTGACCTTTGGATGTTGAGGGTCACTTCTCATCTGCTGCTGAAACACTGGGGCTCTGTGCTTTCCTTCCCAATGGAAAAGAACTGTCCTTCTGCTCCAGACACCCATGGCCAGAATTGGGATTTCACCTCCAAAGTTCCTTATATCCAGGGATTGTTTCCATAGGAATATTGCCAGGACAAGTCTGGCTGGCAGTAGTTTCACAAGGGTCACCTCTCATCTGTCCCCAAAACACTGGGGGAGGCTCCATGCTCTCCTTCCCATGGGAAAGAACTGTCCTGCTTCTCCAGGTGCCGATGGCGAGATTGGGTTTCCACCTCCAAAATTCCCTAAATACAAAATCTGCTATTACTGACATGTCTAGCTGGCCTTGGCCTACTGAGGTTGTCACCTTCCTTCCAAACCTTGAGGCTCTGTGCTTTCCTTCCTATGGAAAAGAACTGTCATTCTCAGCCAGGTGCCCATGGCCACAATTGGGATTTCACCTCCAGCACTGCCTGTTGTGACCGACCAGAGGAGATTGTTGGCTCTAAACATTTTGTGTGTGGGGGAGCAAGGGGCAGGTCCAGCCTTGCCCTGCCCTGTAAGCCCAGCCTTGCCCTGCCCTGTGACCCCAATCCCCCCAGGGGCCTCCAGTGGGTTTACGGTTTCTACCTGAAGGGTGGCACCCTGAACCCCCAGCACCGCCGTCCCACCCTGGGCACTGGGGCCCTCTTGGCTCTCCTCAGTGTTGCTGCTGTACTTGGGGCACCCTAAACCCCGCTAGGGACCCGTGTCCCCCCACTGCAGGGATTGTGCGCGACTCACACTGCCCCGATCCTCCATGCACCCGGAGCTCCGTTCGGGGTTTGCGTGCCAACTCACCAATTCATCTGCCACCTTTACTCGAGTTTGGTGCACAGGAAAAACACCAGCCAGATATCTGCAAGAGGTCAGGAATTACACAAAATTTTACAGGCCAAGTACAAAAAACAAGAAACTTTGGAAGAGGATTTCATGCAACATCCAATTACAAAGAAAATACTTATCATAGCAGTAACTTCATTAACTTAGTTCATTTGATGTAGAAATCATTGAACATGTAAGCTGTTGAGGTACCCAAAAATGTTCCATATAAAGAGCATTAGAAGGAGAAGAAAGAGAGAGAGCCAGAAAGACAGATGCTCTATAGAAAGACACATATGACTATCAGCTCCTAGGGTTCCAGTGTGGGTGAAACACAAACCCCAGGAGAGGGCAGAGTCCATACCAGGGCCTGACCTTGTGCTCCGTGTTTTTAAGCCTCTGGGCCTTTGTGGGTCTCCCCCCAGGTGGGATTTCTGATCACTCAGGCAATCAGGGCTGGGTTAGCACTGTCCCCACTGTGTGACTGATTGACAGCTCATCCCACAGTGTCTCAGGACATTGATCTCATCCATCCTCTGATAGTGACTATGGTGACACTGGGGAACCTCATGGAACCATGGGTCAGTTGTGACCAGGTGGGTCCAAGGACACCACGGTGACATCAGGGAACCTCGTGGGAACAAGTGGCCATTTTGATGCTGTGGATCCCCATGGAACCAAGGGAACATGGAACACGCTGATGCCTTCAGTTTTAGCTGTCATATTTCCAGATTTTCTACTGCATTAGTCTGTAATTCTGGACTTCATACACAGTGTTATCAAGTTCTCTTCACAGTGTAGTCAGACAAAACAATCCTTTTCTAGCCCCAGAACCAGACACTGTTGCAGCTTCAGGCACAAAAAGTGCAAACAACAGCGAATTGCGGAGAGCAAACCAGGATGATGGGACTGCATAACCTGAGGCTGTAATTGGACAACTAAGCCCAATATTTAAACGGACCAAACCTTATGAAAGTGTGAAAACTCCTGACCAGTCATCCATTTTGAGTGTAGCCTCAGCTGGGCTCTTGACCTGCTCAAAGTGAATCCTTTGAAGGCCTTTTAATAAATCCCAGCAAGAGGCAGAAGCCATGAGAAAGCTGACAACTCTTTGTGAGAACAGAGTTGTGGAGCAGGGAAAAACAACTTGTTTTTCCTGAGACAGAGCTCTAGGACTGTGGAAAACAACCTACTTTCCCTGAAAAAGAGCTGTAAGACTGTGATAAACACCAGCCACCTGTATAAACCGTTTTTTCTCTTTTAGATAGAAAAATGAAGACTATCTCTCACAAACAACTTTTCCTGCACATACACACCAGGAGTTTGAGTGACTAATCAATACAGGGTAACAACTTGTTGCTGACCAACTGGGGATAGACAGGGGATGTTCTTAAAAAACCCTTCAAAAAGGCCTATAAAAAGACCGTATAAAAATAGCACAGGATTGATCCTTTCTTTTTGCACCATAAAATGTGTCCTGCATCCCTCTTTATCGGGTGCTGTTGCAGTGCCCTTTTATTTCATAGCTTTTTGGATGGTCTGTTCCAGTTCACCCCCTGTCTGTTGTCTTTCCCCAAGCTGGATTATTCCCAGGTTATATCCCTCCCCTTTTACCCTTCAATCATTATAATCCCCACCCTGTATTCCAGTGCCTTCCCTATCCATCCCTGTAAACTCTGCCCCTGTTCTGGACCCTTCCCTGTCAGTCTCCTGTAAACCCCTCCCCTGCAGGTTCCGCCCCTCGGGAATTCCCCTCGTGGATGATGCCCCATTGGCCCATGTGACCTGCCAACCACCCCCCTTATCCCATTGGCCCCTGAGATGTATTCCCCTCCTTTTGCTCCTCCCTCCCTGATTCCCTATTGGTTCAGCGATCGTGCCCACCCACAGTTCTAGTGCTCTATAAAATCCTGAGCACACTGGTGTTTGAGGCTCTTTGGTGCCTCTTACCTTTGAGGAATAAATCTTCCTCAGAATCTCACACTGAAGGCCTCCCTTTCCTCTTTAGTCTGCTCCCTGATGCTGACACCATTCCAGCTGTGAAGCAGGTGGCTCCAAAGTTCAGCTCTCCCTGTTTCAGGGGAAGCTGTTCCCCACTCATGGCACTGCGGCCCCCTGAGCCAGGTGTGGATTCCAGCGCGGTGTCAGCCTGGGGCTCCTGCTGGGCTGAGTCTGCCCTCAGGCAGGGCTCAGCTCCCCAACAGCATCTCGGTGTCACCTGTGAGCCCCGTGGAGAAGACACCTCTGTGCCCTCTGCTCAGAATTTCACTGCCAGGACAGCAGGAATGCAACCCAAACCTGCCTTCAACCTGCTGGGGTGGGCAACTCCTGCACCAGGGGCTTTCTCGCCATTCTGCTGCTCATGGCCAAGACATTTTCCCTGCCCTTCTGCCAGGGCAATGCCCTGTGCCAGCTCTGCTGTGAGGCTTCTCTGGGGCGCTGCCAGCACCAGTCGTTCCTTCAGTATTGGAACTGGAGTCAGCGAACATGACTGAGCCCAGGTGAGCTCTCAGGATGGCCGGGAACAACTGGTCCACCTGGCCCACCCCAAAATTCACCCAAGTCCTGCTGGAGCCGATGGACTCAGCGGCCAAGAACGACCCCAGAGCCAGGTAGAACCACTCGCCCTTTCCCAGGACACCGTGGTGGCTCTACCCCACTGTGGCCAGGCATTACGGGTGACCGTGTAGGGCCCCTCACCCAGGAAACCCCACAGCCCCGCAGGGCCCTGCAGACAGGTAGACCCAGCAGCCCCGTCCTGCCAGGGTACCAAATTTCCAGACCAATAAATAATTTCAACCTACTTTTGACGTATGAAGATTTTTTTTGGCATTTAAATTCTTTTGAGTAAATCAAGAATTTTGGGGGTGTTATATTGTATTTGCAGGGATGCCCAACGAAGGCAGCAATGTTGCATTTGACTCCATGTTCTCAGAAAGCTAATTTATTATTTTACGATACTATATTTTATTAAAGAATACTATACTATACTATACTAAAGAATGCAGAAAGGATACTTAGTGAATGTTCAAAAGATAATAATGAAAACTCCTGACTCTTTCCAGAGTCTTGACACAGCCTGGCCATAAATGGCCAACGAGACAAAATAACTCCCACCAGAATCCAATCAAACAAATCACCTGTGGGTAAACAATCTCCAAACACATTCTGCACATGAGCACAACACAGGAGAAGCAAATGAGATAAGATTTGTTTTCCTTTTTCTCTGAGGTGTCTCAGCTTCCCAGGAGAAAAATCCTGGGCAAAGGGATTTTTTCAGAGAATGTGAACGCCACCGTGTTAGAGATGAGTAATGAGATGTTTGGCTCTCCCAATTAAAGGCGGGACATGATAAGTATGTTAAGAGAAGTTGTACAGATGTATAGTTATGTTACTGCAATGTGTTCCCCCCGCCCAGCATTGTTATCCCGGGATGATCTTGGTAGTCCGGGCATTTGGGGAGGGGTAAATTGTTCCTAAGGGGCAAGGCTTAGCACCACCTGTCCTCCAATCCAGTTCCAAGAAAGCAGTCTACACCAATGGACAGCGACCAAGAGTCAACAGACAGCCTTTGGGAGGAGCTGGGGCTGCCTGTTGCAACAGCAAGGATATAAAAGGGAGAGCAGCCATTGTGTGGATGAGCCAGCCACGTGGTTACCAGCCACGAAGTGGGGGAGGCTCCCAGCACCATAATTTTTTCCTTATTTAGTCCCTTTGTTGTAAGTTTTATTAAGTGTTTAATAGACCTTTCAAAATATTGAGAAGTAAACAGTGATTTCTCACAGGGAGAAAAAGTTGTAAAAGAAAGTTTCTTTGAAATTATTTCTTTTTCTTTTAAACCCAGGCCATTCCTACCACGCTGACAGTGAACCACCACCTTTCTCACCACTTGGACACCCATCCCCCCAGTCAACCCACTCCCCCTGGACTCTGCACAACTCCCAACACACCATTTGTCTGGGGGAAGGCACCGACTGTGTAAAGGCAGCAAAGCCCAGACCTGGCCTGACTTCCCTGGACCACTGGAAAGGAGGAAATCCAGATCCATGGACACACATGGACACAGAGCAAAGCTTTGCTCAAAGGGTTTATTGATTCTTGATGATTGATTCTTCAGGGGAAATGGCCCAGGGCTCAAAGAGTTCAGGGGTTTTCTCCAGTGATGATCATCACCTCATGCCACTGGAGAGGAAAGAGGACACTGGTCCTTCCACCCCTAAAAGACAAACCCCAGAAGGTGAGCTCTGGAGCCCACTGGGCCATGGCTGGGCTTTGTCTCCAGCCCTGTCCCTGCAGGCACGGCTCACCTAGGCATCCAGAGAGGCAGCCAGGCGCTTCTGCCGCAGGAGAGCCTGCAGCTCTTCAGCCACAGGGGGCTGGGGACAAAGGCAGCGTTAGAGACACACTGGGGGCACCGGGCTGCACTTGGAGGCAGGGGAGAGCAGGGGGGCCTTGGGGAAGGGGCTGTGGCAGCAATGGGGTGCAGGAGCTGCTGTGCTGCTGCCCAGAAGCACTGGGCTCTGGGCCAAGAGGCACAGCTGGGGCAGGGGCTGCGTCCTGGCTCATCCAGGGGGTCCTGGGGTGACAGGGATGGGAATGCAGCAGGGCCCTGGGCAAAGGCTTCCCTGGGGAGGAGCCCTGGGGCAGGGCATTGTCTGGGCTGTCAGGAGGGGTGCACTGGGCTGTGCTGGGACACACTGGGATGGCCTGGGCTGTGGTGGCCATGCAGTGGGAGGGTCTGGTGCCGGCAGAACTTGTGGTACCTACCAGAGGCGTCTCCAGGACCATGACACTGTCTAAATCCAACTGCAGAGAGACCAGGAGACCTCGCTGGTCACTGGGATGCCCCCAGTGCCAGCAAGGGATAGGGGGACACCACTGTCCCCCAATTCCCTGAGGGGATGCCCTGATATGCCAGCAGCCCACTCACCTCCCGCAGATCATCTTGGGTTCCTTTCAGGAGTGCCTGGAAAGGAGAACAAAGGCTGGGTCCGGACTGGACCTTGTGGAGCTGTGGGGGGACACACGGGTGCAGGGAGCAGGGTGCAGGCAGAGGGATGGGAATTCAGGGCCTCCAAGGAGATCTGTTTGAGGTGGGGGGAGACCCAAAACCACTGATCTGGGGTCAATTGAGGGCCCAGGGGACAGGGCTGGGGGTGTGGAAGGAGCAGGGTGTGAGGTACAGGGGAGGAGAAAGGAATTGAGGTGTAGGGACATGGGAGTGCAAGGGAGGGGCTTGGTGGGGACAGAAGAATGAGGACAGGTGGGGACAAAACCAACAGTACTGGGAGATGGTGTGGGAGTGGGGAGTGAGTTAGGGAATTGTACAGGGGGACCCCTCTGCAGTGGCCAGGAAGAAAGACAAAGGATTGAGGGGGGGACATGAAAGGAAAGGCCTCAGGAATGGTCAGTGGGAGGGCAGCTGGGGACCCTGAATGGGACACAGAGGAGGGACCAAAAGGGTGGGACGGGAGGCCAGAAAGGGCAGGATGTGGGGACAGCATTTGGCTGGTGCCTCACCTTGGCCTGTGCCGGGGGGCACAGCAGGATGGAGAAGAGCAGGGCCACGCTGAGCACAGCCACCTTCATCTTCCTCTGGCTCTGGGCAGCTCTGTCTGAGGCTGCAGCAGGTGAGGAGCCCCTTTATCCCTGCCGGGACTCCTCCCTGCACCCTCCGTGCCAGCCCCCAGGCCAAAGCCCGGCTTGGCACAGCCTCCAGCCCTGGCCACAAGCCCAGCCCGGGCACAGAGTCCATCCCACCCCACCTGTGGCACGGATCCAGCCCTCTTGCCTGGCATCCCTCCAGCTTCCTGCACAGGGCAGCTGCCCCTGGAAGGGCCCAGGCACCTGGGGGGCCAAAGGGGGCAGCCAGGGAGACAAAGGCACCTGGGGACCCTGTGGGGACAGCCCCCACTCCAACACAATCCATCCTCCAACAGCCCCCAGTGCCAGATCCCCCATCTCCTGCTGCCCCTGCCCTCCCAGAGCTTTCCCTGTGGGACACCCCAGAGCGGAGCCCGGCCCCAAACCCAACATGTGGGAGAACAAGGGGAACAAGGGACATGTGATCAGGTGGCTGATTGGCACCTCAGGCACTGCAGACACTGGGGAGCACTGGGCAATGCTGATCATCTGCAGACAAGGCTGAGGGCTGGGGAATGGCTCCGCAGTGACAATTCCCACATCCACACAACCCGATATCCCTTTCCCCACAGATGCCAAACCTGACCAAGCTCCATGCCCAGAGCACTGTCCAGAGGGGAATATGCCCTGCCCTGCCCCTCATCCTGTCACACCTGCAGCCACGGAGCCCCCCCAGAACACCTGGGTCATGGCCCTGGCTCTGGCCCCAGGCCAGCACTGGCCCTGAGCAGGATGTGCCCATCCCAGGGACATGGGGAAGTGGGCACCTGTCCCCAGGCAGCCACTCGGAGCTAATTGGGGTAACAGAGGTGCCCTGTGAGGAGGAGGGGTGTTGGTGCCTGCCAGCATCTCTGACAAGCCCTGTTTACCCAAGCCCTGAGGCACCAGGAGGATGTTGTGACATCTTGGGCTTCCAGGAAGGAAAATCCACAGTGAAGTGGTTCCTGAGAGCTGTCCAAAGCTGTGATTCCTGTTTGACATTCCAGGGCATTAGTGAAGGATTCTGCACATCTGTTTCCCCAGGCACAATGTGGATCCATCAGAGAAGTGTTATGACTCAGCTGGGAAAACATTTCAGGCCACTGCCTTGACTGTTTGCTCTGGAACTCACCCAAGGAGGCGCAGGGCCCAAGGGGGAAGATTTTCCTCGGGAGTTTTGCTGCTTTGTGCCCTTGGAGGAGAGATCAGAGTGTCCTCCTAGGGGATTCTTGACCAGATGGACAAGAGCTGTGACATCATTGGTGGGCTGAGGTCACCTTGGAGAGAAATTGAGGAAGTGTCTGCAGGACCCTAAGTGGTGAATGAATGGGTGAAGGAGATTCTCACTGTCCTGACCCACTATCCAGCAAAACCACAGCCAAGGGAAGAGGCCTGGTAGAATCAGGGGGGAAGCAGACCTTGTTGAGCCTGGCGCACAGTGGGCAGTGTGGGGTGATCCCCTGCTGGTGTCCCAGCTGTCAGTGCAATACCACTGCTCTGGTGGAATGGATCCTTAAGAAACAAAAGCAGTGATCAAGCTCAGGGGAGGAGGGGATCTGGTCGCACTTCTCTGGGAGTTTCTCTCCAAGGGGGGACATTCCATGAGAATGGGGATGCGGTAAAGGACAGGGCTGAGGGCAGCTGCTCCCTCTCTCTCTGGGCTTCAGTGGAGGATGCTGGGAGCTGCTGCTTGGGAAAAGGAATTGGTTGCTGCAGGTGGCCAGAGCAGCTTCCCCAGGCAGGTGCTGTCAGGTGCCTGCAGCACCAAAAGCGTCTCCACTTGGGGCTGCCTTGACAACTCCCCCAGCCCAGCAGACCCTGAGCCCGCATGGTGCAATCAAAGCCTCACCAGAGGGACGAGAGGACTCCTCACATAGCAGATCCAGCCGGGTTTATTAAGGGAAAATCCAAGGGTCCAGTGAAGTGAGGGTGAAGAGGGAAACAGGAACAAGCAGGAACACAACCTCTGCTGAAGGGAACCAGAGGCAAAGAGCCAGGAGCAGGGCTGGGGCCAGCGTATATAACTGGAGGAAGGCAGGAGGGGTCAGGGTACAAACAATCAAATGTGGAAGGGAGCCAGGGTTGGGGTTAAGGTGGGGTGACGCGCGATGCACCAATGGGGGGGCAGAGTGGGAGGGGTCTCTAGGGGAAAGCCAATGGAGGAACGGGAAGTACAGAACTTTCTGGAACTGGGGGATGAACAGCAGTCGATTGACAACAGCACGTTAACATTAACAAGCAAAGAAACATGGGGAATTGCGGCAGTCTCTCACCTTAACTTAAACAGTGGTGTCCTCCCATGGCATTCCAGGTTCCTCTTCTCCATGGCTGTCTCCAACATCTCCCTCTTTTTTATTTATTAAATAAACATTTCCCAGTGTTTTGTCAATTGTTTTCTTAAAACACATCAGTGCTGCTGAAACTATAACAACTATGAGAAGGACCCACAATAAACTTTTAAGAATGGGGGCCACCCACACAGGAACACTCCACTGCATGAGCTTTTTGTCCATCATGTCCACAACTTTATTTTCAGTAAGAAGAGTCTTCATTTGCTCTTGCATTGGTTTGATGTTGGCCTGGATCAATGTGCTTTTCGATGGCAGGTTAAAACAACAAAGCCCTTTGAAATCTTCACAACCATGGCCATGGGAGAGCAGCAGGAAAGCGATGGCTGCTCTGTTCTGAAGGGTGGCATGTCTGGTGGTTTCCTCGTCCGCTAGAAGGTCTGATAAGGCAGTGGACGTAGCGTTGGTCTGCTTACTAAGCCAGCACTCCAGGTGAGAAAGCTCACCGAGGGCCTTTGCAGCTGCAACCCGTGGTAGAAAGATGGAAACAATGATGGTGGCAGCAGCTGTTAAGGTATTTCGGGGTGTCCTGGGAGTGGCCATCTGGTCCTCAAGTGAATCAGTTATCGACTGTTCGAGCACTGATAGAAACATGAATGGTCAAGTTAGTTGTCATTGTAATTTTCTTCGTTTTGTCCCTATGGAAGGGAGGGTGAGGGATTGGCAGTTGGGGCAGGTGGAGAAAATTGCCTTGGCTTGGTCTCTGGAAATCTTAAATTGACGTACCAAAGCTGGAGCGTTCTGACAGAAGAATGCATGGCTTAGACAAGCCTGTTGAAAGACATGTGGTGCAGCAGGGGAAATGTGGGTGGCACTTGTTGCCATTGCTAACAAGTCTGCTCTCCGGTTGCCCTCAGTGATGTATCTTGGCAGCTCTGTGTGCGACCGGATGTGCAGGATGTGATAAGGTTGCTCTCTGTGGGAGATGAACCAAATTAATTCAGAGAGCAAGCTGTATAATTTTTTATTTTGGACTTTCTTGAGCAGGGCACGCTCTGCCTGCTCTGCTATCCCGGTGACAAATGCAGAATCTGTGATTAAATTGATGTTTTGTTGGAATGTTCAAAACGCCCTCACTGCTGCAGCAAGTTCTGCAGTCTGGGGGGAACCTTCAACAACCCAGACTTCAGACTCCTCCTTCTGAGTGTGCGGGTCCCTCCAGTGAGCACTGACTTGTGAGAATTGCCTGAACCGTCAATGAACTCTGTGATAGCATTTTTGAGTGGAGTTTTACTTTTATATGATTTTGGGGACAAATGCAGTGAATCTTTACAAAGTCTGTGTTTAGGATAATGAATGGAAATTTTTCTGGGATAGCTGTCTAATGAAATTTGCGGGTGTTCATTTGTTTGTAATAGAGAATCCAATTGTTCCAAAGTATAAAAGAGGTAAATGCACACCAGATCGCAAGCTGCGAGGGTCCAGAGGCGATGTCGGCCTTTAATAATAAGTTTGGCGACAAGTTCTGGTGGGGTGGTAACAGTTTTATGTGGTTGGTGCGGCAGAAAAAGCCACTCGATGATGATGAGTGGGTTTTTTGCAGTATCATCCCACTGAAAGAGCAATGCATGGGAGTTTGGGCACTTACCAAAAATACCGAGGCTGAGGGGAAGGGACCAGTCTGTCCGATGTGCCTGGCGGTGTTTGATGGCGTTGGCGACTCTCTCCAAAGCCTCACAGGCTTCTGGCGTTAACGAGCGTGGGGAAGTCAGGTCGCCGTCTCCTCGTAGAAGGTCAAAGAGCGGTGCCAGTTCTTCTGTGCTGAGGCCCAGGAGAGGTCAGATCCACGTGATGACGCCGCACAGCTGTTGCATGTTTTTTAATGTCTGGGAGTGCTTGTTGATGGATAGAGACTGAGGCACAATGGTCCTTCCTGTGAATAAAAACCCGAGGTGCTTCCATAGGCTCAATAGCTGGATTTTTTCCTGAGCTATCTGAAACCCTGTGCTTTCGACAGCTGCGACACTCTAGGAAAGTGCTGCGTCTAAGTGGGACTTGGTGGAAGCACAGATTCGTACATCATCCATACAATGTAGGTGTGAGACTCTGTCCGAAGTTTCTCTCATCTGCCTCATGATCGTCATTGGGGACCACTGAATAAAAGACCCTTGTCTGAGGTTTCTGGCCCTGTTGGAGAAAGTTACATGCCAAGGGCCCCGAGACCTGAGCACAGCTCCTGGTATTGCTAAGCTATTGTTCACAGGTATGTTGGCTGTATGCTACATTGAACCCAATGAAAGGAAGAAGGGGGCACCTTGCCTTTTTGCAACAATAGCCTTGGAAGTTGTCCCACCTCTCGGCCTGGCTGGACTTCTGAGTTTTGGGTGGTCCCCACAGAAAACCCCTCACTTGTCTTACAACTGCCATGACAGACAGACTGAGATGTAAGAAGCCTCTCCATCAAAGACCGAGACATGAAATCCCTACGTGAAAAGGCCCCCCCCCACTCTTTCCAAGGACTGGG
This sequence comes from Melospiza georgiana, assembly GCF_028018845.1. Taxonomy (NCBI): domain Eukaryota; kingdom Metazoa; phylum Chordata; class Aves; order Passeriformes; family Passerellidae; genus Melospiza; species Melospiza georgiana. The sequence continues at coordinate 5,499,782 of NC_080459.1, forward strand.
ACTGAGGCCCCTAACCTGGGGGAGGTGTGTGGGGGAGGCAAGCTGACCAAAGAAAGATGGATGTTGCAGGTGCGAGCAGTGGACCAAGAAGATAATGGCTCTCGCCCACTGCTGAGAACATGGACTGTGTGTACCCTTCTCTAAATACCACTTTTCCCCCCCAAAATACAATAGACTACCTTTGATTCAGTTTCAAGTTTTACCCCTTCCCCCATCAAAAAAAAAGAGTATAATAAGAGTTTGGATGAACTGCAACCCTGAGATCTCCCCAGACGTGACCTGGTGAACTCCATTGGCTGGACATTGAAGGACTTCGCCGTTCTACGTTTGGTAGCTTTGTACCTTCCTTTCTCTTCCTCCCTCTTTTTCTCTTTTCCCCAATTCCTCCCCAATGCATTTTGTTGTGGTTATTCAATAATGGTACATTTGTTTTGATTATCATTGCAACCCCCTGTACCGTGTCAGTGTTTTTTGCACTCTGAGATCAACCCACGAACCATCATGAAACCCGTTCATAAGGATGGATTGTGACACTTGCATACATAATACATAAATCTTCTATCAAGCCTTAAAAATTCTCTACAAATTCATTTCCAACATTACTGGGTCTGGCACTGCCAAGATCTGGTTCTTGCTGCCACCACCAGTGCCCAGATCTGGAAATTCCCTTGTTCTGGCAGAGCCAAGTCCAGCAATTTTCTGGTAAAGAAAGCCAAAACCTGGCAATTTCCCACTGCCGGCACCTGCAGTGCCAAGATCTGGTGTTTGCTGCCACTGCCCGTACCCCAATCTGGACATTTCTCGGTTCCAGCACAGCCCAAGTGCAGCAATTTTTTGGAAAAAGAAGACAAAAGGCAGCAATTTCCTGGTGCCAAGACTGTCACCACCCAGACCTGGTGTTTGATGGCACCACCCATGCCCAGATCTGGATATTTCCCTGTGCCACCACAGCCCAAGTGCAGTAATTTGCTGGCAAAGAAAGCCAAAACCAGGCAAATACCTGGTGCCTACACTACTCTGATCTCATGTTTGCTGACACCTCCAGTGCCCAGATCCGGAATTTTTCAGATGCCTGCACAGCATAATTCCAGCAGTTTGCTGGCACGGAAAGTTCACATTTGGCAATTTTCTGGTGCCTGCACATTCCCCACCCAGATCTGGTGTGTGCTGGCAGATTGCCAGTGCCCAGATCTGGCAATTTCCTGGTGCTAGCAAAACCCAAATGCAGCAGTTTTCTGCAAAGAAAGCCAAAACCCAGCACCACCCAGATCTGCTGTGTTGGGGTTGGTTTAAAAGAAGAGGGAGACCTCAGCTTAAGGCCATGGGAAAACCCTCTTTAGTTGGGGTGAGCAGGAGCTCCCGCCCATGATCCCCTCGTTCAGTTATGCAGATTGTCACTGGCAAGTTCTGAGTTCTCTTTGCTGCCATTGGTTACTTTTTACTGCAAAAATTGTAATATTCTTAATCCTTCCTTCCTCTTGGATCCTTCCCTCAGATCCCACCTTAACCCCTTGTGAAAGTCTGCCCGAAATGAACGGGTGACAGATGATTTTTTGGTGCAAAAAATAACCAACAAAGGCACAGGGTTTTTGCAGTAGCAAATCAACAAAATGCAATTTTATTGATGATAACCACAGCTGAATATGCGTTTGGTTAGGGAATCTGGGGAAGAGAAGGGTAGGACAAGGGAAAAAGGGAGGAAAGAAGGTTAGGGAAGGGGTATAGCTTCCAAAATGTGATGTCTTTGGGGTCCCACCGCTGAAACTCGCTGGTGCACGCTTTGGGGAGATCTCAGCGAACAGTGGAACCGAACCCTAAATATACTGTTCTCGGTTAGGGGAAGGGTGGCTGAAATTAGATTTCCATGGAGGGGAAAAGAATAGGAACAGGAGGAGGGAGAGAGGTTATTCCATTGTTTTCATGGCCGAATGCTCGCAGGTACGTTTACTCTGGGCAGGTTTTCCCCCCTCCCCAAGTTGGGAGGGGGTACAGTCCCAGTCTCTGGAAGGAGGTTGCCATGGGGGTGCCAAGGGGATACCATGGGGGTGCCAATAGGGTGCCAGGGGGGTTCCTTGTCTTGTCTTGGTTCCTTGATGAGGGGATTCGCATCTCTGTTTGTCTGTCACGGTGGTTGAAGGCAGACAAGAGGGGTCTTCTCTTGGAGGGGGGAGCCACCCCAGAGGTCAGTCCAGCCAAGTCAGGAGGTAGAGAGCCATTGTTCACAAAAGGGCAGCATGCCCCTTTGAGTTCAGCATGGCATGTTCTGCAAACACCACCTGTGAACACACTGAATAAGCATGAGACTTTCTTTCCCAACTGGCTCAACAGTTTTTTAACCTTTTGGTGGTCTTTTTCTCATGACAATTGTGAGGCAAAAATGAAGGATTTTCAGATGGACTTCCATACCCCTCCCCATATATAAATGTATAAATATGCCTGCTAGACCCTGGACCCGTGCTTTTTTCTGCTTCACTCTCCGTACAGTGCACGCCATCCTGTTTGTTGTGTTTGCCTTCATTAAAGTTCTGTTTCCAGAGCACCAGATGAAAGCAGTCTCTGTCTGTAAAGTGGCCAGAGCCGGTTCTCAGGAAACCACTGGTCACCAGTCTGGATGAGGACCAGAAGGTTTCACTCGTGTTTGCTGGCACTGCCAGTGCCCAGATCTGGAAACGTCCCTGTTCTGGCACAGCCCAAGTGCAGCAATTTCCTGGCACAGAAATCCAAAACCTGGCAACTTTCTGCTACTGGCTCTGGCACCGCCCACATCTTGTGTTTGCTACGCCAGTGCCCAGATTTGGAAATTTCCCGGTGCCAGCAGAGCCCAAATCCGGCAGATTTCTGTCGCTGGCAACGACACCACCCAGATCTGGTGTTTGCTGGCAGCGCCAGTGCCCAAATCTGAAAACTTCCTGGTGCTGGCACAACCCAAGTCCAGTGATTTGCTGGCACAGAAAAGTCCAGGCATAGCCATGGAGCAGAGAGCCCCGAGAGTGCCCAAGCTGCTCTGGCTGGAGGAGGAAGAGGTAGAGGGCCCTGGAGCTGCCCCAGCACAGGAGACTGAGGAGGTGGTGCCGTTGAATCCACTGCAGGAGGGTGAGTGGCAGTGCTGGGCTGTAGGGCTGGAGCCTGCAGCCAACTTGGTGCCATGCCATGCCATGCCATGCCATGCCATGCCATGCCATGCCATGCAATGCCATTCCCTGGGGAAATGCCCCTGGACAGGATGGAAGAGGGGCCGGGCAGACACCCCACAATGGCCGTGCTCCATCCCCTGGAGCATCCCGGGGCTCTCTCAGCCTAGGGAGAGCAGGGCAGGCCCATGCTCTCCGGCCTCTCCCACAGCCCCTCATCTCTGGCTGCGCTCGCTCTTTGCCAGATGCAGCCCTGGAGCGCACACAAGAGCAGGAGTCCAGCCATGGCTGCTTCCGCAGAACAGCGCAGGTACCTGGGGCCATCCCCACCTGAGCCGGGCCTGCTGGCACTTCCTCAGCAGGGCCCGCGCTTGGAGCAGGCCATGGAACGTCCCTCTCTTCCAGCCCTTCCTTCTGCTGCAGACACTGCTGAGGCTCCTGCGCCTTGGCCACACAAAGACCAGCAGCACCGGCACCAAGGGCACGGCCCAGCCTGACTCCAGGCCCGCCCAGCTGCGGGCAGAGCCTGCTGCCAGCTCAGCGGCCTCTGAGCTCGCAGCACCCTCTGAGCAGGACACGGCCCAGGGCAGGGCGAAGGCTGGCATGGCCCTGACTGAGGGCATGGCCACCACCCACACCCAGGCTCAGGGCATGCCAGACACTCAGGCCATGTCCACACTGACCGGGACTCCTGCACCCACTCTGGAGGTTTTCCAGAAGGGTGCTGCTTCTCCACAGCAGGTAAGCAGCCTGGGGCCAGGGCTGAATGCCTCCCAGGATCATGTGGCCCCTCGAGCTACATCCATTGGACCCCCTCAGCCTTTGAGGCCATCACAGTGGGTGGGAAGGCAAGCACTTCTTGGGGAAAGCTGGGCAAGTTGCTCCCTTGGACAGCACTCCAAGTCTTCCCCACGCTGCCTCCCCCAGGTGGAAGCCACGGTCAGGGACATTCTCCAGAGACTGGCGTCCTGTGTCACCGTGGACGCCGGGCAGCAAATGGAGATTCTGAGCCTGATGGAGGAACACCCTGCTCAAGTGGTGATGAGCCTCCTATGCTGTGCCCCAACGTGTGACAGGTACGGAGCACAAGTGCCTCAAGAGCTCACCGGCTCCTAGGGCCCTTTGCCCTGTCCAATGGGCTCTGCCAGACAGGCAGAGAGCTGCGGGAGTCTCGGGCCCCTCTGTTTCCTGAGCCTCTGATGTGCTCCCTCCCTGCCCCTCAGGGCACCGGGGCTCTGTCCCCCGGCCCCACACAGCTGCGCAGGGCACGGTGCTGATGCACAGCTCTGGTCCCACAGAGCCGCTGCGCTGATGTGGAGAGCCATGGGCACGTCCAGAGTGGCCGCCCAGGAGGTGCTTCCAGCGCTGCTCTCTGCCATGGAGGAGCAGCTACCCTATGGCAGCTTCTCCTGCGGGGACAACGAGGCCGTCCTTGCCCTGGCTGTGAGTTTCTGGAGTTGGCCTTTGCTCGCCCTCTCGGTCACCTCTCTAGCAGCTCTCCCTGCTCTCCCCAGCCTGGGCTGAGAGCTGGCCTAGGGGCAGGCTCAGGGGCAGCAGGCTGCGTGCTCCCCCTGCGTCTCCCCTCGGCCCTGCCTCATGAACACCTCGGCACTGAGCACTGCCTTGGGGTAGGCAAGTGCTGCTTGTCTTGCCAAAGGGCTGCTTTGTCTCTTGCAGGCAACTCTGGTGCTGTGGAGGATTGCCCCCATGTGCGAGTGACACTGTACCATTTGCTTCATTCTCCCCAACTGTTTGTGGCTCTGTTCTTGCAAATTGTCACCGCCACAGAGCAGATGCCAGGGGACGTTGAAACCTGGAGATTCTGGAGAGCGTGCCGGGAGGAGCACGGCCTTCCCTGCCACCCCCACAGGTGCCAGTCGCCCTGTCCTTCCCACGCCCTTGCGGCCAGGGCCAGCGCTCCCAGAGTGACCTGGCCTTTGCTCGGCACGCAGGTTTGCAGTGCAGACCATGAGGGCTCTGCTCTCCCGACTGGGCTTTGGCAAGAATCTGCTGGCTCTGGAGCACAAGCAGCTCTGGGACACCCTGCTCTGTGCTGACACCCAGCACTATGCAGCGGGTCTGCTGGCCAGGGGGGATCCCCTACTCCTGCCACCACCACCAGCATTTGTGCCCCCTGCCCGGAATGCCCCACACAGTCCCCAGGGCTGTAAGCGAGAGGGCCTTGTCAGCGAGGGAGGGCCGAGCAGACTGGGAAAGGCTGGGAGAGAAGGATTCCCAGCAGCAGCTGCCTTCCAAGGGGCCCATGTGCCCTTGCAGAGTGCTGGGGAAAGATCAGACCTCTGTGAGACCATGCCTGGGAGAGGTCTGCCCGCCCAGCTCAGGGCCTTGGTGCCTTTTTCCCCTGGAAGGGAGAGGCGCTGTGGCTTGAGCCCCTTTTGTCTCCACATGGCCTCACACCTGCTCAGCCATCTCATGGGGAAGCAGCCCTGCTGGCATCTGCCTGCCCTGGCCTTCTTTGTGGAGGTGAGTCTGATGGCCAGCGCTGCCTGGCTGAGCTGCCTCCCAGCTCTTGGGCCTCTCATAGCTGCAGCCGCCTGGGACGGTGCCCACGCCCTGTGCTGCTGCCTTGGCCCGGCCCTGTGCGGCTCCGGGCTACTGCCAGTCGGGTCCCTGTCACTGCCCTCCTGTGCCTTTCAGCTCCTGGAGTGTCTGGACCTGAGCAAACACGGTCCCAGTGCCCTGCTGGTGGTATCCAGGCACCTGCCGAGCCAGTGCAGGGACAGGCTGCGCCTGGCACTCAGAGGCCTCGTGGTGCTCAGCAAGGAGCCCTCGCTGGTGAGAACGGGGCAGTGGCTGAAGCCACACTGGCAGTGTGGGGTTGGGTAACGCAGACCTCTGGGCTTGGCTGGGCTTTGGCAGCAGAGGCAGCTGCTCCCAGCTCTCCTGCCTCCTGCTTCAGCTGCCCCAGTGCCCCAAGCAGCTGTTGGTGCTGCGGCCATTCACGGCTTCACAGCACAGCCTGGTCTTACACACAGGGAGGAGGAATACGCGGCCTGTATCAACACTTGGTGCAGCAGCTGGCTGATCCAGATGCAGAGGTGGTCCAGATGAGCCTCTGTGTGCTCACACGTATGCTCCAGGACAAAGACCTCCTGCTACCCAGTGTCACCGCCCTGAAGCTGGCTGAGTCCCTCCTGCCACACTTTGAGAACTGTGCTCTGTAAGGCTCTGTGCCCCCAGCCAAGGGCACTGGACATTGCCTGGAAACTTTGTGCTCTGTGCAGTTCTGAGCCTTTGCCCCAATGGGCCCAGAGTAGTTGGTGATTAGGACTTTTCCTTTCCCTCCAGGACAACAGCCACGTGCAGCTGCTCTACATTCAGCTCTTCTGCAAGGTGATGGAGCTGGTAGTGGAAGAGGGGGAAGAGCTTCTCACAACAATCGTGACCCGGAGTCTGCTCCCTCTATTCTTGCGCTGGCACGATGAGAACCTGCACGTGGCCGAGGTGAGGTTTTGTGCGATGCTGTTGCATCCCTGGCAGGGGGCTCAGCCGCCTCCTGCCCTGGCACCTGCCGGACTCCAGCCTCCCCTGGCTGTGGCGCAGGGACACAGGTCCTGTGCCCTGGGCTCTGGTACCACCTGCAGCTCTCTGCTGCTCTCCAGGCCTCTTTCCAAGCCCTGCTTTGTGCGGCACGCTTCCTGAGGAGGAGGGACCTTGAGGAGCTGGTGACGAAGGCGCGGCGTATTAAGTTTGCTGAGAGCCTGGTAAGGACAGCCCAGGAGCCCGAGCCCTGCCCCTGGAGCTCGGTGCAGGGGCCTGGCAGCTGTGTCCCTGCCCAGCGCTGCAGCCGGGCCCGCCAGCCTGCGCCCCCCACGCTGCTCCCTGCCCTGGGCCGTGCGGGCCGGCTCGGCCAATGCTGGGTGCAGGGAGCGCCCGGCCGAGGGGCAGAGCCCGCGCCGAGCCTTCTGTGTTGGTGCTCCCCGCAGCTGCTGCAGGACGAGAGCCGAGCGGCCAAGCACCTGCGCTGGGCCCTGCCGCACCTGCAGAGCCCACAGAGGCCCCTGCGAGAGGCGGCCATCAGGTTCATGGGTGAGCCAGCAGCCCGGCGCCCCTCCCTGCCCCCGGCCCGGCTGCTGCCCCGGCTACAGTGAGAGCCGCGCCCAGGCCCCTGCAGCCGGCTGGGATGGCCCCGGCAGGAGGCTTTCCTTGGATTCCCTCAATCTGGCCTCTGACCTTGGCTCTGTTCCTCTCTCTTCCAGCTCTTCAAGCCCTGAAAGAAGAGGAGAGTCCATCGTGCATGAGCAAACTGCTTCAGATGACCTTTGAAAGAAGATGTGCAGGATTTTGTTCGTCTGCTGGATCAGATGTACCAGCGTCCATCGGCGATTTCCAGTGCCCATTGAAGATGGGACCACCTGCAGAGCAGGATGGACCAGCTGCAGCTCCAGAAACAGCTCTGGCTGTGTGAAGCTCCAGGAGCTCCTGCCATCTCTCTCCCTCTTGGCAGCTCCCTCCCTGCAGCCCTCAGGCCCTGCCCATCCCCTTTTCTGCCTCCCAGCTCACCCCTTTGCTTCGTTTTCCCTTAATAAACTGTTTGGGTTTTTCACTTTACCCACGTCTCCGTGGAGCTGAAGCGGCGCAAAACCTGAGCCCGGGGACGCGCAGGGCCCTGCTGCCGTTCTCCTCCGTGCACGGACAGAGAGGAACAAGGGCAGCTCAGGCTGCAAAGGTGCCTGTCCTGCTGCTCCAGCTGCCCAGCACCGTGGAGTTAAAGGTCATGCTGAACACGCTGAAGGAAACAAGGACCCTGGGTTTTAGAAGAGCCAGCTCAAGTACGCTCTGAACCCAGCTGTGCAGGATTCCATGGCAAGCATCCACTGAGGGCAAAGGAGCTTGCAATGCCGGAAGGTTTCACAAAGAGCTTCCTGAAAGAACAGCAATGCTCCATCCCTACACAGGGACAGGAAGAGGGCAGAAGCAGAGACCACCGTGGCCTAGCAGTGAGCTCTGGGTGTGCCTAAAAGCAAATGGAGCAGCAGCAGCAGCAGCAGCTGCAGGGAGTGGCTGAGACTCGGAGGTGCGACCGTCCCAGTGGCTGCAGCGCTGTCAGTCAGTGCCTGCAGGCTCGGTGTGGTTCTGGCAACTCTGGTCTCCCCACAATGAGGAATAGCAGCCCCTGCCTCAGGCCCAGTGAGACCAGTGGGAGGAGACCCTTCCCACCTCTCTTGGGCAGGGCCGCAAAACAGCCGCTGCATCTTCCTGCCCCTCTGTTTGGGCTGTGCTGAGCCCACAGCTGGCCAGCTTGTGTCCTGCTGTCCCAGGAGCGTTCTGGGCAGGCAGGAGAAGGGCTGCGTGCACGGCACAGCGTCCTGCAAGGGGCTCACCAGAGCCTCCTGCGGGAACAGGCTGCAGGGTGCAGAGGTTCTGGGACCTCACACCATAACCAATATGATCTAGTGAGGCCAAATTTATTATCCTTTAAAAGAGTATATTTAAAATAAATCTCTGCTGTCCACGCGTCTCTACCTAACACATGATTGGTTAATCCTAGGTGTTCACGCATATAAAATAGAATGCTGATTGGATCATCTGATTTTCTACGCATCTTGCTGGGGTTGTGTGGCCTATCCATGGCTCACTTTCCCAAGCTTGCTGACAAACGTGCTGAGTCCTGATGACTCTTCTTCTTGTGTCTTTTTCAAGGACACACCGAGCCCAATTCTGAATATTTCCATAATTCATTCTTTGTGAACGTGTTCTTTGTCCATTATTACAAGCAGGCTGGATTGTGCATCGGCTGAATATGGCCACTCTCTTGCAAAAACTCCTCCATTCTGTCTCTGAGCCAGCATTTGAGCCAGTTAAACAAAATCCTCCCTCTCAAGCTGTAAAGAATGTGGAATTAGAGTTGGAATGTGACCCTGAAATAGAAGCAGCTCAGCAACTAAAGTAGAAAAAAGTTAGTCCAGAAGCTATTGTAGAAGGGACTTTTCTCTCCAATGATGTAGAAGCTTTTCCTGTAGTAACTAATGCTGCAAGTAGAGTTTGAAAACCTTTTGATTGGAAGATTTTAGAAAAGTTGAGAGCTGCAATTTCACAATTTGGTTGAAAATCCCAACTTGCACAGTCACTTCTGCAGTATATTTTTCCATCTAACGCATTAATTCCAGCTGATGTGCATACCCTAATAAGACTTAGAATGCCACCCCATCAGCAGGTGATGTTTCATAAAAGCTGGGAGGAAAAGTGTGCTCAAGAAGCAGCAAGACCTAGAGTACAGGGTGATCCTCTGTATGGTTCAACAGCATAACAGTTACTTGGCAAGGGTCCTGGGCTACTGCCACTGCCCAGGCTGGGAGCATTGATCAAGTCTTACAGATGAGCCAACAACTAACATGTAGTGCTATTCTTACACTTCCAGATAAGTTACACACTATGTCTTTTACACAAATTTGTCAAAGAAAGAATGAAGACTTTGATAAATTTTTAGACAAATTGCATGAAGCTATCTATAATCATTCTGATTTAAATTCAGACACAAAGATACAATTGGATGGACTTTGGTATCATTTCTCCATTCCAAATGGCTTTCCCTTCAGTCACAAGAGAATCACAGAATCACAGAAATTTTAGGTTGGAAGAGACCTTTAAGATCATCGAGTCCAACCCATGTTCTAACACCTCAACTAGATCATGGCACCAAGTGCCACATCCAGTCTTTTTTTAAACTCTTCAAGGGATGGTGACTCTACCACCTCCCTTGGTAGATTATTCCAGTATTTGACCACTTTTTCTGTAAAATACTTCCCCCTTAATTCTAGCCTGTATCTCCCTTGGTGCAGCTTGAAACTGTGTCCTCTTGTTCTGTCTGTTGTTGCCCGGAGAAAGAGACCGACCCCCAGCTCACCACAGCCACCCTTCAGGAAGTTGAAGAGAGTGATAAGGTCACCCCTGAGTCTCCTTTTCTCTAGGCTGAACAACCCCAGCTCCCTCAGTCATTCTTCATATGGCTTGTGTTCCAAGCCCCTCACCAGCCTCGTTGCTCTCCTTTGGACACGCTCAAGTATCTCAACGTCCCTCCTAAAGTGAGGGGCCCAGAACTGCATGCAATACTCCAAGTGAGGCCTCACCAGTGCTGAGTACAGGGGCAGAATGACCTCCCTGCTCCTGATGGCCACACCGTTCCTGATACTGGCCAGGATGCCATTGGCCTTCTTGGCCACCTGGGCACACTGCTGGCTGGTGTTCAGCCGACTGTCAACCAGCACCCCCAGGTCCCTTTCCACCTGAGCACTGTCCAGCCACACCGTCCCCAGCTTATATCGGTGCAGGGGGTTATTGTGGCCAAAGTGCAGGACTCGGCACTTGGACTTATTGAAATTCATCCCATTACATTCTGCCCATCCATCCAACCGTTCCAAGTCCCTCTGCAAAGCCCTACGTCCCTCTAACAGATCAACACACATTCCCAGCTTAGTGTCATCTGCAAATTTGCTAATAAAGGACTCTAAACCCTCATCCATGTCACCAATAAAAATATTAAACAGAACTGGCCCCAGCACAGACCCCTGAGGGACACCACTGGTGACTGGTCGCCAGCTGGATGCAACACCATTCACCACCACTCTCTGGGCCCGGCCATGCAGCCAGTTCTGAACCCAGCAAAGAGTGCTCCTGTCCAAGCCACGGCCTGTGATGTTGTCTAGGAGTATGCTATGGGAGACAGTGTCAAAGGCCTTGCTGAAATCCAAGTAAACAACATCTACAGCCTTCCCTGCATCCACTAGGCGGGTTACCTGGTCATAAAAGGTGACCAGGTTGGTCAAACATGACCTACCCCTCCTAAATCCATGCTGGCTGGGTCTGATACCCTGGCCATCTTGTAAATTTTGCGTGATGGCGCTTAATATAAACTGTTCCATTATTTTGCCAGGTACTGAGGTCAGGCTGACTGGTCTATAATTACCAGGATCTTCCTTTGCACCTTTTTTGTGAATGGGTATCACATTGGCCAGCTTCCAGTCATCCGGAACCTCACCAGTGAGCCATGACTGTTGGTAAATGATGGAGAGTGGCTTTGCAAGCTGGTTTGCCAGCTCTCTCATTACCCTGGGGTGGATCCCATCTGGTCCCATAGATGTATGAATATCCAAGCATTTCAGTAGTTCTATGACTGCCTCCTCTTGGATAATGGGGGAACCATTCTACTCCTTGTCACCATCAACCAGCCCAGACGGGCAGGTGTCTTGAGGGCAAGTCATCTTCCCACTAAAAACTGAGGCAAAATAGGCATTAAGCACTTCTGCCTTGGCTTCCATCTCTTCCAAAAATTGCCTGCTGAAACTCTTCTGCTCCCATCCAAATCAGTTCACTACTCCAGCATAACCCTTGAAGCACGGACAGATGACTCTTCAACTAATTATAGTTGAAAAGAAGGGTATTTATTGCAGTGCTAGACACATGTGAACTAGTTTCCAAAGACATGTGCAAGGAATTGCAGACTCCTGCTCTCTATTTCTACAGAAAAGATTTTACATTAGGTTTCTAAGGACCCATAATACATAATTATTACCTGCCTGCTTCGCATTTTTATCAGCTGAATATCTATTACAGCTACGCAATTGTATTCCCTTAACTGGGTCGGTGGGATTTTGAAATGAGGGAGTGGTTGTATGGGAGGAAGAAAGCCGTCTTCCTCATGGTGAACTCTTCTCTCATGGCCAGTTGGCAAGACCTTTTGACCTGCTGCTCATGGTCCAAGCCTCTCCTAACTGTTCAATTATTCTTAAGGCAAGGTATTTCTATGGTCTCAGCTTCTTCACAATTGCTTCCTCTATCCCTGTCACTCCTAGCTTTATGTTCCTAATATATTTGGTACTCTTTACCTAAGGTATGTGATTTCTGCTAGCTGTATTACTAACTTAGCTTCTTACCTCATTTGAAAATCTTAACTAAAATATGCAGTCTTCTACTATCCCAATTCTATTCCCAGCTGGCCCCTCGACCCATCTGCACTTTTCAATTATCCTCATTACATTTTCAGCTAAGCCCTTGACTCACCTCAGGCACATCCCCCAACTGCCTATCTCCCAGCAGCTCAGAGCTGCATTGCACAGCGCTTGCTGTGCACCACAGAGCACAAAGCAGGCTGGCCTGGTGGGCCTGAATATTTCTGCCAAACATTCTGCATCTCACACCTTTGCTCTGGCTCAGTGCAGAACAGCAGGATTGCAGGCGCTTCCTCCCAGAGCTGCGTGAGGCGCTGGCTGCTGCAGATGTGCCCTGCCAAGCTGTCCCTGCCTCACGCTGGCCTCGCTTCCCTGGCTCAAGTGCTGGGCCTGAAGGAGCTGCCCTGTGCTCCAGCCTGCTGAGCAGCCCGGCTCCCTGCCCCGGTGCCCAGAGTGCTGCACACACTGCTGGCCTTTGCCAGGAGGTGCAGGGCAGCCGGCAGAAGAGGAGGAATCCTCAGCCAGCCCAGCGGCCCGCGGCTGCCCTTGGCCTTTCTCTGCTCCTGGGCACACTCCAGACGGCCATGGCCTCCAGGCCGGGCTGTGCCCAGCACGGCTGCGCTTCCCCTCAGCAGCAGCCAGCTGCCACCTGGGCTCTGAGAGCAGAGGATTCGCCTGCTCCCAGCAAGAGGCACCCAGGGCCCGGCTGCTGCCTCTTGCAGCTCCAAGGGCCTCCTTCCAGCCTGCCTCTGCCGGGGCTCAGGCTGCTCCGGCCTCTGCCGGGGCTCTGCTGGGGCTCCAGCCCGGGCAAGGCCGGGCCCGCTCTCACCTCACAGGCGCTGACAGCTCTGCACCACAGGAGACCTTCCCGAGCACCCTCTCTGATCTTTCTGCTTTCTCACTTGAGCAAGGCTCTCCTCCAGCCAAAGAGATTATTGCATTTAGGGATGCAAATCCAAGTGGCAGGAGCCCCATTGCTCTCCAGTCACAGCTGAAGGCCTGCATCTGCACAAGATGTTTGGGCTGCCTCATTCTTCCTTTGGTTTTGCCTTCAAATGTCATTGCCCTTTCTGCCTCAACCAGAAATACCACAGCTGTGCCATAACCAGCCAGTGGGTCATATTCCAAAGGCAGTGCGGTCTGGAGAGGATGAATGATATGAAGTCCCCTCCTCACTTATGAAACCATACAAAAGAAGCCATATGTGTGACTTAGCACCAATAAAAAAACAATTGGTAATTCAGAAGGAAATGTTGAATTTTCTGAAGGGGTCAGAAGGAGGAGAATCTTCCAAATGAGTTGATGTTTCAGAAACTTTATTAATTACAACTCTAATCTATAATTGTATGCTACAAATCTCTTTAGCAACCCTACTCTACAATCCTACTCTAAATTGGTAACAGAGATAACATCTTGACGTGATTGCTATGTTCTAGTCTCCCAGGCTTAGGCTTTGGTTTAGGCTTAGGCTTAGGTTTAGGCTTAGGCTTAGGCTTAGACTTAGGCTTAGGCTTAGGGTTGGGGTTGGGGTTAGGGTAAGTGTTAGAGATAGGGATAGGGTTAGGATTTGGGTTAGCATTTAAGGTTAGGGTTAGGGTTTAGGGTTAGGGTTTAGGGCTAGGGTTTAGGGTTAGGGTTATTCGTCTTCTTCACTGAGTTGATGACTTGTGCCAGGATGAATGGTGGCTTGGCTGAAGTTACAAATGGATGCTGTCCACCAGAAAAAAAAAATAAAACAAAGAACACTGAACCATTACTTTCCAAGCTCATTGCCTCAGGGACTCAATCAGGATACATCAAGTTCCTGGAAAGACCCAGAAAGAGGAGCAAAGGGACCATCTGCTCCCCAGTCATCCCCAATGTGCAAGACCTTGCCATCACAGGCAAACCTGGCCCAGAATCCCACTCATCTGTTTATTGTGATGTCTTCATCATGCTGGGATTTTTGCCCTGCCAGTGCTCTAGAAATGGCGCTTTCTGTCCCTGGGTCTTCTTCCTTTCAGGAAACTCCAATGACTCACATAGGTCCCTGCCTTTGAAAGACAGGCACTGTGCTGATTCCCACAGGGACAGAAAGCAGTGTCTACCTTTCCATGCCCTGTCTCTCGTGTGCTGGATGGCACCTTCCTTCCCAGCAGGGCCAGCCCAGTGGCACTGGGCCCTGCAGTTCCCTCTCGGCCACACAGCCTGGCAGTAACCCTGGCACAGTTCCCGTCTGCTTGAGCGTGCCAGGCAGCAGATGGGGCTGGGACAAGTCCCTCCCAGCTGTCCCTGTTTGTGTGGCAGAAACCTCTGAGGGTGGACTGGGGGGCACAAATCAGGGCCCCTCAGAGGCTCACAGCGAGCCCCCCACAGCCCCTCTTGCGCACAGCCAAATCTCTGACCCCTAGGCTGGGACTGGCTTCCTTGGGTTCCTCCACCACCATTTCATGTCTCTGTACCCTGCATTGCTCTACTTCAATTCTTTTGCCATTAGATAAAGCTGAACACTCCACCAAATCACAAAAGAGGGCAACAGAAACAGTCAGAGGACAGAGCACCTCTCCTGTCAGGAAATGCAGAGGGAGCTGGAGTTATTCAGTTTTGTGAAGGACAGGCCCCAGGGAGATTTTATTGCCACTTTCCAAGACTTCACAGTGGCTTTGAAGAAAGTGGGGGACATCTTTTTTAACAGGGCCAGTTACAATAGGATATGGACAAATATTTTTAAACACAAAGGGCATCTAATCAGAGTAGGTCGAAGGAAGAACTTGTTTACTCGGAGCGTGGTGCCACCCTGGCACAGCTTGCCCCAAGAGCTTGTAGGAGCTCCATCCCTGCAACCATTCCGGCTCGGGTGGCAAAGGGCTCTGAGCAACCTGATCTCTTTAGAGATGTCCCTGCTCTTTGCAGGACACTTGCACCTGAGGACATTTACAGGGCCCTGCCACCCCAGCCCAGTCTAGGATTCCTCACCATTTTCATTTGAAGAGCAGCAAGAGTGGAGGTGAGGACGAAGGGGGCTCATCTGCTGCCTTGGACTTGAGTGGAAGAGGAGCCCATCCCTCAGAGCCTGTTTCACCTGCAGCCCCTTCACATTTTACCTGCAGGAGCTCCTTAGCAGACCAGTGCCGCTCCTTGTTTGTCTGCAGGCAGCAGCTCAGGAAGTCACGCAGCAAAGCCGAGAGGAGCTTGGGCTTCCGCAGCTGTGGAGTCCCTACTGTGGCTATCAGGTATGTAGCCTGGAGAGAAAGGAGACACCAGGCTCCACCTCCTGCTTTCACATCTCTAAGGCTCTCCCAGATCCCTTTGTTTAACCTCTGTTCTTCAGTGGCAGTTTCTGCCCTGGCACAGACCCAGAGATGACTTTCCTTTACCAACCAAAAACCCAAACCCCGATGCAGCCACAGCTTTTCCACCATCCTGCACATCTTGCCTTGGCAGCTGATTTCATTGCCTGACCTAGTTAGTGGGAACTACATCAGAAAAAGGACATTTGCTTCTCTGAGGATTCATGCCAGCTTGAAATGGTTTTTGGAAGAGGGACTTTGCTATACTAACTAATTTCAAGGGTTAGTACATCAAAGGCATCTCTGCAGTGCTTGTTGGTCCTTTAAGCACACGTGCCCTAGAACAAAACTCATCAAGCTTTTTGTGCTGTTCTTGAAAACAATGGGAATTGGAAGAAAAGAAAGGAAATCCATCAGTTAATACCCAGGTAGGAAAACAAACATTTACAATCTCCTCTTTAACACAGACACATTAGGTTGCCTGCACAAATGTATTGGGATGAAAATGCCTGCTTGGACACACAGGAGCCAACTGCAGCTCTGTCTCTCAGCAGTCTGAAAATTTCAGCTTCCCATTTTTGCAGCAAAAGAAAAATTGTCTAGGTCAGAAGAAGGAGAGGTTCCATCCCTATGATCACCCTCTAGTCATTTGGCTGCTCAAGTCAGTGCATGAATGGTAGGCCCATCCCAGAAAGTGCCAGGAAACAAACAGGAGGTTTTGGCAGGCTCTCTGCATCACCAGGCTCTGGCTTGGTGACGTGCAGAATGTGGCTTGGGCTAGGAGAGAAACACGGTCACTGAGTGTTTCAGCAGCACTGCACAAGAAGCAGAAGAGACTCTGTGGCATTTACACCCTCATGCCCATGTTTCCCAGTGAGAAGAAACTGCACACAGGGTTAGGTTCCTCTCTAAAGACCACGGTTTTAGAAACTTTGTTGGGTTTGGGTTTCCTTCCTTCATTTCTGGAAAGATAACAACAGTTGTAAGATGCTTTTTACCTGTTATTAAGGCCGTCTACACAGACAAAAGAACTGGAACCACTAACCCAAAGGAAAGTGTTGCCTGAGAACACTTTGTTTGGAGTTTGTTTGCATGTGGTAAGGCTTGAATTCCCCCACTGATGCAGCCAAAAGTCCAGCAGATGCTGATGTGTTGCAGGGACATTTGTAGGAGGGGACCTTGGTGGAAGTAGTTCCAGCAGATGGCAATGGGATTTTGTCCAGTGGCACACAGGACATGGGACAGGTGAGAAAGACGGTGGGATCAGTGAGTATTTGCTCCTTACCGTGCCAGAACTTTCACTCAAGTAAGGAGGTTCTTGTTCTATCATTTCAATGTCCACAATTCCAAAAGACCATATGTCCACTTTGGGGCCATATGGTTGACCTGTCACCACTTCAGGCGCCATCCACCAAGGAGTCCCAGTTAGCGAGCACCGTTTGCTCTGCTCAGGGGTGAGCTGAGTAGCGAGGCCAAAATCAGCTGAGGAGAAAACAAAATACTGGTTTTATCTGAATTCTGTGCAATTAGGAAAGCAAGCAAAAGAATTCCCCAGTGGAAGTTTGTAAATGTGCTGTTGAATCTTCTGGCATTGGTGACTTTAAAAATCCCCCCATTTTTTACACTGCCTCTAGCAGTGGCTTTTGTTCTTTGGAAACTTTAGACTTGCAACTCCCTCCCTCTGGAAGGGACCCACACAGAGCAAGGCCACTCTTGACTGCTTGTGGCTCCTTCTACCTCTGTGCACGTTGCAACTGTGCCTCCAGCTCGCAGCAGGGGTCCCTGCACTGCCACCAGCACCATTTCTGGGGAGCTGGCAGTCACGCCAAGCAGCCCCACACCCACATCCCTGGAACGCTGCACCTGACCAAGAATATACTGACCCAGTTTGACAGAGCCGTCGGTTCTGAGAAGGATGTTGTCACTCTTCACGTCTCAATGGATCACATCGTTTGAATGAAGAAAATCCAGTCCTTGCAGGCACTGAGGGAGAAAACAGAAACAGAAGGGCAAAAATGAGTGATGTGATTTCATCACACAAGAAAGGAAACAAAGAATCTAAAAGATTCCCTCTCCAGGGGAATGGGGAGTAATGGCAGAACAGTAATGGCCACTGAGAGGAAGAGCTTGCTGCTCCAACACTTGCAGAGCAGGACCTTTCTGAGGAAAGGCACGTCAGCTTTTGAAAGTGCAACAGCACCTGCTGTTCTAGGCTGTCCCCTGCCAACCAGCCAGGATGACTCCTGCTGCAGCGCATGTGCTCAGAAGCAAAGAGCATTCTGGCTGCACTCCTATCCTTTTTAGCTGAGCACTGAGAGAAACGAGTCTCTCTCTTCTTTCTTTGCTGTTTGTTTCAAATCCTGCCACCAGCACCTTTGCTTTTACAGGCAAGGAATGCAGTGAAGACAGACTCCAGGCAAAGATTTAGAGAGGCAAAGTGGAGAACAGCAAATACAAATACAAGAGACAGAGTGAGAATACAATAGCAGGAGATAAGAGTACTGGCACTGAGTACAGTGAGTGCAGGGGCACTGGCAGCCCTTTCCCTTGAGATGCTTTTACTTGCCCATAGAATACCAGCAACACAGAAACAAAGCTTGGCACAGGAAACCTCTCCTGTTCTGAGCCCCTGTTTCCCAGACAATCCTGCCCAAGCCCTTGGAAACACAGCTGGGATTGCTGACCTCCTGACTGATGGCTGCCATCTCATCTTCAGACAGGCAGGTCTGGCTGACGATGTCGCTCAGGACACCTCCATCCATGTACTCTATAACCAGCAAGAGTGCCTCGCCCAGAGGCTAGCTGAAAGAAGGAAACAAGGGGGTAGAGATGAACATGCATGGCTATGTTGATTTTTTGCTTCTAGGTTTCTTATTTCCAGATGCCTTTGTGACAAGGACAGAATCAAAGGAATAGACATTCCCTCTTGGCTGTGCATTGTTTGCAATCTGTGCAGTCTCAAGGAGAAAGACACATCTGTGAAAAAGGAGATGTCTTAGATGGGCAGCAAATGAAAAGTGCAGTTTAGAAACAGCCCAGATAAAAAACATGTCAGGCATGGTGTTTCTGGAAAGAGGCACCTAGTCTTCCTGGCATGCATAGCAATGGCAAAGAGGGGCAACAATCCAAGGGAAATCAACTTTAGGATGTTTCATCTGCACTTAAGAAACTTTAAAAAGTCAATCCCAAATAAATGTGGAGGCAGTGAACTTTGAGGCTATTGAGTTAGGAAGATACAGCTGATCCAGGTTTTGAATAATTTTGGAGTAATTATCAAACTAGGTGTGCCAGGGAAGAGTCATGCAGACAAGATGCACTCTCTTCTCATCCATTGGAGATGAGTAGAGGAATATGAATAAATAAAAATTAACAGCTTTACTTGCTGCCACTGACCAAAGTGGGTTTTTAACCTCTCATGTTTGCTTTATGTAAACACACATCCATGGGATAAGACCATGACCTCTCACCTGTCTAAATAATTCACAACATTGGGACTCCTATACCTCTTCATGATCATTATTTCATTAAAGGTTAGCTCCTTCCTCCGCACTCCTTGAAGATTTATTTTTTTTATTGCCACCTAAAATGACATTGAAATCAGTAACTTGGGAGGTTGGTGTCACGAGACCACAAGGCACGTGGAGCGAGTGATTTTGCAATGACACAGCTGAGCTGTGCCAAACTGCCTTGTGATTAGGCACTGCAGTAATCAGGAACTGACATTCCAACAGCCCATTTCTCTGCTCCCTTGGGAGCCAGTTACAGGACACGTGGGGCCACTGACATTTTGCCTTGACCACTTGGTAACAACGCTGTCTCAGTTATCACCCACAAACCTCTGACCGCACTCTCTGCTGCTTTGTTTGGGACTCAGAAGAAGGAATCCATGCCTTAATACTCTGTGAATACATCTTGGGCTATGGGCAGGGCTTAGGGCTTTCAGGGACGCCTTGCAGATCTCTCCCTCGTGCAGTTCCCAAGTGCAGCACTGCAGGTGGCTAAGGAACTACCTAAGTAACTTTCAGATGGATTTGCTGGCAGCCAGAAATGAGAATTCAGGACTCTGAAGCTGTAGCCCCAAAGAGCAGTGAGGTGCTCGCAGGCACCACCTTTGTTTTAGCAATGGAGAGCGAGTGAGCACGTCCTTCTCTGAAAGGAACCGCTGCCCTCCGTGCCTTCCTTCTGGCACCTGAGGAGGACAAAGTCCCAAATGTGTTTTGTGGGCTGGCACCAGTCTGTGCTTCTTGTGCCTTTTCAGCACAGCTCTGCCCAAAGCTCCAGCCACAGCTCACACCAGAGGGGAAAGCCCTCGAGTGCAGCAGAGCCTGCAGGTGCTGTTGACATTTACCTCTCCTCCTGTGGCAGTGTCGAGTGCTCTGTAAACATCTCCAAACCCCCTAGAAACAAAACAGAAGCAGAGAAAGGAGAAGCTGTTTAGATCTTGCAGTGAAAGCCAGCCCACACAGGAGATCTGTGCTGGAAGTGTCAAAACCTGCAGGATGCAGGAGGGCTCTGCCAGAAGGCAGATGATGCATTTTCCTCTCAAGTGCATGGGCACTGGGCCTGTTCCTGAAGCACTGGGGTTCAATTTCTAAAGGGAGGTTAGTCTTTCCTCTTGGATTTCACTGTCTAAACGGTGTGGTTATTATCCTGACCACAGAGTGCTTCCCTCTTCAAACCAGGGGAAAGAATTGTTCCTGGGAACTGTTATCTCACAGCTTTGATAGGGCATAGGTTGCTCTTTCCGGCAAGCAAGTTTCTTCTCTTTTCATTAGTGTGCCAGTATGATTTTGAGACACACAAAAAATGCTAAAGAAATTAACACAGAGCTGTCCCACACTTGAGAGACAAGGAGACCTTCCAGGTCCTGTTCCTTGATGCAGGCAAGACCTCGGTAGCAAGGCATCTCTGACAATGCCTTCTGAGCCCACTCACAAATTCTGAGCAGCATTGAGAGATGGGACAATCTATCCCCAGTGTGTGATCATATTTGCAGCTGGCCTGACTTCACACTGGATAGACATTCCACCCCCAAAACACCTGGCCCACGGTTGTACAGGAGTAACTGCTGTTGGACTCACCTGCTGCCAATATAATTCAGATGCGTGTATTTCATCAGGGGATTTTCAGTGGTGTTCACCATTCTCCCTGAGGGAAACAAAATGCAAAATGCTGACTTTAAAGCAGAGATCCCAGCTTCCAGGAGATACAAAAGGCAGCCCCAGTGCCTGGAACTCTGAGGCCTTTGTGGTCGGCTGGGTAACAACAACCACAACCAGGCAGACAGCCCTGTAGCACAAGTGGCCAGCACAGAGACTGATTTTTACAGTCTTTTGAAGAGTTCTCTTGACAGGAAACAAAGCATAGGGACATACAATCCCAGGAGAGGAGGACATCTTCCCCACCTTTCAGCAGTTTGCCAAAGGAATGCCTTCCCATTTGTCAACCAGAGCAGCTCAAGCTGTAACCAATCCTGACGGGGCTTTCAGCATCAGGACCCTGACCTGTTTGTGAGCAGGCTGAGCTCAAAGATGCCCCTCTCCCAGCTAAGGAAGGCTCCAGCCTCTGCAGTCCCTCCAGCCCTCAGGGGCAGGGCAGCGACCACAACAAGGCTGGCAAAGCCCAAGCATGAGCACTGACAGGCACTGATGGGAAGAAGCCAGAGTGAGCCTGAGCCCCGGACAAGCTGTTGCTCCCATTCAGGACACAACAGGATGGGCTTTGAGATCAGCCACACCGAGGCACAGATCAGTGCCCTTTTTGTCCCAACAGGTGATGGCAGACACAGAATCCACTGGGCTCTGGTCTCAGCCCCACCAGGTCTCTTATCTGAGAGCACAGAACTGGCAGCTGTTACAGGCAAGAAGCAGATTCATTGGGTTGTGCTGCAGAATCACAAAGGGCTTGATGTGTTTTCCTAGAGACTGATCTGAGCAGGGCCTGGGCCAATGGGTAGGATTCTAAAAGTCATGGGAAAGAGTGGGAATCTGGTATGGAAAAGTGCCATGGATCTGAGGGATATACCATGGCTGGGCTGGAGGCTCTCTCCTGAGAAATGCCTGCAGTACAGTTTTATCTGATCATGCCACTTGGATGTGTCTCCTGGACACATCTTGATAAGCATAAAACTAGAAGATTAAATAAAGTCTCTGTTTTTTCTTTGGGAGCACATGGAAAATACCTCGTGCTCTCTATTTGTCCTGTAACCTGATGTTCTTTCAAAGTAGTTCTTATTGACAAAAAGATAGCATTCTCTTATTGACAAAAATATAGCATTCTCATGAAAATAAACTGCAGATGTAGTAGTGGTAACAGTAACAGTCATAAAAATGGCATCAGTAAGACGTGGGGTAGAAGGGCTCCTTCAGGATGGAGAAAAACACAACAAAAAACCCCCACCAAAAATGAACAACAAAAAAACAATCCCACATCCCCCCCCCCCAAAAAAAAAATCCCCAACCAAAAAGACAAAACTCCAAAGCCAGTCCATTTCTGTGAAGTTTTTTTACTCTGATGACTGGTTGGAAGTCAGGAGTCTAAGGAGAATTTAGGAAGCTAAAAATTCTGTTCAGGTTGGCCACTAGCACACAGGACTTGCCTAGATTATTTGCTAGGTCACAGCCTTCTGCTGATCCAAGAACAATCCCTGCTTCAGCCTTTAGCAGAGAGGGAAGCTCAGGCAAACCCAAGCCAGTGCCAGGTGCCCTCAGAGGCAGCAGGAACACCCAGAGCTCTCTCACTGCCTCGGAGCACAGCACTGCCTCTGGGGAGTCCTAAATGGCCCTGTGACACCGAGCTCAGGAGGAGCATTTGGTACAGCTCTGCTGACACCTGCACACAACACACTGTCCCTCAGACAAGAAACACCCCAGACGTACCCAGCAGCTCCAGGTACTCCTCCTCAATCTCCTGTTCCCGGGATGTGCCCGAGCCTGAGTTCCCAGGTTTCACAGAAGGGCTTCCTCGAGGTGATGCTGCTGCTGCAGCAGGTTCAGAGCCCATGATGTGCTGGACCTGGAGCATTTCTGGTGGGCACTGTTCCTGTGCCTCACTCCTAACTTGGGGTTCTTCATTGCCACACATTCCCTGCAAGTCTTCGCAGGGACTTCGCAGAGATGTCAACACTTGCACCTCAAGTCAAACAGAACAAAGCAGTCAGACACTACAGCTTGTCCCTGTCGGCCAGGAGTCATCGACTGTGAGGAAAGGCAAAGAACAGATTGACAGGGGATACAACAGCTTGTTTCAATCCTCCAGCTGGGTCACCAAGTTCCACTGTAAAAACACCTCAAGAAAAAAGGAGAGCAGGAACAGGCCAGCAGGAATCAATTTGGATGACTGCTGGCCAAAAGGCCAAAGGACAAGTTTCACTGTCCAGGGCAGATGTTGAGATTCAGCACACCGGGAAATGTCCTTCAGAGTGACTGTGATACACACACTACAGCAGCATGGCACTCAGAGGCATGGCCCCACTCCCTGCTGCTCTGCACTGGAAAGGCAAGAAGGGCAGAAACCACCAGATTGGTGACTGCAGTGGCTGCATCCCTCTTTCACTCACTTGGTTTTGCAGAGACTGACGGAAGCGATTAAGTTTCTCTCTGATGATTTTCATTTCTTCCTCCAGCCGCTTATGCCTTGCCTTGATCATACTGTGAGCTGTCTGAAGCTCTGCATCCAGCTGTTCCTTCATGTTCTCTAACAAACAAAAGAGAGGACATTTCATGAGTGGAGTGGCTGCCACTCTTTCATTCACCTGGTTTTGCTGATCGCCCCTCTGCTGATGGAGATTCTCCTCTTGAATTCTTCCCATGTCTTCCTTGTTCTTTCTCTTCACTGCCATGTTGTCACTCTGAGCTTCGGGCAGCTCTGCTTGTGGCTCTGCCTTGATGTTCTGTACACACAAAAGCAGAGCAAGGGACTGAGAGCTGCCATCAGGCCCAGCTTTTGTCCTCTTGCAGCCTCAAAATCACATTTATTCAGCCCCTTCTTTCTGCTTCCCTCCCCACATCTACCTCCATTGCAAACCTCCTGTCCCAGGGCTGAACTCTGCAGATTGCAAGGCTCTGTGCTTTCAGTGCCTGTTGGAGGCCTTTCCTGGCCTCCTCAGTCCCAAGAGCTCTGGTTTATGCCCCTCTCCCTGCCCTTCCCTCTGTGCCCTGGCCAGTCAGGCTTACCTGGCCATTCTCCTGTGGCTCTTCCACCTGCTGCCTGAGCTGCTCTTCCTGCTCTCGGGCTGGGAACAGCTCTCCCTGAGTCTGGCATGGCAGCTCAGATGAGGCAGTGTGCTCCTGCTCTTTCTCTAGAAGCACCTGCACAGAAAGCAAGAGAAGATGAGTTTCAACTTCCCATACGCCCTTTGTGGGCCAAGACTCACAGACTGCTGGGCTCACATGTTCCCAAAGCACTGTGCTGCTGCTCTCCTGGGTCCTTCTCTGCCCGAGGGGAGGCACAGATTCCAAAGTGACCCTGGCCCTACAATCAGGGGCCATCTGGGACTGAAGCTCCAGCAGCCTCTCAGGCAGCTGACAGGGAAGGGGTGGCATTTCTCAAGGGTCTGGTGAGGGCCTCCCTCTGCTTCTGCCATGTCCTGTTCGTCTTTCAGTAGTGACTGACACCCTGCCCTGTCCCACAGCTCCATCCTGGCTCTGCAGGGGCTTCCTGGGTGAGCTCACTCCTTGTGAGAGACACTTCTGGAGTTCACCTTCTCTTCAGGCCTGCACCAGCATTCCTCCTTCCTGACATCCACACTCTTGTTAGAAAACCGGGTCATTCAGGAGATAAGGATGCATGCAAAGATCTCTGATGGAAGTCAGAGAACCTCTATGGCCATCTCAGTATACGGAGGAGGACCAAGGTGTTTCTTCTCCCTCTTTTGTCAATGGAGAATTCTGACCAGCAGTAACAGAGTTTCTCATAAGGCCCCATTAACGAATGCACTCACACAGCCCTGGGGATGCCAGTGAAGGAAACCATGTGTCATGTATGGCATGGCATGTATGACCAGAGTCACCAAACACCACCTAAACACAGAATTGTTCCACCTCTCTAGGAGAGGCAGAAGTTTAAAGAATTAACTGGAGACTTCAGGGCACAAGAGGCTGGAGGAGGAAAACAGCACTGAGGGGAAAAATCACCATCTCTGGAGGGGGAAACATCTCTGCCTACTCAGAATCGGTCAAGGGAACATGTCTCTAATCCTCCCCAGAAAGGGATGATTTAGGTGACCTTTGCACCTCCAACTGCCTTGGACCAGAGCCAGGAAGATTCAGTTATGTAAATGTTACATAATTAAATAGATAGATAGATAGATAGATAGATAGATAGATAGATAGATAGATAGATAGATAGACAGACAGACAGATCCTATTACTGGAAACTCCCTTTACTGTCCTCTCTGTTGCTACAGACATCAAAATTTGGTAGCCAGTGCCCCACTCAGCTACAATCCTGAACTTGCTCTCCTGTTGCTTCAGTAACCCACACTCTTGGGGAATCTGGAGCATGTAGGTCCTTATTGAATGCAACCAGACCCAGAGCATTGCACTGGGAACAGCTCTCTTTGTGCATCTGTGCTCGGGCAAGTTCTTCTCTTGGTCTCGGCCACACTGATGGTGCTAAAGTGGCTGGAATCAGAAATGCAGCCCAGCCCCTCCCACCTCCTCTAATCTCTGAGCACCAGCTGGAATGCAAGGGCATTGATTTCCTGCTCAATTCCCAAACACAACACACACTGATTCCCTGGGCTGCCAAAAGACATGGGAGTCATTAACCTGAAAGTTTCTGCCAGTGCTGGAAAAAGGTCAGGAAAGATTGAGAAAAAGCTCCCTGGAGAAGGAGAAATTACACAAGGCTTCTCCTTCTAGCAAACAAACAAACAAACAAACAAAATATGAAAGTGGTACCCACACCAGTGTCTAAAGCACTTGGATGCAGTGAAGGGATGTCTGGCAGGCAAACAGCCCTCGTGCTGAGCATTGGCTCTATGGATCCAAGGCAGGGATCAATGGCAGTCTGCCTGAAGGTTCCTCATGAGCCCCCATTGTCCAGGCTAAAGCTCCCTCAGCCCCTCCTCCCTGGCCTTGTGCTGCGCCCCTTGCCCAGCTCCCCTGTCCCTCTGTGCCCACGCTGCAGCCCCTCCATGACTTTCTGCTTCCCAGGGCCCACAGCTGCACACAGCACTCCAGCTGTGGCCGCAGCGCTGCCCAGCACAGGCCACGCTCCCTGCCTTGCTCCTGCTGCCCCACTGCTGCTGGCACAGCCACCGTGCCCTTGGCCTTCTTGGCCCCCTGGCCCCACGCTGCCTCATCTTCAGCTGCTCACGACCGCCAGCCCTGCGTCCTTTGGGCCCACGCAGCTCCCCAGCCACAAAGGTGCCCATTGCACTTCAGATACAGCAGGCACCATTGCAAGATGGCCTTCCTGTTCTACCACCTCATGTTCCAAGTAGATATCATCAGTTTTGATGGGAATAGGATTCTAAGTCCCTCTCTTTAAATTAAAATGATCTAATTCAACTGTACAGGAAATTGCTCTTAATTAAATTTTCCCTGTCTGCTGTCGGCAAGCATCGTTCTCTTTTCAAAACTAGGTTTTTAGTTCTTCAAACTCTGAGAAGGAAATTTAAAAATATCTATCTCTGCCTTTATTAATTTTGTTACAGGCATGAATATGGTTTTTCTTTTGGCCTTCCTAGCTGGCCCTGTACAGTCTATTGCTACTGGCCAAGCTCACATCTTCCTCTACAATTCTTAAACACCAGGAACATGAAATGTTCCTTTCTCACTCACCTCAGGATCTTCAGCGCTGCTGAATACACGCTTCAGGTGTCCTGTAGTGGGAAGGGAAAATGAACCAGATGCTGTCAGAAAACTGCCTGGGGCTGCTGAATCCCACAGAACAAGTCATCCCAAACAGAGATGATTTCCCATTTCACAACATCCCTCCAGGAGACACATCTCATTCACACATCCAGCAAGAGATCAGGACAATATTCTTGGTTGTGCCTACACTTTGGCCTGTTTAGCCAGTAAATGAATACAAATATGATCAAGCAAATGCAAAGTGTTTTTCTTTAACACTCAATGCTCCTGTTCTATCAAACACATAAGACAGCTTCTGAAATCTCCTTCAGGTACTCTTTTTTTTTTTTCACTCAGTGTCATGCACTAATTCTGATGAACTTGCAGGAAACCGTTGCCCAGAAAAGCTTCCCCAAAATCCCCCAGAGGTGGCGCAGTTCTATTGTGGAAAAGCACAGCAGCACTTCCTTTCAAAGGGAACAACTATTTTAGCACTCAGTAAAAGGTCAAGTTAGTCAAATCCTTTCATGACAAAATTTAAAAAGAAGGAAGCTTTCTCTGAATTCTGGGAACAACTGCAGAGTTTTTGGAAGGCCTTAAAGAAGGTCTGCCAGTCTACATTTTCAAAGGTGTCCTGCTTGTCCCAGCAAACTGAGGAAATGACAGACTCTGCTGCCACAGACTCTCCCGTGCAGGGAACGGAAGCCCTGCAGGTTCCCCTGCAAATGCTGCCCCTGTGGCTGCAGACACCCCCTTTTAGCTGAACCTCTTGACAGGAGCTTTACCAAACCAGAGGCATCCTAATGCTCTTTCTCTTTCAAAATCAGAAACTCAGCCACCAAGAAAGAGCAGGAAGACATACAAAAGCCAGGTAAGGATACACCCTAACCTAAGCAGAAGGGAAGCCTCTACTTATGTGCAAAATTCTTAAAATAATAAATGGAATAAGTAATGCCATATGCAGCAAAAGCTGCAATGACCAGATGGTTAATTATTGGCATTTCTGCAATTTTTCTAAAAGCTATAAAAACAAGCCTCTTTTCAGTGGGCAGCTGCCTACTGACAGATGCTTTGACCAGGAAGGTTCTCCTGATCTGAGCAAGGCCTAGGGCTGCTCTGACACTCAGGCCTTCTGTGCACCAAGGCAACCTTCTGATGCCACTATGACAACGTGGCAACCATGCCCTGACATCACAAAGGGACAGCTCTGTGTTGGACTGTGAGTTTATGCAAAGCAATAACCAACCTTCCCTACAGCAAACACAAAAGAGCCTGGGAAATTCTCATCTGTCACAAAGCAGAAAAAATTCCCCCCATGGGCCAAACCCTGTTGTTCAGGGGATCCAAGAGGAACTCCAGGAGTGCCCCAAGCACCTACAGCCTGTACCCCAACTGAGCACTCAGATGGGACACAAGCAAAGGAAACCAGACCAAGACAATGGCCCACAGCATTGCACGTGTGAGAAATGACTCTCACTTTTAAAATTTTAAAGGTTTAGTAAACCTTAACAAAGGACTGACTAAGGAAAAGTTGCAGCATTGGGAGTCTCTGTGATTAGCTGATGCGCTCATCTGCAAAAAGGACGCTCTGCCTTTTACACCCTCAGCCCCTCCAAAAGTTTGTCAGTCAACTCTTTCTCTGCTGTCCATTGGTGGAGATTACTTTCTTGCATCCTGACTGGAGGTCAGGTGTTGTTACACCCTGCCTGCTGGTCACAAGCCAGCCCTCCCCAAATGCCCTGACTACCCAGGCTGTTACAAGGGGGACGGGAAAGAGGACTATGACAGGATATATTACAATACAATCACTACACATTTGAACATCCACATAATGTCTACTTCTTACTTGTCAGAGCCAACCATTGCATTACTCATGCAGAACACACAGAACCAGGAGAGAAGCCACTGTTGGCATCACAGCTGAAATGTTTCCTAACAAATCTCCCCACATATTTGCACCTTTATTGGACATGCCCAGGGCTCCGGTGCGTGTACATCTCTGCCTCTCTTCCCCTTTGGCAGCAGTCGAACTGGCAGCATCTGCCCGCCAGCAGCAGCCGCTCCAAGCTGGGAACGCCACTGGCGGTGCTGATTTCCAGAGGCTTCTGTGTGCCAGGGGAAGCCAAGGCAGGAGCGGGTTGAACGGTGCTGGTGCTGCTGCTGCTCTGTGCCAGACAGCCCCGGCTGGGCAGGGCACGGTGCCTACTGTGCTGCGGGCTCCTTCTCCTGCCACAGCTGGGCACACCTGGCAACAAGGCATGACAACCTGTGGGCAAGCCAAGGGGTTTCTGGGGCTGCACTGCTCTGCACACACACAGCACACCTGCAGCACAGAATTTTAACCCCCAAACAGGTAAACCAAAGGAAAACAGCTGGAAAAGATTTCATTTTGACCATTCTTACCTGCTCAACAGAAGTCTTCAAAATGAATGTTACCAAGCAGGGCCCGATCCCTGCTGCCAGCTCAGGGTTAGAAAAGAGGCAATCCTTGATCTCAGCACTGGGTGTGTGGGGAATCACTTCCCTAACATGTGCCCACCCAGCAATCTCACTTACTAGTTTGTTTCCATGGATCTAAGACATATTCAATACTTTGCTGAAACTCACAGGCTCAATATTCCCCCAAAGTATTTGATTTACTGATTCATACTTA
This sequence comes from Melospiza georgiana, assembly GCF_028018845.1. Classification (NCBI taxonomy): domain Eukaryota; kingdom Metazoa; phylum Chordata; class Aves; order Passeriformes; family Passerellidae; genus Melospiza; species Melospiza georgiana. The sequence continues at coordinate 5,528,543 of NC_080459.1, forward strand.
TTGACTTATTGATACTTAAATCACTTCTCCAAATTTACTGACAAGAGAATAGGAGTGTCCTTTAAGTCCCTGCTGGTCTTTGTCACAGGTTCAGGAGGAGACCCATGCAGAAAATAACCCAGGACAAAACTGGGATTGCAAAGCAAATTCATTCTATTTGTTGGAGTAGCAAATAATACATACCAAGCCCTGGATTCCTAAAAATCTGCTGAGCAGGAGAAGGAGGTGGAGCGTGGTGCTTGGCAGCAGGGGCAGGTAGGCAGTGCACTTTCAGGACATCCCCTGGAGCAAAACCACGTGCATCTCATCCTTCTCACCCTTCCAGCTCAGAACCAGGCCTGGGATCTCCTGCTCAGGAGTGGAATTTCCCAGTTACAGCATCGGCTCACACATGGCTGGTGTGTGAGATGAGGCCATGAATCCAGGATTTAAAAGAACTGGAAGAGTTAAAATTTTAGCAGGATTTAGTTAGGGGGAAAGAGTATAGCAAGAAGAGTAGAAATAATAAGGGATAGTTAATTTTTATCAGATAAGGTAGTTAAGGCTAGGGTAATATATCACTTGCCTGTCTTTACTATGTTTAAAGAAGGGGGATGGGATGCGGATTTCTTTGTGACAAAGAAGAGGACCGTAGCCTGCACCTGGGCCCCAAAACTACAGCTATAGCCAAGGGGTGTGAAAGCCTGCCAACAGATCATAAGGAAAGAGGTCAAATTGAGGAAGTGGTCTTGGCCTTCATCTGAAGGAGACCATTCCCCACTTTAAAACCCACCAACCCATGTGATGTGAAAGAATCCGCAAATGTGAAGGAACTTTGGATTCAATTATAACACATTTTAATACAAAGGGGGTTGTTTGGGTTACCTAATGAATATGTATTAGTCATTTTGGGAATTATATCAGTATGTAAGACTTTTTTAGATAAGTAGAGCGGCAGTGATTCCTCACACATGTCTTTAGGAGACAACTCCTCCTGTGCCTGGCTGTAATAAACATACCACCTTCTACCTTTAACTGTGGAGAGTTCTATTCCACACCTCATTTGGTGACCGCGGCAGGAACGCTTCCCTGCTCCAGCGAGAACATCCGGGCTCTGGACGTCTCTGGGTGCTGCCAGGACATTCCTTTCCTGGAGGCACCTCCGCTCTGGGCTGCTCCTCGTGGGGGACAGACAAGACTGCTGGCACTGTGGAGAAAGGAACGTTTAACTCTGTATAAAGTAACCCGTAAGGCATATGCAGGGGAAGGGCTGTTCAAAAGTCACATAGAGATGTCCTGTGCACAACATACGCCTGTACAGTTTGGGTGTGGGTCTGGCTGCTGGCAGAAAGGATTTGCTGTGTCAATAAGGACCTGCTAGGAATTTTGGGGGTGAATTGAGCAAATCCTGTTTTATTGCTGCAATTTTGCCTGTGTGTTGTAATTGTGGTTGTATTTTCAGTGTGTGAATGTTTGAGGAAGATGATGTGGGTGGATGCTGATGTGGTGGATGGCGTGTGTTGTGTTGAGAAAAGTGAGCTCTCTGTCCCCTCATAAAGAGATATTCCTTTTCCTGGTGAGCCTGTGTGTGTGGACTTTGTAATTGCAGGGGTTGGTACTCCCTGTGACACCTGGTGCCTGGGTATACAGGGGGGTTAAGTGGTTTTTCTCCCACACTGTGGTCATTTGGGACTGCACGGTTGTGTTTGGGGAGATTTCAGGATTTTGTTTGCAACAAGTGCAGCAATTTATGCAGAAAACTACAGTGTGGTGATTTATTATGTTGAACTATGGCAGTTCCTTTCTACTGCCCCCCTCTCCGAGCATTTACAGTCTCCTGCCACGAGGAGGATGCTCTCTTTCCTCCCCTGGACATCCTCTGTCCTCTCCTGGACACTCCCTTTCTCTCCTGGAGCTGTTCTCCATTAAAGCTGTGGGACTTTGGTCCTGGGAAGAGAGAACGCCTCTCGTCTTTTGCTTTTGTCCTTGTCAGTGTCACTGGGCCCAGAGCTCGCCAAACTGATTCCCCACAAGGTGAAAACTGACAAATGGCCCCACATACACAGCTCAAAAATTGGCGATATTTTTGATGGACTGGGGTGTTCGCCGCACTTTTGGAATTCCCTATTCCTACACAGGTCAGGCAATTGTTGAAAGGATGCACCACACTCTAAAACCATTCTAGGTCAACAAAAGGGGGAGTGGCCCAAGCAACACCCCAGATGAGGTTGAGCAAAGCTTTATATGTCTTTATGTTTTTAATAGCTCATTTGCAGGAACTAACCCTCCAATTTTTAGGCACTTTTCAAACAGCACACAGGCAAAATTGAAAGAAAATCCTTCAGTTTTGATCAGAAACCTTGAGTTAGGACAAATTGAAGGACCATTTTCACTAATCACTTGGGGCAAAGGGTGTGCTTGTATTTGCACAGGTGCCGGACCTAAGTGGGTCCCCGCGAAGGATGTGAAACCGTCTCATACACAAGAGCGACAATTCCACCAGCAGGGAAATGAGCACGCAGACGTGAGCCGCACAGAGAAGCTACGGTGCATGCCAGACGTTCCCCGTTCAACCTGTGAAAGCTACAATTCTGGAGTTTGATGTTGATTTTTGGGCTGTGAAAATGGTTTGTATCATAGAGCTCTTTCAGCAAAAGCGTGGTGTCCATTGTGTTCGAAAGAATTCTAAGATATCCAAATTTGTAAAAATTGAAGGTTAGAGGGACAGTTTAGTGCCCTATAGTTGGCCAGTCCCTGAACAAGTGCTAAAAGTTTTGCTTTAGAACTGAAATAGATGGGGAAGCTTTTGCCAAAAAACAGCTGAACAGGAACATGGAGCTTGATCAAATGATATACTGGCATTTGTTGGTTTTGCCTGCTTGCTTTTGCATGCATATGTGCCTGTAGATCAACCAAAAATGAATGTTTGCCTTGCTTTAGCCAAGTCAGCAGGCTCAGACACCGTGTGTTTGACCAATTTGAGCCCACACAAATCCTTTGCAACCCGTTTGGTCGGTGTGCCTGTGCCAGCCAAGGAGCAGCCAATACCCAATCGTGACAAATATTGGTGTGAGGCTGCCAACGAGACCAATCCCATAACAGCTGGCATCACTGGGCCCCTGATCTTCTTAAAGCACCTTCTGAACCTCAAGAATTCAAATTCTTGGTTCATTAGTGATGGAATTTTGTGCTGAGTTTCAGTATCAGGGAGATCCACAGTTAAATGTTACTCCCCATCATCCTGAGGACAGATACTCAAGTTTGTGGTCCAATTGTACTGCCCCAGTGCCCCCTAAGGGTGAAACTGCTGATGGGTAGATGACCTAGATGAGTCCCCATGACAATTAGCAACAGAATATTGGCTCATTTGTGGAGATAGAGCCTGGCAGGACATTCCCTCCAAAATTAAAGGTGGCCCATGTAGCATCAGACAACTCACTGTGATAGCACCTATCGTTAAAAAAGCCATCAAGAGAAAACACGGAGAAAAAAATATTTGCCCATCATTATAAAGAAAACTGTAATAGCAATTTCAGACCGTAGGGCCCTGCAAAATGAGGTACATTGAATTTATTTCTACATCAACTTGCCTTGGGTGAGGCATTGAAACCATTACACCGATTGGGGTGTTGGCTGAAGAAAGAAGACAGTGCTACTTCCATTGCAATCAGTGACATGAGGACTGATGTTAGTGCTGTCAGACATACAACCTTACAGAACAGAGCAGCAATTGATTTCCTTAGCAGCCATTCCATGTGTTCAGTGTCACCCCCATGTTCAACACTGTCACTGTCAACTTTGACAGCTTTTGGACTGTGTTTGAGAAGTCAATTTTTTCTGACTGTTGAAGGGCTTTGGGGCCCAGAGTTCTTGTTAGGAACAAGGGATTAAGTGTGTGAGCCATGGAGTTGTTGAACGAGGTGTTTTGTCTAAGTGGTGAGAAGGGTTTCTTCCTTTCTGTTTCTCTTTCAAGGGGAATATTAATGTTGCCCCTGAGTCCTCAGGAGGGGAGCCTGTGGACAGAGCTGCAGCAGAGGGAGCTTTGCCTGGCACCGAGAGCTGTGGGAACAATCCCCAGGAGCCCGAGGAGCCTGGTAAGGACAGAGCCCCCACTGTTTTAACCAAAGGTACATGTGCTTATAGTGATTGGATACAACTACTGTCAGTATGCTTTTGCGTTGTGTGATTGGTCAAAAATCTTATAAAGTAAGTTTTAACATTAATTTCTTTGTCTGCTGCCTGGGATGTGAGCTGGTGGCATCTTCCCGTTGTCATAACCACGTAATGAGACTGATGCTGGAAAACAAACAGCTCGAGGCGCGTCCCTCAGTAGCCCCGGCCCGCTCTTGATTTCTACATAGCCCCTGCCAGCGTCAAATGGCACGGCTTGATTTGCAGGGCAGACAGTCTTAAACATCTGCAATATCCTATCAGAGTCCTAGTTTGGCTTCAGTCAAAGAAAGAGGAGAGTGCACCTAACACTGACCACTTGTTAGGCAATATCTTCCACCTTGCCCTTGTACCCCTACAGAGAGGCTGTCTGCAAAATGCCCAGAACACCATCCAAATCTGCAGCAAGGACAGGAAAAGCAGGCAGAGTATCTTTCTGTTTTCAAGGTCCCCCTTCCCAGGCAACTTGACCCTTTCTACCTGATTCTCACTTGAGATCTACCCATGATAGAGCACTGCAGGAAAACACTTTAAAGGGTCATTAACCAGAGCCTGCTTGGAAAGCAAGGGTAGAAACTCTTTCCCTCCCTGATGGGATGCGGGCTGGCAACTGCTGCTCTGAAGATGTGCAGCTGCTCCTCTCTGGAGAGGCCATGGAAGGGCTGTCATGGTCTAGGGGAACCAGAGGAATGATGAGCTCAGGTTGGCATTTGAGCTTCATGGGAACAAGCAGAATGAAGAGCTCAGAGTGGAGATGAAATTTGCCTGTGCCTGGCTCCTCCAATGAAACCCCAAGAAGTCCAGATGAAGCAAACACCTTCCCCAAGAAGCTAGGAAAACCTCAGAATCCTGAGCACCTGCACGTAGCCTGGAAGGGCCTGGTGGCAGCTCTAAATGCTCAAGTGAGACAGCACTGAGGTCCTGGTACGAGAGCGCTGTGTAGCAGTGAGGGAAGGAAAAGGGAAGCAAAGGGAAGGCTGGGTCACTACTGGTCTTTGGGTGTGTTTCCCTTGGCAGCAACTGTACTGTCAGGGAAAACAAAAGCTCCCTGAATTGTTAAAACTGAAAACCAGGGACAAAGCCTCTCTAACTAGTCAAAGTTACAAAGTGGTATGTTCATTATGGGTGGCACAGGGGAGGGTCATTCCCGAAATGCGTGACCGCTGGCCGGGCTCGGCTCAGCTCGGCACAGCACAGCAGGATCCAGCAGGACAGGGCAGGGCAAGGCAGGCAGGGAAGGGCAGGGCAGGTCACTGGGAGCAGCGACAGGCTCTGTCCCCACGCTGCATCCCATGCCTGGGTCACCATCGAGGACAGAGAGGAAGGACATTGCTCTGTCTTGGCTGCAGAGAGGATGCAAAGGGGGAGTTAGAAAACATTCATTTGGACTCCTTTTCAGCAGACCAGCTGGTTTTATCTCACCATGTCTGCCTGGCTTTGGCAGAGGTGGCACATTTCTACTGAACTGGAGCTACGGCAGCAGGAATGGGAAGCAATTTTGTCAGCATTGATATCAAAGCCAAAGCGCTGCCCCATGGATGGATGTTGCTTTCTTCATGGGATTTTTGGCTTAGAGTTGTAGCAAACTCACACTGGTGTCTTCCCTAATGGTGTTGCCTTTTTCTTTCCTCAGGAATCACCTCTTCTTTTTCTTCCTCCCATCTGGGGAGAGCTCCTGCAGCCAACTCTTGTCACTGTGGACTGACAAAGGAGATCTTGCAGAGGAGAGAGACTCCCTAGAGCTGCTGTGGAGAGCTGAAGGGGGAAGCTTTGTCCCTTAGTCTTGAAGTCTTGTTGGGGAGCTGCTCGTGCTCTGGGGGACGGACACCAGTGGTGTTTATCCAAGTCTTGCAGGTTCATTCCTGTAAAGAAAGAAAATATATGGATGCCAGATAGAGAAAAAAGGTATACAGGAGAGAGATGGGGAAAAGGAGAGGGGTAATAGAGAAAGGAGCCCTCCGCAGGCAGAGATCAATCTTCATGGAGGTAATGATCAGTGCTTAGTTCATTGCAAATCTCAGGGTACATTTATATGGTAATGCAGGGTTCAGCACCGGGACAATACATATAACTAGTTACAAAGTGTTATGTGTAGGACAAAGAGCTAACATATCTTTGGATAAACTGGCAAAAGCGTCAGCAGAACATTCTGCCCCATATCTTCTCTTCACATCCTTAGAACATCTTGCTTCACATCTCTTTTCCTGGGGTACATCTTGGCAAACTTCTTTATATTGTTTGCCCAAGGGCAGCATGTTTCTACTCTAAGGCACGTATGCAGGGTTGTGCAGCTTGCTTCCATCCAGTGTCTGCTCAAAATGCTCTCTACATTCCTGAGCTTCCTGACACACCACAGAGACTTTGGGGTTGGCACACTGGCGAACAAATTTCATTCTCGGAACTTCTTGAATTACTGCAATTACTCTTTTTTTTTTTTTTTCTTTTTGCTTTCCTCCAGAAATATTGTCATAATCTAATGCTTCCAAAGAATCTTTTCCTACTTCTTGGGGAATTCCTTTGCTCCCCTCCCAGATCAGGCCAATTCCCAGGGCGCCTTCCCAAAGTGAGCTGCAGCCCATGGCCTCCAGTCTCCAGCTGGAACAGAAGGAAGCACAGAGTTTGCTGTTGTGGGAGAGGAGCTTCTCATTCCTGCCTGCTTTTCCTTTGGGACAGGTTGGTGTGTGCTCACTTGATAAAGGCAGGTTTAAACTCTGAAGCAGCTGTGTTTCAAACTGCTCCCTTCTCCAGCTCTTCTGTGGGTATCCTTGGACAAAAGGCCTCTTGGTGGGGGGCGCCCAGTGGGCAGGTTAAGGAAGGAGGTTGATATTTCAGGGTTGTGACTGCTGAAAGCAGCTGGTTTCTGGAGGTGTCCAGAGCTGGGAGTGGCTCCTTTTCTCACCTGCCTGCAGGAAAGGAAATTGCAAAGTGGGAATTTCATTTGTGGAGATGGCCACCAGCGGTGTTTGCCAAGAGATGGGCTGGCAGAGAGTCAGGTCTCATGCTAAACTGGCTGTGTGTTTGTTTTGATGGTGGAGAGGGTCAGAGATGCAGACACAGACACCAGCTGAAGGAATAATGTGATTTCCTGTAATGGAAAAGTGCAAAAAATAGTCAGGAAAGGATAAGCTAAGCAATGCACCTCAGCATTATTACAAAAGGGTGCCTCTGGTGATTAAGGAAGATCCATCACCAGGTAGCCCAATGGTTTCCCCTTCATTCAGAGCTGCACATCAGCTGGGGGAAGCTGTCCCAGCCCAGCCCTGCAGAGCCACGGCCGGGAACCGGGAAATCCTGCGGTGCCTCCACCTTTGGCGGCCATGAGGCTCCCGAGTGTGCTGTGAGAGTAGCCCGGCTCTGACAGTGCTGGGCGAGCAATGTGCCAGAGCTTCTGCTGGGGGCACAGCTGGTGTCATTCTCCTCTTGGTTTTCTCCCTGAGCCTGGCCAGGGCTCCAGGAGGAACCAAGGCCAGGTGTGGCCTTGTCCATTTTCCTCATGCAGAAAGGTGAAGATGTGTTTCACCAGTGAATGGATGCAACAATCCTTTTGATAATAACACTTGGTTAAGGAGCAGGTATATAGAACATTGGGTTGGGAAGGTCATCTAGAGGGCAGCTTTGGCTCAGGTCCTGTTGTTGAGGCTTCAGTCAGGGTCTGTTGTTCAGGCCTTAGCCCTTCAGTATTTTGTGGTGCAAATCACACCTGTGCAGAGCTGGAAACAAACAAGTCTGTCTTTAGCACATTTGAGACAGGGTACAGGATCAGCCCTGCAAGGCCAGGCTAGGGCCAGGAGCAGAAGGCCAGCACCCTGCTTTGCCCACAGGCAGCCCTGCAGAGCAAGCAGCCCCTTCTGCCCAGGTGCTGAGGTGCCCGAAGCTGCCTCCCCGCTGTGCAGCTCTGCAGAGCCCGCGGGGCGCAGGGTCCTGGGCAGCCAGGGCAGCCCTGCTGCCTTGGAGCACAAGGAGTGTCCCAGAGAGAAGCTGCTGCCCTTTGCTTTGGAACTGTTCCTCAGAGTCTTGTCATTAATCCACAGTGTCTGATGTGTTTTCCTTTCCTCTCCCAAGTTTAACACAGCTTTCTGAGAAAACTGACTGATGTAGCTTCTGCTGCTGCTGGTGGTGGTGGTGCTTTTGTCTGCAGGTGAGGGCAGGTGATTTGGACCAAGGACGGAGTCCATTGTTAACACCCCAGCTTTGCCAAGTCAAGAAAACCATTCACAATTGGGCTACCAGTGCTGAGCGGTTTTCCTAGGTTTTGGAAAGCTACCACCTTAAGAAACCCAACAGATTTTCCTCCAGGAGGACACCAGCAGTAGCATGATGCCAATGTTTTCCACCCCTTTTCTGTGTCCTTTAAGAGTTCCACAGTGCCCAGCAGGAATGAAATGACCTGTGATAATGTGATTTGAGAGCTCTGTGTTGTTCGTTGCCACATGAGTGTTCATGACAAGCTGGAAACCCCACTCATGGCTCTGTCGAGTTAAATTCATCCCAATTGTGTGCAAACAGCAGCCCCGAGATGCTGAGAAGAGCAGGCACAGTGGGTGGGTGTGCATGCACACTCCCAGAGGCTGACTGCTGTGTGTGCAGATGGTTTTGCACTGTTGTAAATCTTCACTCTCCCAAGCTGAAAGACTATTTCAAATATATATCTTAAATGAAAATATATATCAAAAAATAAAATTGTCCAAAAATACATGTGCATTAAATTTCATGCATATTATATATTTTGATTTCTATTCTATTCTATTCTATTCTATTCTATTCTATTCTATTCTATTCTATTCTATTCTATTCTATTATGAATATATGAGATCATTTTTGAAGCCATTGCTTGTGGGGGATATTAGATGATCTCCTAGTGTTTGTACATTTTTGCTTTCTGCTACTGCTGATCCTAGCAGCAACTCCCTGTCAGTTCCTCCAGGTAACTTCACACAAAGGGATTCCATCATTTCAGGGCCTGTGACAGCTTGGCACTGAAATGCCAAGTCGATTCCCAGCTCTCCAGCCTCCCTCTGGATTTTGGGGCATCTCAGCACTTGTGTCCATGGCCCTTCCTTCATCCCCAGCCTGCAGCAGTCACAGTCGCTGCTGCCTCCCCCTTGCTGCAGCTCATTTGCCAAAGTGCTGCCAAAGGCAGCAGAGCTGGCTCAGGATCCCTGCTGGCTTCTGGTCTCTGGGATGAGCTTCAGGGGGACTCTTGGAGCACTTTCCTAAAGAGCTGCCTGTGGGATGAGGGATTTGTCCTCCCCGGGTGGCTCCTGCTTGGATTCTGTGCTCGTGGAGCCCCGGAGTTTTCTCAGCAGCCTCTGCAGCGAGTTCTGAGCCAACGTGGGGCTCTGCTGCCAGCCCAAATCTGCACTTCCCCTGCCCAGCCTGAGTGCAGGTGGGGCATGTGCTGGGCATGGCCGGAGATTTGCATGGCCAGAATCCTCCAGCATTTACATCTGCCCATGGCTTTGGGTAGCACAAATCTACACTTACTTCAGTTGAAACATTGCATTTATTGCAGATAGTTACACCCGCGCTACTAATGTACAAATACACAAACATTAACTTATGTTTAAAAATGAAATTTATTTTAAATTACAACATCTGTGCTAGCTACCAATATGGAAACACAGAAATATCAATTTATGAATAAAATCTAATTTATTCTGAGAATTGTGCTATGTAAATATATACAGATATCAACTTGAGTGAAAAAAAATTACTTTATTGCAACCATCTGCAACAACTCACTGTTCGCAAATATTGAAGTTACTGAATTGAAGTTTAACAATCAAATTTATTACATATTACTACAACTGTACAGCCCATATACAAATACAGAAACATCAATATCCCTCTCTAAAGAATCTCAGATCCAGAACTAAATAAATAGAATTTTAGAACTATACAACTCCATACATAATAAATAGAAGTAAATACATATATGGGCATAACAATATAGAGATGTAAACATGCATTACATATTTCATGACATATAACATGACAATATAATACAAACATAACAAACCTGTCTATAAATACACAAATATCAATGGACCAATAAAAAAATCCATACAACTCCAGCAATAGAAATGCACAGCTACAGAGCTGTACAAGTATGTAAACAGATGAATATACACGCATCAATATAACAATATACACACATAATATCCCTGTGCAAATATCAGTCAGTGTATGTCAATATCCCTATACTTGTAACTATCCAAATCTAACTACACATCCATAAACAGCGCTAGATCAGGAGGGATTGCAGCTGCCGATGTTCCCAGGCTCTCGCTCGGTCTCCTCCTCCCGAGCAGAGCAGCTCTCCTGGGCAGGGACAGCAGATGGGACATCTGGCAAGCACAGGGAACACTGAGTGAGTGTGGGGACGTTTCCCTTGGCAGCAGCTGCACTTCCATCAGGGCAGAGGAAATGTCAGAGCCTCCCCATGAGGGTCAGAAGGAAAAGCAGCCGGGCGGGCCAGGCTGCAGTGAGCTGTTCACTTCTTTCTGGCATCCCAGTTGCTCTGAGGGAACTCCCTCATGTCAGGTTATTGAACCACCTCTGCACCTATCAAGACTGTTGTGGTAGCTAGGGAAGAGGCGCTGCGGAAGATTTCGCGATGTCACGGGAAGCTAGGACCTTCGGTTCCCCATAGATAAGACCCTCAGGTACTCACAGATAAGAAATTAACATAGGAATGTGGTCCTACTAACAATAAGAATGTTGCCCCACTGAAGCCAGTAACTTTCCATCCCTTACCCAGTACTTTTCCATCCCCTACTAACCATAGGTAAGAAGGACAAACCCCTTTTTGACGTAGAGACCCCTAAGACTATAAGACCCCATGAGAAGAAGTAATAAACGCCTTTTGACCGTCCACCACATTGGTGTCTGCGTATGTCATTGGCCCGAACGGCCCTAGAGAGAGGGCTGTGGAGCTGTACCTCAGAACCAGGTCGCCTGCCTTGGTCCAGAAGGCAACATTTGGTGCCGGAACCCGGGACAGCGGCTTGCGCCCGGCGAACGGGGACACTCCTGGAACGAGGACGGCGGCTGCGACAGCAGGACTGATCGCAGCGGGGAGGACGCTCCCGGACCAGCTTGGACGATGGAAGCCATAGCGAAGGTCGTAACAGAGATGCATGCGCAATGGGGTATAGAATGTAAACTTAAGGATTTAACTCTCGCATTGACGAGATTGATTAATCTTGGGGCTATTGAAAGCCCCGTGGACGTCCTACATTCAGACGTGTGGGATAACTGTACAAAAGCCCTGGCGGAGGACGCTATGTCCTTGGGCTCAGGGAAAGCCCTAAAATCGTGGGGCAGAGTTGTCCAGGCTCTGAAAAAAGCTCGACAAGAGCAAGAAACCTGGAAAGCCGCGCGAGCTTGTTTATTAGCCGTGCCGCAGTTGGGGGTGGGCGCGGCGACACAAACCGCGGAGGTGCTTGACCCGGGCGGGCGTGCGGAGGCGCGAACGCCGGATCCCCCTCAGGGAGCGGACTCACCATCGGAGGGGGGGGAGCACACGCGGGTGTTCTGGCAGGGGCTCGCGGAGGAGGCCCGTAACGCGGCCAGAATGTCGGACCCCATAGGGACCGATAGAAACGCCCCCCCACCATATGCGTTTGAAAATGGCGCCAGACCGCGTGGTTAGGGCGGAAAGGAGGAGGCGGGGGGCGGAAATGCAGTCAGCCTGCTGAACAACGCATGCGTGGGCGAGCGGGGAGACGGGGCGGCCCCCGCGGAGGCGCGTAAGACCAATCAGAGCGCTTTATTCAAATTAAGTCCTTGTAGGGCAAGGACCTCCCCCAGCAGGAGGCGGGGGGACCCCAGGGGGAGGGAACGGCCCGACCCCCGCAAGAAGGGGCGGGGTCGGAGCCCGAGGAAAAGGCAGAGCAGCCCGGAAGCGTCTCTTTACTCGACTTCCGGCTCGGACTCAGACGCGAGCTCTGTGCCCGAGACAGGGTCGGAGGATTCCGACTCAGATTCTAGCTCTAACAGAGAGAGAGCAGCGGCATGTAAGGTCACTAGCCACAACGCTCCTGCATGGGTGAAGGGGTTACCAGAGAAAAACCGAACCCCGCTTACAAACTGGCGGAAAATAAAAATGGCTTGCGCGGAATGGGCTCCGTCTGCCACTCTGGTGTTCCTGGTTCGTGTGGGGGGGGCAGGCGGAAACCAAAGGATTTATTCACCGGTTAATCCAAAAGATGTGCAGGCAATTGTTAAAGCGATTGCGGATAAGGGAATTAATTCTGCCATGGTTCGCACACTCATTGACGGCCTTTTTGGTGGGGACGATATGCTTCCCTTTGATATTAAGCAGACGTGTAGAATGATATTTGATGGTGCGGGAATGATCGTTTTTAAACAAGAATGGGAGGATAATTGCCTCAAACAGCTAGCCTTGGTAACGGGGGCAGACCATCCACTGCACGGCTCCAGCATACAGAGGCTAATGGGCACAGACCCCACTATGATCACCCCCCAGCAACAGGCTGAGGGTTTGCGTGCCCATGAGGTCATGACAACCACCCGTGCTGCCCGAGAAGCCATCCGTGACACTTCGAAAGTGGTAGCTAAACCATCCCCGTGGTCTCTCATAAAACAGGGTGAGAGTGAAAGTTTCACTCAGTTTGTGGACAAACTTCAGGCTGCATTAGATTCCTCTGCGTTACCCCCAGAGGCGAAGGGTCCCGTGCTGGCAGACTGCCTACGCCAGCAATGTAACTCAGCCACCAAAGACATTTTAAGGTCACTGCCGCAGGGGTCCAATGTAGCTGCCATGATCAGACACGTTGCAAAGGAGGAACATCTAGTTCCCATTCAAGCAGCAGTTCACACCGCAATAACCAGTGTGATGGCGTGCCTTAAGTGCGGCCAGGCAGGCCACTTGGCAGTAAACTGCCCCCAGCCAAGGCGCCTATCAGCAGATGCTCCACCACGCCAAGGGGGAGGTAGGGGGCCGTGCTGGGTGTGCGGAAGGAAGGGGCATTTAGCTAAGGAATGCAGATCCAGGTTTCAGGGAAACGGGAGAGGGAGGGGGCAGCCAGGCCGTATCCAGCCCCCTCCCACCTGGAACATGCAGCGGCCCAGCTACAACAACCCCCAGTGGGGGAGGGGACCCTCATACCCTATGCCCCCACAGGGAGCAGTCACCTTTGCATCCCCTCCAGCAATACAATGGCAGAGTTGCGCAGCACCGCCCTCAATACCCTCGCACTCCCCACCGCCACAAGCCGCGCCGGAGTCACAGGAACAGCAGGGGACACCCCAGAGCGGGATCCCTGGGTGGCCTTGGTCATGAAAATAGGGAAGGAACCCCTGATGGTGTGGGGGACATGCCGCCTTTATGGTAGTCAAGATCCACACGTCATAGGGTTCCAGTTCTGGGCGGACACGGGATCAGACTGCACGATTATTCCCCAAGCACATTGGCCCGGACATTGGCAAATCAAAGAAGTCCCTCCAGTGAATGGAGTGGGGGGGCAGTCCCGGGCATGGAAAAGCACCCAGCTGGTGGCTATAACACTTCACACGAAAAAGGGGCCAGAACAGACAGTAGCAATCTACCCCTACATTTTGCAAAATTCTCCACCCCTGTTGGGAAGGGATGTTCTTTCCTTGCTAGGATTTCGGATTACAAATTTATCCTGAGGGCCACTGCCGTGCACCCTGCGCTGCCAATCAAATTGACTTGGAAATCATCAGACCCTGTATGGGTTGAGCAGTGGCCCCTGACAGAGCCTCGAATGGCAGCCTTGCTGGAACTGGTCGACCGCGAACTGCAAAAGGGTCACATAGAACCCTCCACCAGCCCATGGAACACCCCTGTATTCGTGATCCCCAAGAGGTCCGGACAAGGCTATCGTCTCGTCCACGACCTGAGAGAGGTGAACAAGACGATCCGACCCCTGGGTCCAGTCCAGACACTGCTACCCGCGAATTCAGCCATCCCCGAAGGGCAGCCGTGCGCAGTACTGGACATCAAGGACTGCTTCTTTTCAATACCCCTGCACCCTGAGGACAGAGAACGATTTGCCTTTTCCGTGGCGTTTCGGAACGGCGAGCGGCCCAACCTTCGCTTCCAATGGAGAGTGCTTCCACAAGGCCTAGTCGACAGCCCGACCATATGCCAGATCACCGTGGACAAAGCACTGACGCCGGTCTGACACTCCAATCCCACCGCAACCATCATCCAGTACATGGACGACATCCTGGTTGCAGCACCATCAACAAGCCAAGTAGATGACCTGGTGACCACAATCACAGAGACCCTTCAGGCCAACGGCTTCGAGATCGCGAGCGCAAAGATCAAGAGAGGACCCTGCGTGACCTTCCTGGGAGTAGGAATCACAAGCTCCTACGTGACACCCCCCGAGATGAAGGTCAACCGAGACGTCAAGACGCTCCACGACGTGCAACGCCTGGTGGGATCGCTGCAGTGGCTTCGCAACGTTGTCCTGATTCCTCCCGAAGTCATGGACCCTCTGTACGAACTCCTGAAAGGGAAGAACCCCTGGGATCCCAAGGAGCTGACACCACAAGCAACGAGCTCCCTCGACTTCATCGAAAACCAGATGTCCACTGGCACGCTTGCCAGGTGGAACCCAGCCATGCCACTGGACTTGTACGTCCACTTTACACCGAAGGGGGGAGTGGGAGCACTGGCTCAAGGACTCGCTGAAAAGGCCCGACCAATCCAATGGGTGGTCCTCGGAAGACCCGCTCGTGCATTTTCCCCGGGAATCGAATGCATCGCCAGTCTCATCATGAAAGGCAGGAGACTCGCCTTGAAACACCTAGGGACAGAGCCGACAAGCATCCACCTTCCGTTTCGCAAGCAGCCGACCTCGGAGTCAGCCACAATATCAGAGTACCTGGCCCTTGCTCTCTCCGGTTTCGGAGGAGAAATCTCCTACTCCTCCAAGCCACCCTGGACGAAGCTGCTGACCGTAGTCGACGTGGACGTGCCACCGAAGGTCAAGGACAGACCGCAGCCAGGACCAACGGTCTTCACAGACGCTTCCTCCACGACTTCAACCGCAGCAGCAGTGTGGCAGGCAGGAGAGCAATGGCACTGCGTCAAAGCGTGTGACCCCACACTGTCAGTGCAGCAACTGGAGGCAGCAGCAGTGGTTTTGGCGTGCGGACTCTTCCAAGACGAACACCTCAACATCGTAACGGACTCTATATTCGTGGCAAGGCTCTGCCTGTCCATGGCAGGACCAGGAGTGTCGACATCAGCAGCAGCCCTAATGCTGGAAGAAGCACTTTCCTCGCGACAGGGCACCGTGTCAGTCATCCACATCAACAGCCATGACCCAGTCAAAGGCTACTTCCAGACCGGCAACGATAAAGCGGACGCCGCAGCGAAAGGCGTTTGGACCCTGCAAAGAGCTCGTCAACTGCACGAGTCGCTCCACATCGGAGTCAAAGCACTGGCGAAGAGATGCGGAATCCCGACAGCGGATGCGAAACATGTGGTAGCCACTTGCCCTTACTGCCAGAAGTCACCCCTTTGGACCTACGGAGTCAACCCGAGAGGTCTCAAGCCCTCAGAAATCTGGCAGTCAGACTTCACCTGGTGCGAACTGATGAAGCCCCGAGCATGGCTTGCAGTGACAGTAGACACTTATAGCGGGACGATCATAGCCACACAGCACCCCAAAACGAACTCCAGAAACACAATTCAGCACTGGCTGACAGCCATGGCTTGGCTTGGTATCCCCAAGCAGATCAAAACGGACAATGGCTCCAATTTCATCTCTAAACAAGTACAGGAATTCGCTGCAAAATGGGGCATCACGTTAGTGCAAGGCATCCCACACAACAGTACCGGGCAGGCCATAGTTGAGAGAGCAAACCAGACCCTGAAAACCAAGATAGAAGTATTGGCAAAAGCAGAGGGCTTTGCCAATGCCATTCCCCCAGGAGATCAGGCACGTATGCTGGCAACCGCTTTGCTGGCACTGAATCAATTCCCTAGGGGAGACGAAACAAACAGTCCCGTCCAAAAACATTGGGCCACTCGAGCGCTAGAAGAGGGCCCACAGGTGGTAATCAGAAACGAACTAGGCGAGTGGGAACGGGGTTGGAGGCTGATGCTCACGGGGAGAGGGTACGCAGCTGTCAAAAAGGACGGCAAAATCAGGTGGTGTCCACTTAAGTCGATTAAACCGGACCTTCATAGCGAGCAGAATGAGACTGACGAGAATTGCAAGTCTTTGTTTACAGGACCTGCTCGTGGGACGTCCTCGTGACGCGTACATCCCGGTTCCAGACGAAAGTGACAGACCACCAAGCCGTCAGGCAGCACCCGAGAGACCCGCACGGGTGAGACCCAAGCACCAAGGGTGTTTCTGTGTGATTTTGCTGTTGGGGCTTGTCACCAGAGGGCAAGCCAGCCCAGATCACTACCCCCATCAGCCCTTCAGGTGGGTCATGCGACACCTTGGTAGTGGCAAAGCACTCAGAGAAATCACCACACCGAACACTCCATCCTTCGTGCTCCGCATCACCGACCTGTTTCCAGGACAGCCAAGGGCAAACCCCTATTCCCTACACGCCAAACACTCGTACCTATCCTACTGGTGCCCAGCTTCAAACCCTGGGAAAAGCTACTGCAATCACCCAGGGTGGGGATATTCTGGGCACTGGGGCTGCGAAACCATAGTCACAGATGCCAGACCGTCGGGGCCTGGGTGGGATCCACAAGAGCCAGACAAATTCTTACAGTTCACCTGGGCACCCATCGGCTGCAAAATACCCTTCTTCTTTCGTGAAAACCCCCATCGAAACCAAATTAAAATCCCTAACTTTCGGGCATGCACTGATTACAACATGACGGTCCTGCAGCCAGACCACCCTAGCTGGGCCACAGGCAGAACATGGACAGTGGTCCTTCAAGGGTCAAAAGAGAGGGTGAACGTGCAAATTATCAGGCTCCAGCCGTCAGCACCCCGAGCAGTCGGACCCAACAAAGTGATTAAAAGCGTGCCGAAAGGGAGAAACATAACCTACCCCAAAACCTTACCCACAGGAGTCAGCAATGTCCCGACCGGTCAAGCGGAAACCTTCCAGATGAGTCGCTTAACCGGGTCAGACGCAGACCCAATCCTTCATATGTTAGAGGCTACCTTTGTATCCCTGAACGAATCCAACCCTAACCTAACCGAATCCTGCTGGCTTTGTTACGACGTCAAACCCCCCTTTTACGAAGGAGTCGCTTTAGACACTCCCTTCAGTTTTTCCACAGCCGACGCCCCTCACCAGTGCAGATGGGACACCCCTCGCAAAGGAATCACCCTGAGTCAAGTCACAGGCCGAGGCAGATGCTTTGGCAATTCAACCCTAGCCAAGCGGGGAGGTAACATCTGCACCAAAATTGGCAGGCTGAACAGGAAAAACAATAAGTGGGCAGTCCCATCCGCATCGGGGATGTGGGTTTGCCAGCGATCCGGAGTGAGTCCTTGTGTGTTCCTTCCCAAATTCAATGACTCTAACGACTTCTGTGTCCAAGTTCTGATTGTTCCTAGGGTCTTGTACCACTCAGACGAAGAGATGTACCATCTTCTTGAGGGACCCAGCCGGATCCACAAAAGAGAAATAATGACAAGTATAACTATAGCAATGCTGCTCGGCCTGGGAGCAGCAGGAACGGCCACGGGTGTCTCAGCCCTAGCGACACAGCACCAAGGACTGTCACAACTGCAGGCAACGATTGACGAAGACCTGCAGAGGATTGAGAAATCCATCTCCTATCTAGAGAAGTCAGTCTCCTCACTCTCAGAAGTGGTCTTGCAAAACAGGCGGGGCCTGGACCTCCTGTTCATGCAGCAAGGGGGCCTGTGTGCCGCCTTGAAAGAAGAGTGCTGTTTCTATGCAGACCACACGGGAGTCGTGAGAGACTCCATGGCAGAACTCCGGAACAGACTGGCCCAGAGGCAGAAAGACAGGGAGGCCCAACAGAGCTGGTACGAGTCCTGGTTCAATCAATCACCATGGCTAACCACTTTGATTTCTGCCCTGATAGGTCCATTGGCGATGCTGTTTCTAACAGTCACCTTCGGACCATGCCTGCTGAACAAGCTGGTCTCATTCGTTCAGAGCCGCCTGGAACGGACCAACATCCTGTTCATAGGGCGACGACAACTGCTGTGAATTCAACCAGGGAATTCAACCAAAGAACACTGCCAGTCACAAGATTTTCAAAACTTGTCTGGCAAAAGCTTACTCAGGTTTCCCAAAATCCCTTTCCCTTGTCAAGTCACAACCTTATACCTCAATTCAGTATCTACGTACACGACTACCTCATTCATTTGTGAAAAGGGAGGGGGAGATGTGGTAGCTAGGGAAGAGGCGCTGCGGAAGATTTCGCGATGTCACGGGAAGCTAGGACCTTCGGTTCCCCATAGATAAGACCCTCAGGTACTCATAGATAAGAAATTAACATAGGAATGTGGTCCCACTAACAATAGGAATGTTGCCCCACTGAAGCCAGTAACTTTCCATCCCTTACCCAGTACTTTTCCATCCCCTACTAACCATAGGTAAGAAGGACAAACCCCTTTTTGACATAGAGACCCCTAAGACTATAAGACCCCATGAGAAGAAGTAATAAACGTCTTTTGACCGTCCACCACATTGGTGTCTGCGTATGTCATTGGCCCGAACGGCCCTAGAGAGAGGGCTGTCGAGCTGTACCTCAGAACCAGGTCGCCTGCCTTGGTCCAGAAGGCAACAGAGTGTGGCCCCCAAATCAATCGGCATTTATGTCTCCAGCTGCTTGCACCAATGACAGGGAATGTCCTCTAACAGTGCTGGGGCACAAAGTTACCTTGCACAGGTCACCTGACAGGGCCTTGTTCTTTCTGTGCTTCCTGTGTTTCTCCTTACCTTCCACTTGGAATTTTTACAGCATTTCTTTTTCTTTCCCCTTGATCAGTGCTGAAATGTGTTTCTCTTCCAAGATTCAGTTTCTTCAGTGATTCTGTCAAGCCTTTCCTCAGAAGCTTTTATCATGGAATTCAGTGTCAATTTCAGCAATTTTGGTGATTTTCTGTGAGATTTATGCAAGTGTCCTGTTCATTGGGCACCATTTAGGAAGGTACAAAAGAGAACAAGGATGTTCTTTATGTCAGTTCACTAGTGGAATATTCATGGACAGAGAGAGTGATTAGCTGAATCTACATCTACTCCTACCCTGAAAGTGCAACAGGTCATTTGGGGAGAAATTACAGACCAATTTCTCCTTCTACCAGCCTGTATTCAAATGTAAAGTAAATAGAGCAGGGTGAGAATGTCAGTGTTTAGTTCTGGAAGCGCCTTATTAAGGTGTTCTTAAAGTAATGGAGATAAAATCTGGGTGGGCATTCCTAATTTCCAGCCACTCATTGTCAATTTCATTGACTCTGAAAGCAGCAGAGATGTGCACATCATACCTTATCAATCCATTTGGGGATGTTTTAGGTTCAGATTCTCTGAGGCTTTAGATTTTTAGATCTCTAGACAATGCTTCCAGGAATCTAAATAGCTTTCAGAAATTAAACTTTTCTCCTTTTTTCCTCAGGCTTTGCACTCATGTGCACCAGAGACCTTCAGTGAATGGATTCCACTCTAATCCATCTCCAAGCTGAATCTCCCAGCTGTGTTCACACTGGTGGTTCGTGTGTCTCTTCTGCACAGTGCAATTTTAAAATCTTAGTTCCTTATAATCTCTGCCCTTCCTTTTCTGTTTTAGCTTGCAAATGCACGCAGATGTATCAGAAATGATACACCAAATTTCTGATGCATCAGTTCCTGTCTAGCAATTTCATTTTATCCTGTTCTGATGTTATGCTAGCCTTATATGTTTTACTCTAAGTGGACTCCTGTTTTCTTGCATGTGGAAGTTTTACAATGCAATGCTCTCATTCACCTGCTTTCATGAAACCCTTCATTAACATTAGCACAAGTAACTGTGTGATTCCCTTCTGCTTTGTAGAAGATTTGGGAAACTCAAGTCCTGCTCAGCTACAGAAAAACATACATGGTGCTTGGTAATGCCCCTAAGAGCTTAAGTTAATGGTAAACAACTGCAGCTTATAAATTTCACAGAAATTGGGAGAAAAGACATTGCAAATATTGAGGAATATAGTGCAATATTGATGGGCATCCCTCAGTTATCCAGACAGACGGATGTCACTGGCAAAATTCCCTCTTTTCCAAAGGTTTTCATTTGCTTTGGCTATGCTTCGTATGGCTGCAGGTCACATTTCCCTTGATTTAAGGAAGTATCTTGGCAGGTATTCTAGGTGGTATATCTTGCTAATTCTGCCCTTGGAGGAATTACTCAGTTCTGCAGTCCTTATTACATGCCCTGTTCTAAAAGACATCTATGCTATTTTCCCTCTCTCTGTGTTTTCACACTTGTTCAACTAGGTTTTTTTTCTTAGAATATTAATCACAACATCCCAAAGGATTAAAAAATGCTTAGGTATTTTTTTCCCTTAGTATTTACTAAAGAAAAATAATATTAAATAAAACCTGTATGCATGTAAATCTGGGTGTAAAATACAAACAGAAATTAACTTGAGAGTTCTCCCAAAAATCTTAAGAAAAAAACCCCATGTATTCTATAAAGCCCAGAGTATTCATCTACAGCATACAAAAATGGGCATGTTCTAGTAGAGAAAATTTGTGGAACGCATCTGCACAGAATTCTATGCTTTCAAGCTTTTTGCCCTTCAGGGGCAGTGCCATTCTCTGAACTGTAATGCTCTGAGCATGTTCTGCTCACCATGGCAGCTTTCTGCTCTCCCCTGGTACAGATCATCCTCCCAGCAAAGGGGGAGTGCAGCCACCACAACTCGCAGCACCTTCCGACACAGCAAGCTTCCCAAGTGAAAGTCACCCCTAATATGCCATGCCATGAAGGACAGAGATGGCTTTCACCAGCTGCTGCGGGTTCTAATAGTGCCACCTCTCAGCTGCCGAAAGCCTGAATTTCTGTGTTGCACTGGGTTAGTTTATTGAGCCAAATGTTCTGTTATATAGTGGTATGTTCAAGTGTTCCCCGAGTTATTACAGTTAGTCTCTCCCCTATGTTATACCCTCCTACCCAAGTGTCCCTCAAGGAATCCCCTCCCTCCTCACCAGATTTTTCCCTGTCTATCAAGACAACCCAGCCCCTTTGCCCCATCCCTCAGCCCAAACCCTACCCTTTGTTCCAGAAAGTTCCCTGTCCCTCACCCTAAGATCCAATCCCTAACCCAACGCTCTCTCTTCCCCTTGTTCTGATTTGTTGTAGCCCTCAAAACCGCACCCCAAGAGTCGCTTATTGGTTACTATATGGTGTCCACCCCGTATTTTGAAAGATTTTAAAAACCTGTGCAGAGGAGTGCTAGGGGTTCTTTCAACATCTGTTCCCTTTGGGAGTTCTGTCCTGTGAACCTTTTCCCCGCCTCTCCTGATGAATTTGCTGCACTTTACACCGCAGAAGAGCCTCCTCTGCTTCCTTCACTCGGCCCTCCAGGGGTCTCTACTGCTGGGCATTTGGCCTAGACGTTCTGGCTCAGGCAAACCCTAACCTAGCCAGTTCCCCACTCTTGCCATTGTCCCTGGAGCATCACAGAGCTAGCCAGGGCTGCCGAGGGCAGTGACAGTGACCCATGCCCTGGCATGTCACAGCCCCCAGAGCCACACCTGCCAGGCCACAAGCCCCAGCCCTGCTCCCCACTGCGGCCTCAGGGGCTCCTGGGCATCCTCACCCTGAATGCAAAGGCAGCCTCAGGAGCCCCCAGGGCGCTCTGGATCCAGGCTGCAGACACACTAAAGCCAGCACTGAAAGGGACATGGATGGGGACTGCAGCTGGATCTTGCAGTGCTCACCGCTCCTGACTGCTCTGTAACTGAACCCAAACCTTATTGGCAGCACTTTGAGCACATTGACCCTGCTCGCCCCTCCTGGAACGTGGTGTTCTCACATCATACAGCAGCCCTTTGCAGGGAGTGACCAGCTCCCACTGCTCTGCTACCCTGGCCTTACTTTCTGTTTGCCAGCAATGAACTTAACAGATACACTCCTGAGAAACCTAGCACAACATTTGCCTCTCAGGAGCTCTGTGGCAAAAAAACTGCACTAATCCCTAGTTTTTGCACAGAGAAGGAGATCCTGACATAAGACACAGGCACAGGCAGGGCTCTGGCATAGGAATTCCTGAGCCACAGGATTCCACCCGTTGTTGTTCCTAGCTGCTTTGCTGATATTTTAGAGCCAGTTCTGGACAGGGGCTGCTGCTGCCAGGGTAGGAAAATTTGGAGAAAAAAAGGTGCAGGAGACAACCAAAAAAAACCAAGGGGGGAAACCCTTAGGAACACAGAGCACAACAGAAGTCCTTGGAGATGGGTCAATAGAAAATGCCAGCAGCAGTGAGCAGAGCCCGAGGTTGCTCACTGCCACCCCAGGGGCTCCTCAGTCCCCTGCTGGTTTGTGTCTGATGCAGTCCTGCCTGGAAAGGGCTCCAGGCTCTGGTGTTCCCAGCTTGCTCCGGGCTACATTCTTAGCAGCACTGACAGAAGAGGTGAAACAAAGGGCCATGTTCTGTCCTGCCTGCAAACTCTTCTCCTTCAGTGCCTCTGCCAGAGATCATCCCTCTGTCAGCTTGGCACTGAGCCTGCTGCATCCTCGTCCCTGTCCCTTGCATCAGCTCCTGCACATCAGCACTCACTGTCTCACATCATGAACAGAGAGAGCTGTGTCAGAAGAGCAAGGAGAGCATTTTCTTGGCCTTTTTAACAGACACAAGAAGCATGAGTCCAAATAACTTTGTTGTTTGATCCTGCTCTCCTTTTCGATAACTCTTTTCTACTTTAATGCAAAAGCCTCTTTTCCTATATGCATGGAATGATCTGGAATTGGCAGTTGCTTCAGGCTGTCAGGAACAATGGGAGATTTTCTTGTCTCTGTGTTAAATAGGTATGATTCAGGCTGATAAAAATTGAAACAGTAATCAATATTGATACAGTAATTAATATTTGAAAACTATAAAATAGTTAAAAGTTGTAATGCCAAAGAAGTGAGGGAGAGGAGGGGCTCCACCCACCCCCCTTCCCAGCAGATGTTCTCGATGACCACAGGAAAGAAGTTGAAGATACAGTTGCTAAAAATGAGCAAAAAGGGAAGCAAAACCTGGTTCAGTCCCAACAAATGCTAATTATAAGGGATTTATTGTTTTGATATGTAGGTGCAGTGATACGTTAGTCTTGGCTTGCATTGTACTGGCTTGGTGTGCATGTGTAACCCAAAGGTGAATTAAAGGACAACGAAGAAGACTACAGGGCCTTCATCAGTGACGACCCCCAAAGACTTGTGCGACCACCAAACGGAGTGCTGGCGCACGTGTGATAAGGGTGGTAATGAGGGTGGAGATAGAAAAGTGATGAACCGAAAATAGGAGGAGATGGCATTGAGACATGGCATATTAGGGGTGACTTTCACTTGGGAAGCTTCTAAATGAGGTGGCAAGTGTCATTGAACCCTGCCCCCGTACCCCGCGGTTGTTTTTGCTTATGCGCTATTATTGGAACCAAATTATCCCTTATTTATATATTTTCTAAACGATTCAATTAAAATTGCTGCTACCTTAAATATTGTTTGGGTTTTTTTTATGGGATAATTGGGCAAACATAACAATTTTGGTACCGATACCCAGGACTCTCTCAACTCTGGGGAGATGGATAGCTTCTGGGAAGGAGCTCCCACCAGACTTTTAAGTGGTCCCAAGGCTAGACCACTCTCCCTTGGGAAAAGAGAATTTTCATTACAATAACGCATAAGCAAATTAGTTTTTAAGAGCGCGCAAGAGAGGCTCCCATCCAAGTGCCAGCTTATAGGAGAGAGAGTACCCATAGAAAACTGCTTTGTGCACGAAGACCCTTGTGAGAAAAGGAGGCTGTAAATATCACGAGGTTTTGGGTCAGGGGGCAGCTGTATGCATGTGTGAGTGTGTGGGGAGTGTCTGAGACAGGGGCTGGGCAGTCCTGGACCCCCGAAGCAAGCGGGACCTCCCCGTACCCAGACCTCCCACTTTACGAGATCTCCGCGAGGAGACCGGCCAGGAAAGGAGTGAAGTGAAAGAAAAGTGAACGAGTGGGGACCCCGGGAGGGTTTGACCCAGGGGGAAGGAGGGGATCCCTGGTCCAGGCACCTGTGGGAAGGTCCTTGGGCAGGAGGGGTTGACTCAGTAGGGAGACTGAGAAAGAGAGTGAATGAATAGGTTCAATTTCCTTGGAGGGATTGGTAGCAGGCAATTTAGTATGCGATTAGATGGTGAGAGGACGGGGCTAATAGATTGAGAAAGAGGGAGAGAGGAGTGGAACAAGTAGATTGCAGAGGGAGAGATAAGAGTGGAACAGGTAGACTGAAAAGGCAGTGTGACAGAAGAATAAGTGAGGAATTGAGCCACAGGGTGAGTGTGGGAAACCAAGACTCTCCTGGTACCGGGGATTTCTTAGTTTGTTGCCACCGGAACTGGGTCAGGGAAAGAGTAAGTTCCTTGACCCAGGGGCTGCGGATTGTAGGAAAAATTCGCAGTGGTTTGAGGTATCTGGGAGCCATGAGGGGAGTTCTCAGGGGGTGCGTTCCTCAGGACAGCCCACTATAATGATAATATGGTTTTGGGGTGAATGGGAATCCTGAAGGGAAGAAAATCAAGAAATTCAGAGGGCAGTGCCTAAGGAAGATAATATAGGAAAAGCTTTGAGTGAGCATCAGAAAAAAATATGAGTCCCTGGCAGAATGGTTAAAAAGATTAAAAAGAGACTTGCAATTATATTCAGGTATAGATACTGATAGTGCAGTAGATGTTAAAAATTCAGTTTGTGACCAGATCTTGCAGTGACATCAGGAAAAAGCTGGAAAAATTAGAAGATTGGCAGGACAGGGGACTTCAGGAGTTACTGAGAGAAGCACAAAGGGTGTTTGTAAAGAGAAAAGAGAAAAAGCAGAAAGCAGATGCCAGAATTTTGGTGGCAGCAGTTCAAGAAATGCAGGCAGCTTTGAATACAGAAAAATTCTCAGGGAAAAACAAGCAGTGGATGTCACGATCTATTTTTAGGAACACAAGACCTGTGCATTTTTCTCGCCCCAAGAAAAGACACTTAAAAAAATTCTTGCCCCACTGTGAAGGGTGCGAGACCCACCTGTTTTTATTGTCATAAAAAGGGGCACCTGCAAAAAAATTGCAGACAGAAACAGCAAGATGAGAAAAGATGAGAATCAGAGAGGTCAAGAGTTTTGTTTAATGAAGAGGACCGAAATACAACCAGAAGAGGCCTTGATAATAAAGCTCAAAGTTAGTCCTCAAAGTGAAGAAGTCGTATTTTTAGTCAATACAGGAGTTTCTCGGTCGACGGTGACAAAATTACCCCTGGGATGTGAGATAAGTCGTGAGCGAGTTTCAGTAATCGGAATTACGGGAGAGGCTTTCCCTGTTCCTGTAATAAAAGGAGTGCAAATTGAAACGGATGACAAATTTGGAGTAAATGATTTATTGTTGATACTGGAGGCTGAGAATAATTTGTTAGGCAGAGATCTAATAATAGCCTTAAATTTACAGATAAAACCCTGTGAAGGAAAACTTAAAATTTATTCTTTAACTGAAGAAGATAATCTAGAAATTATTGACACGGGTTGGCATTCAAGTGAAGTGGGAAAAAGTTTAAGGTGAAGGAATTTGGTCCCCTTAGTCCCTCCTGGTCAGCACAAGCTTGTGAATTTTATGCATTACTCTGTGCATTATTAATACTAAAAAGGCAAGAAGGGACTATTTATACAGACTCCAAATATGCTTTTAGTGTAGTACATACTTTTAGAAAAATTTGGAAAGACAGGGGACTTAGAAACACTCAAGGGAAAGGGTTAATACACGGGGAATTGATAATTCAGATATGTGAAGCTTTAAAAGGCTTAAAGAAAATAATAGTAGTTCATGTAAAGGAACACCAGAGAGGGAGGGATATTAGAGTCAGAGAAATAATTTGGCTGATGAAGAAGCAAAAAGAGCGACCTTAAGAAAGGGAGATACTGAAATAATGACCTTAAAAAAAAAAAAAAAGAAATTCAGCAGGAGACACTTTCCCTTCTGCTAGCAGAATTGGCAGCTATAAGGAAATTACGAGCAACATTTAAGGAGGGAAAGTGAGTTTCTCCTGATGGCAGGATTATGATGCCAAAACCAGTGGCACATTAGATCTTAGATAACTAGCACAGATGGACACACTGGGGAACAAGAGCCTTTTGTGATCACTTTTTAAAATTTTGTGGGTGTATAAGGATATTTGAAATTGAAAGCAAATTACACAGGGGTGTCTTACCTGTCAAAGGGTAAAAAAGAAAGTGTTACAGAGGCCTCCCTCTGGAGGACAAAAAAAAAAAAAAACCAAAAAAATGAAAAACAACCTACAGGCTATTTGAAAAGATCCAGGTTGATTTTGTAGACTTGCTAAAGTGGGTTGGTTAAAATATTTGTTGGTTATAATAGATCAATTAACTCAGTGAGTTGAAGCATTTCTAGCAGCTTGGGCTACAGTTCAAACAGTGGCTAAAATATTGTTGGAACATGAAATTCCAAGAATGTGGTAATATGGTGGGATTTAAGTGGATTTATATTAACCCTGATTTAGAAATAATGAACTAAGCATCCAGGAGTGGCTGCGGATCGCAATTCCCTTGAGCTCGGAGGCAGAAGAACGCCAGTGGAAAAAAAATAAAAAAACTTTCTGAATCGGTGGGAACAGCCGAAAAAGATCGAAGATCTCCTCCAGGATCACCCACCCGCAACATTATTAGAACTGATTACAAAACTGCAATTTTAGAAACTGAGATTGATAACACCTGTTGTTAAAAGAGCTCAGGGACAAGTAAAACATTAGGAGTGCAGTAAACATGGTTTAAGGTGTCATCCATGGATATGTATTGTTTGCACACTTTGCTTTAACTAATGGTGGAGAGTAAAAGAGAAGAGAAGGAGAAACAATTGATTTGCTGGTTTTGCTATGGTTATGTCAGCTAATTATAGAATGCATTGCTAGTGATTTTTTGGATACCTTTCAGATTGGGAGATGGGACCGTTTCAGCAGCAATTGGATTAATAGAGAACTTAGATAAATTGGTTCTTCCAATATGGTCTATACCACAAATAAGAGAACAAGCAGCTGATAATATTAGAGAGCAGTGTCTCTTGCTCCCTTCTCCCTGCGGGCCATGGCAAGAGCCGGCCGGGATAGCGGCGGCAGGGGCTCTCCTCGGCTCCCTGCACATGCGCGATCCGACCTTGCCTCTTTTCCGCTCTCTTGCAGCTCTTGAAGAAATGGCATGTGACAGCAGTCCTGCAATCAGAGACAATGCAGTTGAATTTTGTTTAGTTCTCCGGGCCCTACAGAGAGCTCCCTACTCCCCATGGCGTAAGCTGCGAGATCGATCCCGCAGTGCATGGAGGAAACGGCCTCGTCTGTGCAGCACTGCCGTGCTGTTCTGCTGGAGCTCCGCAGAGAGATGATCTGAAAGACTCTGTCTGCTGGGGCCATTTAAGCCAGCAGGGATTTTCTGTTTCTTCTTCAAGATTTTTCTGTTTGTATTTTCATTTTGGTTGAGGATAGGATATCGTAGAATAGAATAGAATAGAATAGAATAGAATAGAATAGAATAGAATAGAATAGAATAGAATAGAATAGAATAGAATATCTTCCAATATACAGAGTCCCAGGATCTTTCTTTTCCTGCACAGGGTCTGTAGGGCATAGGGGGAGAGGGGGAAATAGGTGCTTGTGCTCAGCCTGCTGTCCAGGCGTGCAGTGTCGCAGGGAAAATGGCCAGCAGCCCCTTGGCCTTTGGTGGTTCTGCTGAAGCCTTTGTGCTGCCGACAGAGCGGCTGGGCAGGGGCTGGAGCTGCGGGGATCCCTGCCAGAGCGGTGCCTGGCAATGGCCACAAGCCCTGTGCCGGGGAGGAAGGGCCATCCGTGTCCTCCTGCCCATGCGCTGCTGGCTGCCTTGCTGAGGGCTCCCAGGTGCCTCTGGATGGGGCTCCTCTGGAGCTGCTGTGGGGCTGCGGCGCTGCTGCCGGCAAGCTTGGCCAGGCTGGGGGAGGCCCTGAGGGGCTGAGGCGCTGCTAAGCCCTGAGCAATTGGCTGGCAGAGGCCACAAGCAGCCCCCTGGCAGCCACCTTGATCCTGACAGCCGGCTGCTCTGGCGCTTCCAGGTTTGTGGCCGGTTGGAGGGACCCCCTGGAATCAGGCCTGGAACCCTGGTCCTGGCCTTTCAGGGCCCCAGCTGTTGTGGGGCTGGGCATGTGCCCTCCCTGGGCTCCAGACTGGAGGCCCCGTGCCCCTCAGCCTTAGGCATTGAGCTCCACTGTCTGATATCCAAGTCTTGTTCCTGTTGCTGCGGGGGAGGCCGAGCTCTGTGGCTTTAGGCCCCATTGAGCCAGAAGAGCAGCAGCTTTGAGCCCACAGGGGCCACAGAAAGGCCCTCTTGGACCACGGGCATTCCTGTCCTTCCCAAGGCAGGGACACATGAGAGTGCAGCGGGCACCTTCAGGGTGCCACGCTGGCTTTGCACTGGGCCACCTCCCTGTGCTGTGCACGGCTGGCTCTTTGCTTTGCTGCTCTCGGCCTTGTGTCGTCGTACTCCTCTGGCTGCCTGCAACCAGTGGCAGCCCTATCAGTAGGGTGAAAGGCCCCGTCTCCAACATCTCAAGGGGGAAACGGAGCTCTCCCAGCTCTCAGCCCACGCTGTAAGCAGAGCAGAGCCTTTTTCAAGCCCCGATGGCTTTCTGCCTGCTTCTGGCCCCTGGCCACCATGGCCCACTGCACCCGCTCTGAGTCACCTCCAGCATGCCTGGTGCCTCTTGATTTGCTGACCCTGGGATGTGAGGCTCACGGAGGGAAAGGTGGCTGTCCCAATGCTGAGGGCACACGTGGCTCACTGAGCAGACTTGAGGCTTCCCCAGCAGCTTGCAGGTGCCTTATGTGTCATCTTACAGTGCTTGTGCTCCTGCCTCTTCCTGTCCCCCTTCTCACCCTCACCCAACCTGCACCCTCTGACCTACCTTCAGTAAACCCTGTTGCATCAGACACGGTGTCAAGAGCCCTCCTTCAGCTGCCAGTCGAGTGCACCTTACACCCTCCGGGCCTGGGAGCAAGGTGGCCTGGGAGAGCTGGTCTCTCAGACCAAGAGGGAACGGCTCTCCACAGCACCTGCCCATGAACCTTCCCCGCAACAAATAAAATCATCTCCAAGCATAGCTAGTAAGCTAGTAAGGTATAAACCATTAATTGCCTGGAAATCTGGCACTAGTCTCTAAGTTCCATTAGGTTTCTTTATTGCTAATCTAGCAGTATTCAATATTGACTTCCATTTTTCCAATAATCCTGATGTCAGGAATTTATTGATTGTTGGTTCTATTTCTTTCCTAGCTTCTAATCTTCAAGGGTATTGCTTTCTGACTACTGGCTCAACTCTTGTGTGTAGCTCAATTTTCACAGGGTCTGCTCGTTTTGATTTTCCTGGGCTATCAGTATCCCATACTCTGGGGTATACCTGATTCAATACTTGCTCTAAATAGCTCTTCTTGTTTGTTGGTCTCGTGTCAATTGTCAGTCCTACTGCTCAAACTGCTCATTTGTCTTCAGGTACCTTCCATGTTAGTTTTCTTTCTCTAAACGGAACTCTTGCTTCTAAATTTTCAAGCAAATCCATGCCTAGGACAGATTGGAGTGAGTTTGGTAAATAAAGAAACTGATGTATTCCCATTTTCTTCTTGATTTTACATTGAAGTGGTTGCAGGAAGAATGCCTTTTCTGGCTCCTATTGCTTGCAGATAGTTTTCACTTTTGGGTATCAGTGCTTGATTCAAGAGTGAAAATGTGTCTCCACGTTTAGTTAAAAATTCAACTTCTTTATTATTCTTTCGCTGTATTTTAACCGGTAACCTGCTAGGGTAAGAACTGCCAGTCTCGGTCGTTCCTGGTATCTGGTGAACATTGCACAGCAGCCGGCATCGTTCGCGTCCCACAAAGGGCTTATGATAGGACACAGCTGGTCCACTCTACCTTGTAAGGCTCCACTAGCAATTTGTCCCTGCACACGTGCTCTGGCTGCCTCGATCGCCAACTCTTTTGCTGCTTTGGTTAGCTCTGTCAACATGGAATCAGTATCACCTCAGCCCGGCTCTTGACTCTTGACTATGAACTCCAATCCTTTTGCTACTTTGCTAGGGTTTTCTCTATCCATTTTAACTTTTTCCCACCAACTGTTCAGGGCACTAGTAGAAAAGCAGATGTTCACCCACATGGCTTCTCCTGGGGGACTCAAGTCTTGCCTTAAGGGGGTG
Organism: Melospiza georgiana; assembly: GCF_028018845.1. Taxonomy (NCBI): domain Eukaryota; kingdom Metazoa; phylum Chordata; class Aves; order Passeriformes; family Passerellidae; genus Melospiza; species Melospiza georgiana. The sequence continues at coordinate 5,559,064 of NC_080459.1, forward strand.
ACTAAAGGCAAAGCTTTCTTGGTTTTATTCCGTGTGTTGCTTGTCACTGGGGCTCTCTGAAATTGTCCCCTCACCTGGATCATTCATCTCCTCCTCACTGCCATTTGGCTTTCATTGAGGGGGCAGAGTGGTTGCCTGAGGGGGAGCGTACCCGAGCTGGCCTGGGCTAACTCGGCTGTAAATCTTGGACACCTAGAACACAATCTTCCTGGGGCATTTCAGCCATGTTCAAACATCTCTGCCCTATGCTGAATGCTGAATGACATCTCTTTCTTTTCTGCCTCTTATCTCTTTCCAAAGTTAGGACTACAGGTCCTGTGGGGCCAAATCAAAGCCACAATTTTTTGTGCCACTCGGATTTATTCTTCAGGGTAAAAGCCATGTCTGCATATATCACCGGATCTCATTTTTCTTCTTGTCTTAAAAATAACATCAACTGTAGCAATGGATCATAACGTTCCATTAGGGGGTCACATTTCACCACTTTCTAATTGATACTAAGCCTACCATTGGGTAAGAGTATTTCATCAGGTGACCTTACACGAAAAATTACCCTCTGGGATTCCTCCCAAATCTTTCTCATCTGCTAAATTACATTCTAGTGGACTCTTTTTAATACCATCTTTACTTCTTGTGTTATTCATTCTTCATGCTATCTAAATTTCCAGTCTTAGCAGGATGTATTAGTACTTCTCCTTTCCTTCTCTTTATCCCCTGCATACTACACTTAACATGCATGGGCTGTCTCTGAGTCACCCAGCACCAATATTCTTTTTGATAGTCCTAACAAGCAGTGAAAACAAAAGGATTCCACGTTCCACACAATCTACAAGGAATTGGGGTATGATCGGACATACAACAAGTTTCTGAAAACACTGCCTAAAGTCCTACTCAGGAGTATATACTCATGTAAACCTAGAGGTCAAAACCCTTGACTTTTGATGGAGTGTCTAAAAGCTTGGGTGACTGCTCAATGTTCTTCAAACACTTCTCCAACTCAGACGGGCTTGGTGCTGTGCCCATTTCCCTGGGGTGTTCCGGTTTGTGTTTATTTATCAGCTACGGTAGAATGGTTTGTTTATATGTACCCCGTATTTTCCCCAAGTTGGTTTACCCGCAGGTTTTGCCTTCCCTCAAAGCTGTCCCTCATGCCATTTGCCTTTGTTCCAGCTCCTTCCCTGCCTCTCAAGATAATCCAGCTCTTTATTCCTGAACCTTCCCTGTCACTTTTGCCTTGCACCAACCCCTGACTGCACCACCCCTTTGGAATTCCCCTATTGCTGGAAGCCCCACTGGCCCATGTGACCTACCCTCTCCTCTCATCTGTCCTAATTAGTCCCAAGCAACTGATGGAATGCCCTCACTCCTCCCCTGCAGATTCCTTATTGCTCAGTTGTTTGTATCCACCCCCTGAGTTGTATGTACCCCGATAAAATCCCCTGCACAGAAGTGCTGCCGACTCTTTCAGGCTGAATCCTTCCCTTGGGATAAACATTTGCCTTTGGAACCTAACAATAGAGGAGCCTCCTCCTTCTCTTTGGCCTGCTGCGTGCTGCAGTGAGTAGATCCTGAACCACTGAGCAGCGGCTCACCAGGGTTAGCCGTGGGCAGGACCCACGCCTTGGCCGTTCCCCACTCCCGGCGCAGCCCCGCAGGTTTCCCAAGAGCCAGCCTGGGCTCGCTGGAGGCAGGGCCCCTCTAACCCTGGGTATACATGGTAGAGGTACCTTCCAGGGCATCTGACAGATCATACTCAGCAGCTCGGTCATGGGAAGTTGAGGCTACCTTCACGTTACTGGAGTTCCCTTGATTTGTGTTTCCCTCCTTGAGCTGATGCACCTGTGCTGCCAGGACAGAAGTGGGTGTTCCATCCCACCTTCCCATGTCTTCCCCATGGTCATGCAGAAAAAACCACAGGTCAGCCCATGGGGTGTACCACCCCCCTCTCTAGCTGGGGAACATTGGGCTCTGACTCTGGTGCCTGTGAATTGTACTGGTGCCATGTGGGAACTGGTCCTCCTCACCTCTTCCCTCACCACCTCACTCATCTCTTCTTTGAGGTCCTTAATCACAGCAGAGACATGAGCCTGCATCAGTCCATTGATCATACTTCCATAATTCCTAAGATTGTTGGCCACAGAATCCACTGTGTCTCAGTTGGTGTCGGCATTAATTGTTGCAATAAAGGTGGTGTATTGAGATGGCCCCAGATTTGCCAGGCTCCACAACATTCTCCCTGTGCACCTGGCTTTGTCGGGGTCATTATCAGGCTGTCCATCCCTCCCAAAGAGCACCTCCAATACTGCCACTTCTCTCAGCTGTTGGATCCCTTCCTTTAAGAGTCTTCCAGCGCATTCTATGGTGCTGCTCCTGCATTCTTTCTCTGTGAATAAACCTCTCTCTGACACTTCATAAAAGCCACTCACAGAGGGAAAGGGACCCTGGCTCCCTTACAAAAACCTGATTGATACCTGAGTCCTGGCAAGGGTCCCAAATTCCTTGCCTCACCACTATCCAGCTGCAGGCCTGTACCCATAAGGTTCCAGACCCGAAGTAGCCAGGTTGTATAAGTCTCACGTCTCCGTCGTACAATGTCTTTGTGCAGATTACGGAGACTTTCATACGTCAGGGGCTCGGTGATGATTGCAACCTCTGGCTCCCCTGTGGGTTGTGAGCGCCCTCCCCTATCTGGGTGCTCTGCTTTCATCTTAGATCTCCTTGTTTCTACAGGGGCAACTGCTGCTGGCTGTGTCTGCCTTTGCAATTCAGCTGGAAACCTGGACAGTTGTAACATCTGTGGATTCCACTGCTGCACTATTAGACTTTCCCTCTTCAAGGCAGGGAGAGGTTTCCTCACCAGCTGGGGAAGTGTATTCCTTCAGCATCTGGCCCATCTCATGCATCTCCTTCACCAGACCCCCCACCCAATCTGGGTGGTTTGTATCTGGGGTGGGCTGTGGGGCAGGGTCAGGCTCTGGGGCAGCAGCATCCCTAGACTCTGGTGGCATGTTAGGTTCTGGGGTAGGTGTCAGGGTGGTTATCTAAGTAAGTCACCCCTTCTCTCTAAATGCTAAATAGAGCAGGCTTATCAGCAACACTAGCCACTGTATGATATAATTAATATTCAGAGTGGAACTGAACCCTTCAAAAACTGGTGGGGAGGACCCAAAGAAGTGGCTAAAGGGTTGGGAGAAGATTTCGCCCAGTGTCATTTCCTTACAGCAGGTGCCATTAATAAAGTAACCCAAAAACATAGAGTTAGTGTGTGATAGCTGTGAATCCATGTGCCTGCTTTCCAGAGGAAGTTAAAAATCCATTAATTCCTCACCTTATTCACCCATAAAACAATCCAGATAACAGACACAGAAGCCTTGGTTATAGGACCCATGTTTAGATGAGGGCCTACAAATGGGAGAAATACAGCCATGATCACGTGCCACCCAAACCAGGGCAAGCTGGACCACATGGTCACTTAATGAGGTTTCTATAGCCACACACAAAAATTAGATTACTCAAGAGCTGTTATTCCCTTTTTTGTTTCTGTGCCCTCGAACCTCATGTTGGGCGCCAAAATCTGTCTTGGTTTGGAAAGACAGGCGTCTGCTAAGGAAGGCAGGAACCTCCCCTGAAATGGAGAATGTAAACCCTCCCCACCCCTCTAAATTACTATAAATTTTATATTAAGGGGGCTCTCAGGAAAAAACATGGGAGCAGGCACATGGATTTGCTCACACAAATTAATGCTCACACATCAATTTGCTCACCAAATTGATGATGTGGGGATCTGCTTCCCTTTCCTGTAGGGCATGTAGATAGTGCTGCTGGCTTACGGTGTCAAAAGCCTTGGTGATGTCCACAAATACAACACCCAGGGGTTTGTGTTCTCCTTCTGTCAACCAAATTATGATTTGCAGGAGTTTCAGGTTTTCAGAGCATCCCACTGCTCTTATAAAGCCTCTTGGCCTTGGGTTGAGGGGGCAAGCCTTGGTCAGTGTGGCTGTTAAAATGCTGGAGAACAGTCTTAGCAAGATCAGATCTGCATGGGTCTCCAGTTGTTAATTTCCTTTAGGCACTCCGGTTTGGTTGACTTAGGAAGCAAAACAGTCCTGCAACCCCTCACCATGTCTGGGATTTTTCCTGATGTTAACCATAAGCTGAAGATCTCCGTGGTCCAGGAGTTCTCTGGGTCCATCTTCTTGATGTCTCTTAGAGTTATCCCAAACTGGGAGCTGAGTTTTTGCTCATCTCCTGCCCATTTTTCTCAATTTCTTTTGCTGTAATTAATTCTCTGAAAGCACCATTGTCAGCTTTCCCATTAGTTTGGAAGTTTCCAAGGCTATCAAGTGTTCTCATATGGCTTTTAAAACTGAAAAATGTTCGTTGGGTATGATTTCACAGGACAAACACTGTGTCATTCAGGATAATTTTAGCAAGTTTTCCCCTATCTAGATGGAACAGGTCCTGGACTAAAAGAAAATAACCTTTCTTAACTGCTCTTCTTTTCATCCATTTTTGAAAAGGTCCTGTTGTGCCTTTTTCCTGGGTCCCCATTTTTCCCTTATCTCTGGTTGCTATTCTTATCTGGCTGATTGATTCAAAGCATCAGAAGCACTCCTGTGCTGATTGATTGACTGTTGATTGCATCTCCTGGCCATCTAGGACGTGCTTGAATGCCTGTTAATTGTCCCAGCTGATACCATTCACTGGGGGTTCTGAGATAATGGGTCTGCAGCTGCCTCTCCCTCTGTCACTTGCTGTTTCCCAACTGTTGTTATCCTTATCAGGGTGGTGACTCATCTTGGGATCTGTTTTCCTTCCAGCAGCTGCTCTCCCAAGCATCTGACTGCTCCCAAGATCTTTGTCCAAGTCCATTCTCAGGCCCTCATGTGATCTCCTGGTTTGATGACTCATCCCTGTTTCTTTATCTACATCCTCAGCTGGTTTCTTGGGCAGCAATCTCCTTTTGTCCTTGCTTTGTTTAGCTGTTTTGCTTGTGATGTGTGTCCTGCAATGAGTTTATTGATGTTCTTGTTCCCCTCAAACTGAGCCTCCAATCTTATCAGTAGTTCTTCCTTCTCTTTAGTCAAGCATCTTTTGTGGGCTCCTTGGTTGGAAGTCTCTTTTGGGTGGGAAAGCAACCCTTTCCTGATTTCTAATCAATAAATGTGCCAATCTTTTGTGTTGTCCCAGAACAATTTTCATCTTGAAGTCCATGCTGCATTCCTCACATATCCACTCCCTGCCTGGAGCCATTTCTGCTGTTCCCCTGCATTTAGGAATGTGAGAAACAATACTATGATAATTACTCTTCTCTTTTTCACATTGAGCACACTGAAAGCAAACCCTCATTTTCCCATGGGTTACCCTCAGATGTTCAATCAAGCCCAACACACAGTTCACCTGGTACCCGGGTACCACAGCAAGGACAAGGTGGATTGTTTATCAGGAACAGTCACAGTAAGGATGTCTTCCAGTGTCTGTTCCCTGCAGTTCTCTGTCTGAGCTGGGGATGTCACTGGCTGGGTGTTGTTCTCTTGCTCAGCAGATGATGTTTCTGGTGTGCCCTCCATCTCCCAGTTGCTGTTTCTCTTCCAGTTGTCAAGCACAAACGATTCACAGATCCTCAGAAGGCAGGTCTTCAGTCCCACACTTGGCCGTGGTGCAAGCTGTTCATAGACCTCAGGCAGCCTGCTCAAACCCTCCCAGCTTGTGGGAAAATGAACACATTCAAAGTTATTCACTAAAAACTCTGATCTATAAAACCCCAAGTTCACCAGCGTAGCCAATCCATGGTCTGCCAAAATGGGGGGTTCTGATGGTGAACTTTTCGGCATTAGGTCTACCCAGTTTTTAGACAAGAGATCTACCTGCTTTTTAGAAAATAAAGACATCAAATTTCCCTTACAAAATTGAGACAAATTGTCCACTTTAAAACCCTGGGACACCAAGGCTACCTAGTCACATTTAGAGGTTTGGTTTTAAAGTGGTTCCCCATTTTATGGATCTGGATAGTAAATTTGCCACAATTTTAGGAGAGGTAGAATAAGAATGATAGTGGACCCCCAAGGACGTAGCAATCTTTTGCCCACTTTCAAACTCTGATGTTGCAGTGTGATGTTGGAATTAAATCCTAATACTCTGGAGCCAGGTTTTGGGCAAAAAGCCACACAGCTCTTACTGTAAATTTGTTTCGGGAGGATGAAATTTCAACAGGAGGATGTTGAACTTGCCATCCCCACTGCCTCTGTGCTGGGACAGAGATTGACTGGGTTACATTACACAGGGTATCCAGCAGGACCACGAGGAGGTGCAATCTCTGCAGCAATGCCCGGTTTGTAACTATACTCTCAAAAACTGCCTTAGGAGAGTCATAGTCGCTCCTGCCACTTGCCTGCATTTCATTGAATTTCTTCACTTTGTCATTCAGAGCACTGGGCAGAAATCACATTGCATCAACACCCACCTCAGGCCTTTGTGATGCTTTGTTTAAATTAAACAGTCGGATTCCCCTGGTTTGCACCAGTTCTAAGCTGGCTGCTGGGTGCCGGCCCAGGTGGGGCACCGGCCCAGGGAACCCCCCTGGTGACCTCCCCCGTGTGAACCACTCGGCCGACACCTTTTCACAGCAGTTGACAGCAGGACATGGAGCAACAGATACGGCTTGATGGTAGCCAGGTGTTCCACAGCAACTGGGAGTCTCACAGCCAGGGATAGCTTGGCAACAGGCACGGGCATCTCCATAGCAGCCAGGAATGGCTCCTCAGCCAGGTACCCCCTTACTGTGCCAGGGCGCTCTCCCGCCGGGGCCGGGCACTGTCTCGCCGTGGCTGGGCACAGCTGTAGGGGCACTTTCAGTCCCAGCAAAGCACAGAGAGGTGGTTCCACCGCAGGCAGAGATGGCTACAGGGGCAGCAGCATGGCACAGAGGAGCTGGAATCTCACAGGGGCCGGGCACTGCTTCTGAGATCTCAGCTGGTATGGCAGGCCTGGTGGAGGGGCAGCAAACCCCTCTCCATGGCCAGGCACTGTCCTGCAGGAGCAAGGTGTCTCACAGTGGTGGCAGCTGGGTGCCTTGCAGCGGCTGCAGGGGCAAAGCGCCTCCCTGCTGCTACCAAGTGCTGCTTCTGGGGTTCCAGCTGTGGCAGCAGGGCACAGCAGAGTGGCAGAGTACCTGTTCAATGTGACTCTGCAGCATGACATCTCTCCACCCTCTGGATCAGCAGCACTGCACTCCATTGACAACCCGCGCTGCTCTTGGGCGGTTGCGGCAGTTTCTGCCAGCAGGGCAGAACAAGGGGCAGCAGAGGGCACAGCTGCACAGCAGCCAGTGCTTTCAGGTGCCTTGGCAGCCATGGCAGGGCACAGAGGGGCTGCAGGGTGCTCATTTAACACAGCCAGGCTGCTCGGGGCGCCTCCAGCACTGAGCTCGGGGACAGCACACTCAGCTGACAGCGCCCTCTCACCCGGGGCAGCGGCACGGCCCCGGGTGACCAGGGGACATCCTGATGGGCAAACACCTCGGCCAAGGGTGGCAGCACAGTCCTGGGGGCAGCAGGGCACACCCTGGGCAGGTCACCCTCACCTGGGGAGGCTCCACAGCTCTGCCTGGTGGCCTCCTGGTGGGCTGTGCCTTCTGCACTCATCCTCTTCCCTCGCTCACCCAGCACAGCATCTGCTCTCCCTGCTGCCTGCCCCAGAACCCTGCTTTCACTGTTAGCCTTGGTGGAGACCTAGTGAATGCCCCAACTTTCCCCTCTTTGTGACACTGCAGCTGTGGAAGCCCCAGGTCCCTCTCTCTCTGACACCACACCAATGGCTGCCCCAACCTTCCCCGGTCTGTGATACCACAGTGTTCGCAGCCCCAAAGTTCTCCTCTCTATGACACTGCAGAAGTGGCCAGCCAAAGTTCTGCTCTCTATGGCAGCAACACAGTGGCAGTTCCAACATTCCCCTCTCTGTGACTCCTCAACATTTGCAGCCCCAGTGTTTCCCTGTCAGTGACACCCCAATGGTGGAAACCTCAGTGTTCCCCTCTCGGTGACATGACAGCAGTGGCAATACCAATGTCCCCCCATTAATGACACCAAAGCAATTGCAACCCCAGCATTTTCCTCTCTGTGACACGACAGAGTTGGCAGTGCCAAATACTCGCCTGTCTGTGACACCACAGCAGTGACTCCCCCAACATTCCCCTCTCTGTGATCCCACTGCATTGGCATTCCCAACATTGACTTCTCTGTGGCACCACAGCGGTGGCAGCCCCAAGATTACCCTGTCTTTGAGCCCACAAGGATGGCTGCCCCAACATTCCCCTCTCTGTGACACTACAGCAGTGGAAGCCCCAGTGTTCTCCTCTCTATGACAACACTGCACTGGCAGACCCAGTGTTCCTTTTTACGACACCACAGCAGCAGCTACCCCAACATTACCCTCTCTGTGACACCACAGCTGTGGCAGTCCCGTTGTCCCAGTCTCTGACACCACAGCGGTTGCTGCCCAAACGTTCCCGTCTCTGTGACTCTGCAGCTGTGGCAGCAGCACTAGAACAGAAGCAGCAGCTGTGGAACAGCAGGAGTGCAGGGAAGGAGCAGAGAAGGAGCAGTGGAACAGTGGTAGATGAGCAGTGTTGGAGCAGCAGAGTAGCAGTGGTGCAGGAGCTGAGGAACCGTGCTGAAACAGCACAGCACAGCTTTTGAGCAGCAGTGGAGTGAGCATGGAAAAGGCGGAACAGTGGTGGCACAGGAGCTACAGCCATGGAACAGTGGTGGCACAGGAACTACAGCCATGGAACAGTGGTGGCACTGGTGCTACAGCCATGCAATAGTGGTGGCACAGGAGCTACAGCCATGGAACGGTGGTGGCACAGGAGCTACAGCCATGGAACAGTGGTGGCACATGAACTACAGCCATGGAACAGTGGTGGCACAGGAACTACAGCCATGGAATGGTAGTGGCACAGGAACTACAGCCATGCAATAGTGGTGGCACAGGAGCTACAGCCATGGAACAGTGGTGGCAAAGGAGCTACAGCCATGGAACAGTGGTGGCACGAGAGCTACAGCCATGGAACAGTGGTGGCACAGGAGCTACAGCCATGGAACAGTGGTGGCACAGGAACTACAGCCATGCAATAGTGGTGGCACAGGAGCTACAGCCATGGAACAGTGGTGGCACAGGAGCCACAGCCATGGAACAGTGGTGGCACAGGAGCTACAGCCATGGAACAGTGGTGGCACAGCCCCGCAGCTGTGGAGTGGCGCCTGAGATGCCGAAGCTGTGGGACATAGAGCAGCTCCCAGCGCTGTGTCCTGCAGGAGCCAGCCCTGCACACACCAGAGTGATGCCCCTCAGGCTGAGCCAGAGCTGGGGACAGAGGCAGGAATTGCTGCTGGGCTGTGCAAGGCGTGGATTGAGTGCATTTAATGGTGACCTGGGGATTTGATCCTGCTCATTGTGGCTGCTTTTCTGCTGTTGGAACCATTCCAGTTCATCTCAAGTCGTGAACTCAGCAGAAACTTGGGACAAAAGGAATCAAAGTGCCTTCAGTCCTGCTGTCTTGGTTTGGAAAGACAGGAGTCTACTAAGGAAGGCAGGAGCCTCCCATGAAATGGAGTATGTAAACCTCCCTGCCTCCAGATTGCTATAAATTTTAAACTAAGGGGCTCTCAGGCAAAAAATATGGGAGCAGGAAATAACAGTTATTTCATAGGGAAGAAAATAAAAGGATAAAATAAACAATGCAGTAAACTAAAACAACTACAGCAGAGTCACAACACAACCTGACACTCTGTTTATTACAGCGACCTGATGAGGTCTTCAGGGTGAGAGAAGTGGACGAGAATCTTGGTTCATGACCAGAAGGCTGGATTTATTGATATATGATATATAATACATTATAACTATACGAAAAAGAATAAAGAGAGAAGTTGCAGAGGCTGCTAAGCTAAGAATAGAATAGGAAAGAAGAATAACAAAGTTCTGTGTCCAGCAGAAAGCAAGGACAAACTCTCCTGTGAGTGGTCAGCAAATCCAAACACTCACAGAAGACCAATCACCGCTGCACCTGTTGCATTCCACACCAGCCGATAACAATTGTTTACATTCTTCTTCTGGGGCTTCAGCTTCCCAGAAGATGAACAAATCCCAAAGAAAGGATTTCCATGAAAAAATGTCTGCGACACTGTTGGTCAGGGTGTTGGTAGCAATCCAATTGGAAATGTGGCTGCAGTCCTCCAGGAGGGCAGCTGTGGTTCTATTAGAGCAGGGGCTCCTGTAGAAAAGGGTGTAGTCTTTCTCTGAGGATCCAGTGGAAGAAGAGGCAGCTGCTGTTCCTCTGGGAAATCCAGGGGAGAAGCTGTGCTGCTATTCCAGAATCTCCAGGTTCTATCTGGCTAGAATGCTTGGCTCTTCCCTCTGGGCAGAGCATCTCCCAATGGGATGGTGTAGTTCTTATCAGCCATGCAGTGACATTCAATAGCCTGTTATCAGCAGATGTCCCCCCAGGAGGGAGGAGTGGTTGTGGAAGAGATAAGGAAAACTGCCATACAGATGGCAAATAAAATCCATCTTGCCTTGCAATCTGGGACACCTGCAGAGAAACACATCTTGGTAGAAGTTGAATGATTTCTGATTTGGGAACTGAAGTGGGTCAATTTTTGGCCTGTGGTTTGTTCTCATCCAGAAAGATGTTCCAAAGTACTGCAATTTGGCATTAAAAACCAGGAACGTGCCTCCTCATCTGGATATTGCCCATGGACTACACAGCTATTTGTGGTCAATATGGTAAGAAAACAACTGGAAATCTTTTCCTGATTTCCCTCTCTCTTCCAGTCTCTGGGATTAGGCCTCCAACAGTCCTTGCAGGTCTTCTTTCCATAATCTGCTCCTCTGGAGTTGGGATGGGACAAATCAGCAGTGGGAAGAGGGAGGACAATGGACCATTACAACTGCAAACTCTGGCTTTTATAGTCTCTGGATTTCCAGTGCTTAGAAACTGTCATGTTTTCAACTGTCTGAACAAATCCCACATTTGTCACTTTTTCCCCGGCAGAAAACCTTCCTTTGGCCCTGTTTAGGAACTGACCCTGGGAAACACCTCATTCCAGATGCGTTTTTGTTGGTTTTGCCAAGAGATGACAAGAAAATCAGCACAAGGGGCAGTGATGAGAGAAAGGGAAGAAACAATTCCTGTCTTTTCTCTTCCTTGTGGGAATTCTCCTCTAGAGGTTGTGCTCCAGCCAGAGACTTCCCAGGCCAAGGGCTGAGGGAAGCTATCCAGCTGAGGCAGCTGAGGCATCTCCCCCCTGGTCTGTAGCCCTGGAGCTGGGAGGGGACACGGGTGCCCCCCTTGCACCGCCTGGAATGGGGGATTCCTCCTGCCTCTGCCAGGCACTCCTGATCCTGGCTTTAGCCCTGGCCTGGCTGCTCCTGCTCTGAGCTCCCTGCCATGGGCATTGCTGGTGCTGGAGGGCAGGAGGGAGGGATTCAGTGCAAACCTGGGAGGTGCCAGTGGGCTCAGAGATGTGTGGAGGTGACAGTGACAGAGTGACACAGGGAGGTGCAGAGGGACACAGGGACAAGACAACACCCCAGGGAAAACCTCTTGGAAATTTGGGGGACTTTGAGTGTAAAATACACATGAACACAGACACAAAGACACAGAATACTGCAAAGCATTTCCCAGCTGTCTTAGGTTGGACATGGGGCGTGTATTCTATTCCTATCTGATGGGGCAGTTACCTTCTGTGAATTGGGCAGTTTTCTTTATCTCTTCCACAACCCATCCTCCCTCCCAGGAGATATCTTCTGTTAATGGGCCATTGAGTGCCACTGCATGACTGATAAAATTCCATCATCCCATTGTGAGAAGCTCCGCCCAGAGGGAGGAGCCAAGCATTCCTACCTGGATATAATCAGAGGGCTGGAAGACCAGAGTCAGCCTTTTCCACTGGATTCCCGGAGGAAGACCAGGCCCAACACCACCACCAGTGGATCTTCAGAGGAAAACTCCACCCTCCTACAGGATCCCTGCTTCAACAGAGCCACACCTGTCACTGCAGGAGGAATACAGCCACCGTTTATTGGGACTGCCACCGCCACCGTAACCCATACGGTGTCAGGTCGTATTCTAAATCTGTCAATATTTTTTCTTCGTATTATTGCGTTTATATTATTACTATTGCGTTAATTTTCCTGCTAAATAACTGTTATTCCCATTCCCATATCTGTTGCCTTAGAGCCCCATAATTTCAAAATTATAACAGTTCGGAGGGAGGTTGTTTACATTTTCCACTTCAAGGGAGGCTCCTGCCTTCCTTAGCAGACACCTGCTGAGACAATGCCCCAGGATACCCAGGCGGGTGAGGAGGAAGTCAGTGTCCCTGACCTGTTCCCCCTCTCTCCTGCTCCATCTCTCAGCCTAACAGAGCCCCCGGCTGCAGGACAACCCCACTGCCCATGCCATCCTGCCGGGGAAGCACTGGGGAGATCTCCTTCCCCTTCCCTCTGGTACACAGGCACATCTCATCCTCTCTTTGTCCTTCCTCCCCCAGAGCAGGAGCTGCGGATGGAGACCTGGAAGGAAAAATCCCCACAGCAGAACCTCATGGAAGAGGCTGTTTTGAGCAGCTCCATGGCAGAAGAATCCAACAGAGAGGAAAAGTCACAGAGATCCCTCAGGAGGAGGGGCTCCAAACCCAGCCCAGGGTGCTCTGAGGAGGAAAGACCCACCCTGGGCCAGGAAGGTCGACAGAGCTTCAGCCAGGGCTCGGAGCTGGTGGTGCATGAGCAGCTTCACGATGGGGAGAAGCCCTACAAGTGCTTGGAGTGTGGGAAGAGCTTCAGCAAGAGCAGCACTCTGATGCGCCACCAGATGATCCACAACGGGCAATGGCCCTACGAGTGTGAGGAATGTGGGAAGGGCTTCAGCTGCAGCTCAGAACTCATCAGGCACCAACGCATCCACACTGGGGAGAGGCCCTACAAGTGTCCCCAGTGTGGGAAGAGATTTCGGAGCAGCTCCAATCTCATCCTGCATGAGCGGATTCACACTGAGGAGAGGCCCTTCCGCTGCCCTGACTGTGGGAAGGGATTCCGACGTAACTCCCACCTCATCAACCACCAGCGCATCCACACCGGGGAGAGGCCCTACGAGTGTCCCCAGTGTGGGAAGAGCTTCTCACACAGCTCTACCTTGACCCGACACCAACGCAGGCACCGGTAAGGGAAGCCCTGTGTGTGCTCCAACTGCAGGAGGAGCTTTGTGCACTGGTGCAGCTTCATCCCCATGGGAGGACCCACATTGTTCAGAACACTGGTGACCCACATTCCCAGTGATCCATGTTGGGAGGACACCTGGCTGGTTATCCTTTTGGCCCTAATTTTCTTCTGATTTGTCTTTATCACTTAAAACCACTTAAAATAGGACTAAAATGAAAGTAATTGATCAAGGATGTCTAAAGTCCCAGCATTTAACAGGTATTTGAGGTGGAATTTATGGTTTGTGAACATTTGTTCTGTAGGATTTGTGGGTTCTTGGGGGATTTCAGCAAGTGTTCTCCATATCTTTGCACTCCAGAATTCCAGATAGATTGGTCTGTCACCTCAAAACAATTCAATCCCATTGAAAACACCTCCATTTTACCCCAAAATTGACCAATCCATGTCAAAATGCCTTATTCCCACCTAAGAAAAACTCAGTCCATGACAAATCTACTTGATTCCACAATGTCCAGGGTGAGATGGGGTTGGAAGGAGATTGGGAGAAGTAGCATCCAAATTTGAGGGTGTGGGATTGAGATTGTGTGGGGCTGGATGTGTGGCCTGTATTTTGATAGTAAATAAAACTTTCAGAATTACTGACTTCTGTCCCATTCATTTTTTGTCAGTTCCAGTTTGTTTTTCAGAGTGCCACCTTCGCAGCTGATTGTGTTTGTGCCCTTCTTTCTCTCCTTCCTTTCTTTGCCTGCTCTGTTTCTCTCTCAGTGTCTCTCTTGACCATGGGCAGCTCCCACCAAAGATCCTGCCCTGATTTATTTCCCAATCCAGGAGCTACAACAACCACGGGTGAAGCTATGAAGGCTGGCAGTGAAATGTCACTGTAAGATCTTGCTCCACTTGGCCTTTTTCTCCTTCTTAGGAGCTTGGCCTTCCAGGGCAGGAACATGTTTTCCTGCCTGGGAACTGGAATTCCCGCCCCTGGGAGTGTGTGCCATGGATCCCAGAGGGGCATTCCTGAGGCTCCCAGGGTGCTGCTCCTGCTGTGCCTCCCAAGGAGCTCTGCAGGGCCAGGGGACAAGGTCCAGCAGCTCTGTTGGTTCTGCAGTGCCACAACGGCTCCTGGTTCCATGAGTTTCCATACCGCAAACAGCCGTTCCTTGATTCCCATGATGCCCAGCTGTGTCACCATGGATATTTGGTGTCATGAAGTTCTTCATGGTCACAATGGCCTTCTTGGATGGGCAGTGCCACCATGGACCATTGGCTCCATGCAGCCCTGCTGGGTCACCATGGACTCTTTGGTTCCATCAGGTTCTGGGGGTGTCTCTATTGTCTCCTTGGATCCACAGTGTATCAATGGACCACTGGATCCACGTGGCCCTGCTGTGTCACAATGGCCCCTTGGTTCCATGGGTCACAACTGACTCCTTGCTTCCACGTCACCTCCTCAGTGTCAAAATGGCCCCTTCGTTCCATGAGGAACACAAAAGTTTTGTAGCAACTTGGAAAAATCGTGCTTAATACACCTGGGAACATCTGTTTGCATTCAAGAGAGAGGTAAAAGGTGAGGATGGCACCAGTAGCTTCATCTGCAACACAGATCCAGGGAAAGGACAGGGACACAGAATTCAGCTGCAAGACTCAGAGAATTCTGCTCCCAGAGATCATTTATGCTCACACTGTCCCTTTTAGAAGGGTGACATCATTCCAGGCAGCCTGGACTGAGCAGGTGGTTTCTGAGGTGGGTTTGTTTTTCAGGAAACCCACTCAGGCTTTTCCATTTGCTCTGATTTGAAAATAAAACCAGAGAGAGACTCAAAGTCAGAAATACAATTTATTAGGAAAAAAAATAATGCAATAATACAAAATAAAAAAACACCGATAAAGTCAGAATATAACCTGTCACTCTGTTGGTCAGGGTGTTGGTAGCAGTCCAGTTGGAATGGTGGCTGCAGTCCTCCTGGAGTGGCAGATGTGGTTATGCTGGAGCAGCGATCCTGTAGTAGGGTGTAGCCTACCTCTGAAAATCCAGTGGAAATGGCAGCTGTTGCTCTGGGGAATCCGGTGGAAAGGCAGCTTGTTTTGTCCCAAAGCCCAGATAATATCCAGGGGGGCATGCTTAGCTCTTCCCCCCTGGGTGGAGTATCTCATAATGGGCTGATATTCTATGAGTCATGAGGTGGTCCATTAAAGGGAAATGGCTCCTGGAGGGCATTATCTCTGAGTCATGCAGAAAGGCATTGATGGGCCTATTAACAGGAGATAAGGAATAAAACAATGCCCCTCCTGTTTCAACAGCTCTTGAGGATGGGAATAGAATACATCTTTATATTGTAACCTAGGACATCTCTCACCAATGGAAGGGTGAGACAGAATAACTTCATATTTGGCGTCATTTCATGCTCTGCTGGGAGTTTCCTGAGGGCTGGTAGTGCTGTTGGCTTCAAGAACAGCTTGGGTAATGGCTGTGGGACTGAGGGCTGGGTAAAAAGCCAGAACAGTATTCTTGTATTTATAGTCTTTTGCTACATGTCCAGTTTTCCTGCAGTTATAACAGTTTCCACTGCCTTTATTACATTCTGTATTGTGGGGAAGCACATTTGCTGCAACCAGCATTTCAATTGCACCCTGGCTGGTGGCCTTGGCTAGGCTGGAGTCACAGTCTGAGATCGCCTGGCAAATGCAAGCATCAACCATCTGAGCAATGGTTGGCTCAGGGTCAAGGGAGAGGCTGTGAAGAACCTTTCTGCAGTCAATACTGGCATTACAGAAAGCTAATTTGCTAATAAGATAATCCTGGACTTTTTGATCATCTACCTGTTTTTCCAGGGCTTTCATAAGGTGCTTTATGATCTTGACATAGCTCTCATCCGAGCCCTGGTGAATGTAAGTGAAGTCAGTGTGGGGTGTAGAAGCATCAGGTGTTTGGAGGAGGGTGGACCGTGCAGCGCCTTTGAGATCTTCCAGTATTGACTGGGGCATGACTTCAGCCTGATACTGCAGTCTAGTATAGTCTCCTTCCCTGGTAATGTGGTCCATTGTGAGGCATTGTCGCCCTTCTTCCTCAACATAACCTTTTGGTAACTCATGAACTTTATTTATCCAAACTCCTTTCCAGAAAATAAATTCATCAGATGACAATATAATTTTCATACACCATTTTAAATTTTGTGGCACCATTGTGTGGGTAGAAAATGGCACGTCCAGCAAATTGTTAAAATAGGGAGAACCCCTCCCATAATCCTTGGCAGCTTTACTAAGTCCTTCATTTCCCTATGGAGGTAGGGAATCCAAGATTCAGGTTGCACCTGTGCAGTATAAGCAGGGGCCAAAACCTAAATGGGAATCTATTCCCTATGGATTCCCAGGGGCCAAAACCTAAATGGGAATCTATTCCCTATCTATTTCCAGGGGCCAAAACCTAAATGGGAATCTATTCCCTATGGATTCCCAGGAGCCAAAACCTAAATGGGAATCTATTCCCTATGGATTCCCATTTAGGTTTTGGCCCCACTTATACTGCACAGGTGCCACCTGAATCTTGGGTACCACCTCCCAGTCCCCCTCCTTTGCAGCTTTTCTCCGCATCCTCTGCCAAGAATCCTTGGGCTCATCCTCACTCTCAGATAAGCTATCACTCTTTTCCTCTGTGGAGGAGGCAGGTCTGCTGGCAGAGGCACAGGCCTTTGTGCCGACCGGCAATGCCTGGCGTTGAAGGCCTTTGGTAGCCAAAATGGCTTCCTTCTAGTTGGTCCCATGTCCGGTTCCAGTGATGTGGGAACTGGAAGAGGCTGGACTGGACAAGGGGCCTGGAAGTGGAGAGGTGCAGCCCGCATTGGGGAGAACCTTTCTGCTGATAGGGGAGGGACTAATGTGGCAGTGGAATTCAACATTAAGGTGAGACTCGACACAGAGGAGGCACCTGGAGCAAAGGCGGGAAATGGGGATGAAGGTGGGAGGGAATCAAAAAATGCGGCCTCTCTAACAGGAGTATTGCCATCTTGTGATTTATAGGAAGGAGGATTAGAACTAGGGAATGAAGGAATGTGGGTGAGGGAATATCTCAAGGCAGCATGGCCACTACCACCCTGAGGAGAGGACAGAAAAGGAGGGGAGATGGCAGACAGCAGATGGCTTGTCTGTGCCGAAAGGCGGGCTCCATCTCCCATCCTGTTCTCAGGGAACCTGGGTTCGGGAATGTGAAGGGTGGTTTGAATAAACCAGGGCAAAGGTTTGGAACCATGAATTCATTAAATGATCCCATAAATTGAATGAAACAACAGATAAAATTTCTCAACTTTTAAAACCCCTTGTATTTGTAAAATATAAAGCTTATCCCCAACAGCATCCCAAAACGATAACTGATAGATAGAATCAACAGAGATATCAGGAAGCTCCTCAAATAACCATGAACAATACCTTTTAAACTCCCTTCAGAAAATTAACTCCCCTCTAAATTTAAAACTCTCCAAAATTTAACAAAAACATCCTTCTCAGCTTGGGAATGAGTATCTCCCATAGCTGCCCCTAGTGGAAGAGGGAATGCCCACCCACAGGAACAGAAAATCAGAAGCCCAAACCCCTGGGAGCTCTTTGCCACTCAGTCACTCACTCTCAGTCTCACAGGCACAATCTCCAGCCAAAGTGGGGCTGTCAGAGAAGCAGGTCCCATAGATGTTGAGGGGATTGTCAACTTCTTCTTTAGCGAGATTAGATAAAACTCACTTCAGTGTTGTGGCTGACCTGAAGGGGTACAGCTTCCAGTGATGTCTGGCTGGCAGGATCACTGCTGGAGACACAAGGACCTCAAGGAATCTGGTTCCTCTTCAGACGCCATGTGTAGCATCATGGCACTACTGAGGCCCTTGGAGCGTCCAGCACTCATAAGCACAAACCTCACTGCTACCTTTGAAAGCTGACAGAATGAGCAGGATGAGTCTTCATATGATCTCCAGCAAACTGGATTTATTGGTACACAAAGAGCTACACAGCTGAACAGGCCCCAGGGACGAAGGCAGGGTGTAGACTGAGGGAACAGGGCCTTATATGGGGTAGTGAGGGTGGAGCTGAGGATGAGGGTCCAATGGATATGGGGGAAGATGGTGCAGAGGAGGGGTCAGAGCTGAGGTCAGCCAATAGGAAACAAGGGTGGAGGAATACAGCAAACTAGGGCCAATGGAGGGACAGAGAGAGAACATTTTAGGGCCAAACAAATGTGGGCAATAGGAGTTGAACTAGGGTAATTAGGCCAATGGGCCAATGGGGTAATCTAACGTAACATAAATCAGCATGTGTCTGCAAAGATCAATATGAGAAGAAAGCATCTCACCCTAACCTGAAAGCCTATTTCTCTTATCTAGAACCAGTCCTCCATGTCTGGGGGATTGAGATTCTGATGCTAGGCCTCTGGGCCTCCACACATCCTCACAGCTGGCCCAAGGCAGGTCTGGAGGGGTCTTGGTGGCAGCTTGGGCTTGGCACACACTTGAGGAGGGTGTCTGTTTTCAACAGGGAGCTTAGGAGTTTTAGAGTGCTAAAAGAAAAGAAAAAAAACCCTCTTTGCCTGAGAGCAGCCAGTTCTCCAAGCTAAGCTGATGCCAGGTGAGTGAGAAGAGACAGGATGGGGTTTGGAAATGTGGAGCAAGGCTCTCCACACTGTGTCAGATCTCAAGACACAGCTTCTCAGAGCAGGCCAGAGCTCCTTAGGAAAGTCCCTGGGTCAATATCAGTCACAGAAGGCTGCTATCATTTCTTCTCTAAATAGAACCATACACCCTTAAAACAGGAATGTGGATTTATTAGAAGCTCTTTGAAATATTTCTCCATAACAATAGAAAAAAACCTTCCTAGTGAACTGCACTTCAGTAGAGCGAAATCAAGGCAAAACCATGGTTTGTCAGGACTTGCTTGATTCTAATGAGCCCCATGGTGCATTTGGAGCTGAGCCCTTGAATCTCAAGGTCTGAGAGGAGATTGCACAAACCTTTCCAGGAGTCAAAGACAGAAGAAAACCCCAGAGTGTCTCAAAGCATGAATGAGTCCCACTGAGGTCCCTCCCCAAACATGCTCCTCATGACTCCTTGGAGGAGAGAATTGGAGGCCAGATGGCACAAAAACCTCTCAGAAGCCTCATTGAGGAAAGGAAATTCCAAAGCACCTTAAAAACCATTATTACCTCAAAGTATTAATGAGTTCCACTGAGTGTCAATACAAAGCTCTCAAGGGACTCGTTAAAGCAGATAACTGAGGCCATGATTGCACAAATCTCTCATGGAGTCTCTATCAAAATGGAAACACCAAGTACCTTAAAATAACTGAAGTACCTTGAAGCATTAATGAGCTCCACTGAGGGTTGTTACTGACAAAGCCTCTCCAGGGACTAATTACAGCAGAAAATTGGAGGCTATGATTGCACAAAGCTCTCAGAGACTGCAAGGCCAAAGCAAAAGCCAAAGTCCTTTGAAAAACCTGCAGTCCCTGCAGGGAGCATTCAGGAGCCCCCAGCGCCATTGCTGAGCAAGGCTCCTCAGGGACTCCTTCCAGCAGATCCTTGAGGCCACTGGGATGTGGGCGAGGGGGGGATGCTGAGGGCAGGACAAGGGGTTGACAGTGCCCAGCCTGGATGGGGCTGTGCCAGGAGGCCCCAGTGCCTCAGGACAAGGTGTCTCCTCACAGCCCTTGGTGGCACAGACCCTGCTGTGCCCCTGGGCAGCAAGACTTGGCTTCTCTTTGTCCCCACCTGTCATCAGTGCCTCCAGTTCTCTGCTCTGCCTGGGGCCTGGGGACACTTCCTCAGTTATGAACCTCGGTGGGACCCATTAAAAGTTCAAGGAACTTTGGAGTTGGATTTTGACTTGGAGTTCTGGAGAAGTTTCTTCAGTTCCCTCTCAGGGACTGATGTTCAGGGCCTCAGCACAAAGCCCCAGAGGCTCATTAAAGTCCTTGTGCTGTGTCTGTGCTGCTGAGCTGGGCCGGGCTCCTGGCCCAGAGGCAGCTCCTGGCAAGGGCAGCATTACAGAGAGACAGCTCTGGCCAGGAGCAGCTCCTGTGCACAGCCCAGCAGGGCTGGGGCACTGCCTGCAGCCACCCCAGGCACAGCACAGAGGCACAGAGAGCTTCAATCAGGCAGGGCTGGGAAGGGGCTGAGAAGTGCCTGGGGCAGAATCACTGCCAGCCTTGGCACAGGAACCTCTGGCTGCAGGACAATGCAGCTGCAGCTCCTGCAGTTATCTCCTAAAGCTGCAACATCCCAATGTCTACAGACTCTCTGAGTACATCTCTGAGTATTTCTGGTGCAGGGGAGGTGAAATGCTCATGAAGCTCTGATATGCTGTTGGCTTCTGATCAGTCCCAGAATATTTCCAAGACAAGGATTTTGATAAAAATGAGGACATTTCCTAAGACTTTGTCTTCAGATTCCTAATACTGGAGAATGACATGGAGGGGGGGATAAATATTAAAGGACAATTATGAATTTTGACAAGTGCCTGAGACATCTGAACTGTTCCTTTTAGTGATCAATAGGTTCACAGTAGATCCCTGATGTGCCTTCAGCTACTCTGCCTATGGTCAGCAGCAGCATCACCCTTGCTGGAGTCATCAGGCTGAGTCTGAGCTGTTCTTCCTCCAAGCTGCAAACAGAACCTGCCCCCAGGCAGTGCCCTGCAAACAGGCAGGGTTCTGTAGGGCCAGGGAGAGTGCACAGAGATTTGGGGTCTGTGAGGGCTGGCAGGGAGAGATGAGGCACAGGGAAACCCCTGCAGGAGGAAAATCTCCAGCAAGCAGAGAGAAGATCAGGCAATGAGAGAAAACAAAACCCAGCAATGCTGTGGCAGGGAGAGTTCAGAGATGTCCACAGGATCCCCTCCAGTGCAGCCCCTCCCTCTGAACAAGCCCCCTCCCTCCTGTGCCCCAGCCCAGCCTCTGCCCTCAGGGCCGGGGCTCCAAGGCGTGCAGCCCCTCCTGTGCAGGCAGAGCTGCAGCAGAGCCGTGGGGCAGCTCTGCAGCCCCGGGCCCAGTTCCCTCTGCAGAGCACAGGGCTGGGAGCAGCTGCCCAGCCCTGGGGTCTCTGGAGGGGGCACAGCTGGCTCAGGGTGACACTGTCTCCAGTGCCCGGCTCTGGGCAATGCTGTCAGTGCAGCCAGGGAAGGAGCTGCATCTCCCTCATCCAATGCCATCATAAGGACACTTGGAAGTCCCTCTGAGATTTTAGTCCAGGCTGGGAGCTTCAACCCAGCATGCAAACCTGTCCTAGAGCATCTCTCAGTGATAAGATCCATGGGGAAAGGCAGAGGTTTGTGACACTGAAAATGCTGCTGGGTTGGTGAAATGAGCAATGTGATTCCTTGGCTACAAATGTGGAGCTGGGCTGTGATGGATCCATCTGCTCTCAGCAGTGCCTGGGGGTTTTTAAGAGAAACGTGGGACTGTGAATATCCTCCACCTGAGAAAAGTGAAAGCCCAGAGGAACTGCAAACAGAATGAAGTGACAGATCATCTGCCTCCAGTCTCCACTCATTATCTTGCCTCAGGGAAATCACTCTGTTCTACCAGAGGGCAGCAGAAATGCTGAGGGTTTCTGATATCCAAGAATACCAGGAAGTACATGGAAAGAGCTTAAAAAGAAAACATCAGAACTCTTCAACACAAGAGCATGTCTCTGTGTGTTACAAAGGAGGGTGTATGGGAAATTGCTTTGATTTTGGTTACCGGTATCTCCTCTAACCCTTCACTGTCCCTTTCTCCATGAACAGGTGCCCAAGTGCAGCCACAGCAAATGTCCAACAGCAGCTCCATCAGGCGCTTCCTCCTGCTGGCATTGGCAGACACGCGGCAGCTGCAGCTCCTGCACTTCTGCCTCTTGCTGGGCATCTCCCTGGCTGCCCTCCTGGGCAACGGCCTCATCATCAGCGCCGTAGCCTGCGGCCACCACCTGCACACGCCCATGTTCTTCTTCCTGCTCAACCTGGCCCTCAGCGACCTGGGCTCCATCTGCACCACTGTCCCCAAAGCCATGCACAATTCCCTCTGGGACACCAGGATCATCTCCTACTCAGGATGTGCTGCTCAGCTCTTTTTCTTTTTGTTCTTTATCACAGCAGAGCTTTCATTTCTGACCCTCATATGGTCCAACAGCTCTGTGTCCATCTGCCAAGCCCTGCACCACAGGACCCTCTTCCCCCTGGGCAGCAGAGCTTGTGCCCACATGGCAGCAGCTGCCTGGGACAGTGCCTTTCTCAATGCTCTCATGCACACGGCCAATACATTTTCCCTGCCCCTATGTCATGGCAATGCCCTGGGCCAGTTCTTTTGTGAAATCCCTCAGATCCCCAAGCTCTCCTGCTCACACTCCAGCTTCAGGGAACTTGGGCTCATCGTGCTTAGTCTTTGGTATTTGGTTGTTTTGTGTTCATTGTTTTCTCCTATGTGCAGATCTTCAGAGCCATGCTGAGGATCCCCTCAGAGCAGGGACAGCACAAAGCCTTTTCCACCTGCCTCCCTCCCCTGGCTGTACCTCTGTTTATCAGTACTGCAGTATTTGCCTGTTGTTGCAGGCTCCCAGCCAGGTAATAATTAGCATTGACTCCATGATTGCAGAAGGCTGAT